>NC_090921.1:1400491569-1400813107 GCF_040938575.1 Ambystoma mexicanum
CTGAAGTCCTCTACGATGAAAGGGCCATTGAATCTTGGCTTGACGTGTGGTTTTTTACTACCGCCACATCTCCAGGAAAGACGAGTGGAACATGTAGACCTTGAACTGCATCTGTTTCAGTGTCTCCTGCTCTGTTTTGTGCTGCACTGCACCCTTTTCGTCGTCCCTGCTGTTGGTCTGAAATTACAGTAAGACTGGATGTCATGCAGTTCAGATATTCTTGTAATTATGATCCCAGGACCTATCGGGTTGGCTGGGCATCACATCTAGCTCTGTCTCGAGGAGTTAGGAGAGTATTCATTCTCCTTCCTGTGAATTATCTCCTGCGGCGTAAAATGATGGTCGGAGCCTGGTTGGTTCCGGAGAGCATACAATGCCAGTGGAAGGCAGTGCAACCATCCCCTCTTTAGAGTAAGCTTCAACTTGGCTATCCTTTCTTTTAACAAGCTGTTGAGCCTCTCACAGATACCATTACCTTCCGGATGATACGCCGACGAGAACTTGTGCTTTATACCAAGCAACAAGCTAATCTGTTCAAAAACTGCATTTACAAAATGAGCCCCATTGTCTGATCTCATCATCTCACACACCCCTCATCTAGGGAACACTTCCCTTACCAGAAATGTGGCCGCACAGGTAGAGTCTGGGTGTGTACATGGACCTGCTTTTATCCATCTAGAGAATGGACACACCACTACAATTAAGTACCTGTACCCGTTACACACTTGAATCATGTTGACATAGTCGATATGTAAGTGCTTAAAAGGTCCATTTGGCCAGGGGATGACTCCTCTCACTACTTTTAATGTGTGCCCAGCAGTGAATTGCTGGCAGATTATGCAGTTCACCATAAAGAATGCAACATGCTCAGCTAAATACAGTATGAACCAGTCTTCCGTTAGTGTTGCCGCCAGATTCTCCTTTGACATATGCATGGGGTAGTGTAATTGCTCCAATGCTATTTTTAGTAGGGCTACAGGCATTACTGGTTTACTAGTGCTGTCTTGCCACCACAATCCATCAGAAGGGTTTAAAAAACACCCTTGACGTTTCCATAAGTTCTTCTGGTCCTGCGGTGCCTCCCCTTGGAACTCCATTAGTTGTGTCTGTCCATATTACTATAGTTTTCAGGGTGTGGTTCGTGCTACCATCATTCTCTCATGGGTACATGTCACTTCTACTTCCATGATCGTCTCACTTTTGGAAGCCATACGCTTGACTTCCGTGTCTGCTGCATGGTTTCCGTGTGACACGAAATCTGTCCCTTTGGTGTGGGCGGCCATTTCATGACTGCTATGGCCACTGGGAGCTGTAGTGCCTTGATCAGCCTGTCCAATAAGTCTGCATGCTGCACTGGCATGCCATCCGCTCAGAGGTAGCTCCTCCTTTTCCAGCGTGCTAGTCCTGCGTGCACTGTGGACGTCACATAGGACTGGGAGACTGGGAGTGCGTCTGTAAAGGGAACTCGACTGTGAGCTCCTGTAAAACTTGTCTTCACGTATGCATGAGCGTGTTGCACCTGTGTCAACTAAGAAGGAATATTCTTTACCCCCTATGACGACATTCACCCTAGGTTCCCTATTAGGGTCTGGTGTCACTGATAGGATACAGCACATCAGGGTTCCCAGTGAGCTGTCCTAGTTCATATAAAAGTTCGGTCCACTGTACACTTGTGGATTCTCTCCATTCCCTGGGTTGCCTCCCCTTCCGGAGTTTATGCCCTGAGACGGTTGTGGTGGTGCCTGTTGAAATTGCCCTTGTGCCTTGCTGCACGCCTTGTTGTGAGATCGCAGGTAGATTTGCCGTGCCTGCTCCCATTCCTTGGCTATTCTGCCACACTTCTTGACTTCTGCACGTGCGCGCCAAATGCCCCGTCATTCCACACTGCCAACATACTGGCGGTGGTCGGATTATTTGTCCGTTTGACATATCTGGGTTGCCCATTTGCATGTTTTGAAAACCTCCTTGATTACTCTGGAAACCTCCCTGATTACTCTGCCATCCTCTTCCTCTAAATCCCCTTCCCCTCGGATACAATCCTATGTTACCCTGGTTGTTCTGGTGTGGGTTAGCCACCTGTTGTACGTTCTGTTCAGCTGGGCTAGTTAGCATGGCGCCTTCAAGAGCATACTTTGATCATTTCTTTTGCACCAGCTTTGCTCCCTCACCCTTTAGAGTTGCCTCCTTTTTTCGATTCTTTTCTTGCAACAATCTACAGTAATGTGCGATAGTTAACTGTACTTATTTATTTATTTAACACTTGTATAGCACAGAAACCACTGACCCGAAGATTTAAGGGCGCTGGCAAACAAATGACATATTTGACTGGGCAGAATGCAAAGGTGAGAAAAATATCAAGAATTTTGAAGACCAGTGGTAGTTTATTTGAACAAATGTGTCTTCAGACCTTTTCTAAATACATGAATGGAGTTTTCTGATCTCAATTTCAGGGGCAAATTGTTCCAGGCCACAGGAGCTGCAGAGAAAAATGCACCAGCCTTAGTTTGCGATAATCTACATACCGGAATCATAAACTGATATTGGTTGTTGGATCGGAGATTATCTTTACTCACTTTAGGTCGTAGTTCCTCACTGAGATAACTAGGGCCTGAATCTTTCAAGCAATTAAAAGAGATAAATAAGAGCCGGAAGAGGATACGTTGCCTAATAGGGAGCCAGTGGAGTTCCCTTCTCGCCTCAGAAATATGATCAGACCTTTTCTTGTCCAAAACAGCCCTAACAGCATTATTCTGCACAACCTGCAGTCTGTTAAGCTCACCATTTGAGAGACCAATTAACAGGCTACTACAATAATGGAGCCTGGAGATAATCAATGCTCTGCCAAGTGTTTTCCTACTAGTATGGGAGAGAAATGGTTGAGCATGTGAGAGCAATTTAATATAGTAAGAGGATGAAGCCACCAGACTACCAACCTGTGCTTTCATATTAAGATTACTGTCAAGATAAATGCCCAGAGTCTTGACTTTCTTCTTGACCACTATAACACATTAATCAATAACCAATTTGGAATATTGATTTTCAAGCTTACGGATCTTGGGAACAGTACCCACAAGCATAAGCTCTGTCTTGCTTGTGTTAAGCCAAGCCATTTGAACACATCCAACTTTGAATAAGCAGGTACATTCGGTTGATGTTAAATTCATCATCTGAGAAGGCACCAGAGATGGGTATGATACACTGAGTATCATCAGCGTAATTAATAAACTCAATGTTGTTAATGTCCAGGAAATCAAGAAACGGTACCATAAAGAGATTATAGAAAATAGGAGAGAAACAGGCTCCCTGAGGAACCCCTTGTGTCAGCTCCTTGATATTGGCATCAGCTAAATTGCTGCTCACTCTCCAGTGATGATCTTTCAAGAAAGAGGTGACCCAATCAGCCGCCGATGATGAGAAACCCGCCACCTCCTTCAATCTGGAGACCAATAACGTATGGTCTACCTGGTCGAAGGCGGCGGATAGGTCCAACAGCATCAGCATGCTGAGGTTGCCTTGATCCATGTGTCTAAGGAGCCTAGATTTTAAATCCAAAAGAGCAGACTCTGTGCTATGTTTTTCCCGAAAGCCAGACTGTCTCTTATTCAGGATTTTACCATTTCTTAAGTGAGCCAGTAGTTGAGCATAGGCCACTTTATCGAGAATCTTAAGAAGAAATGGAGAATTGGAGATAGGGCGATAGTTAAGTGGGTCATCGGTCGAGAGATCAGGTTTTTTTAATAAGGGGGTCACCCAAGAGTGCTTAATGCATGTGGGATTCTCATAGTCACTAAAAGATGCATTAACAAATGTACAAAGTATGGGTATAAGTGAGGTGGCACACGCTTTAATAGTTAAGGAAGGACAAACATCTCCCTTACAATTGGAAGGTTTTAGATTTTGAACAATTTCTGCCCAAGGTTTAGCCTCTACCCCTACCAATTTCTTGAGCTGTTTTTGAACTGACTCTGGTAGCCCTTGGCACAATATGTGGTAAAACACTGGTATAGATTTCATCCAAGATTCATGCGTTTCCAGCACCCACGCGTCTTGGAAATTCTGGATATAAATCAACGGATCTTCTGACTCCTTCATTTTGTGAGTCATTATAGCTCCCATATCGGAAGTGTCTGGGTACAGCGCTCGTAGCACTTTCCATACTGCTGCTCTGCAATTATTAAATGGTGCTTCGTCCTGAGCAGTGTTAATTATGGTTACACCAGCGTACCCTGCCCGTGTCCACACATCGTCTGCTCTCTCACCAAGTATATAGATTAGGAGACCCTTGATGTCCCCTATTGCGAGCGTGACACCGCTGTCATTTTCACTAACTCGTGTATCCACTTCCCGGCTCCCGATGTCAGCATTGGAAGCTTAGTTTTCAGGTTTTCTCGATCCCTGTGTGGCCATGGAATATATTGCAGTCTTGCTCCTCCCTTTTCTAGTAGCAGAAATTGGAATGCGCAGCCTTCCTTCTCTTCTCTCATAGCTCTCCTGTCTACCGCTGGGGTAATATTCCCGCATCGCTGTATGCCTGGCAATGTCCTCAACCTGTCTACCTAGGCGGGTGCTGACACTCCTCTCTGACCATGGGGTGTTCTATCATACCACTCCGACTGTATGGCAGACTCTGATGTCCTCAGTGCGGACTCACTAGCATCCAACCATCGTACCCCTTTGTCCCTTGGGAGCCTCTTTTCGCACTGTCTCCCTTCTTCATTTGTCTCGCACTCTGTTTCCTCTCCGGAGTCGGACATTAATTGTTCCCAATTCACGCAACTCCTTATCTCATCATCATTTTTACTGATTTCTAGTCTGTCCAGGGACAGTCTGCTGCTCCCACTACTTCGGGTGATATCCTCAGTGTCATACAGCTGAGTGCTCTCCAGGCGCTCGTCTTCCCTTTCCCCTTGGGATACTTGTTCTAACCCCATTTTGTCATATATCTTATTGATCATTTCCTGATGCTTCTGGTGTCGAAGTCATCTTCAATATTTGCCCTGGTCATGCCCGGTACTGAGTCATACGCAGGGAAGAATTCTTCAATGTCTTCCCATTCTACAACAGGATTGGGTTTTTTAACTTCCTTCTCCAGATATTTGAGATTGCGTGCCCTCTGTCTCCGCTTACGTTCTATGACATCATCACATTCTTTGCGCTTCCTCAACTCTTCTCTGACCTTATCTTCTTGTTTTCTCCTTTCATTTCTGCGTTTATTTTCCCTTCGAACTTCCTCATCCCTTCATCTCCTTATCTTGTTACATACTCTTTGCTCTTCTTCTAAACCTTGCTGTTTCTGTCTGTCCAAGGCAAAGATTGCTCTCTGTTTGCGATCGAGCTGTTTCTCTTGCTCTTCGCAATATAGCTGTTCACACCTAAGTCTATCCTTCCGTCTTATCTTTTCATCCCTTGACTCCTTGTCTTTCTCCTTTCTCTGCGCCTCATCTAACCTCTCTATAGGTCTCACGTCATCACTTCCTTTTCCATCGGGTTTCAACAATATCTGTCCTCCCATCCATTCATCTTTTGCAAATCCCATCAGTTCTGCTTTCACCTTCTTTCCCTTTCTTTCCTCTTTCTCCTTATCGAGAGATGCACTAATCTGTGCCTGGCCTGAGCCTTCCTCTCATCATCGAATCTCTCCTTGTCCCTCAGGACAGCAGAGGTAAGAATCTTGTCCTGATCCTTCCCTCGGTTTTCGTCACTACTGTAATAGGTGACTCATATGCGGGGTTGCTGTACCCTGTGGCTGCTTTAAGCTCTCTTAATGGGTAGAGTCCCTCAGGCTTACTTCCCTCGGTTTCTGTTTCAGGCGGGGCAGGAGGCGCGGTAGGCATCTCACCCCCCTCTGTGCATACGTTTAATATCCAGTCTGCAGGCGGCTCTTCCTCCTTCGACTGTTCGACCATTTTCCAAAGTTCTAGAACAGCAAGGCGTTTCTCTAGTTTTTTCCCTGTATACGAGGCATGCAAGTAAGTCATCATATGTTTGTTTTTTGTTTGTTTATTTATAGGGCGCCAGAAAACCCTTGGGTAGCTAGGCACACAGAATAACAAGAATACTTAGAGCTTGGTTACGGGTTACAGATTACAGGTTGTTGGTATCACATGTTATAAACAGTAATTACATTATATACAGACTTTACATGTAAGGAAAGAGGGTAACATATTATAAAAAGTAAATACATTATGTACATTTTACATGTGAGAGTGGAGGGGTACGTATGGCATCAGATCACAGTGCGCATGGTCTCAGGTTTCAAAGGTCATTACGTCGGAGCCAGGTGCGGGTATGGTGCCTGAAACTGTTGTAGGGCTGGTCCCTTCTTAGTTCAACTGGTAGGGCGTTCCAGTACTGAGCTGCTTGCACAGGGAAGCTATTGCCTCCTGTTTTTTTTAGTCGGAATCTCAGGGTTTGGAGGCAGAAAGAGTTGGCTGTTCTGGTTGGTCGTGCAGAGGTTTTTGTTATTATTCTGTCCCTGAGGTATGGGGGGCTGCATTGTTCAGGCATTTGAATGTTAGTGTGACAATTTTGAAGGTGATCCTGTCGCTAATTTTTAGCCAGTTGTAATTTCTACGCACATTCGAAATGTGTTCTCTGACTGGGAGGTTCAGGGCCGTTCTGAGGGCTTTGTTTTGCAGGGATTGAAGTTTATTGATGATGTATTTGTTAGCGCCTGAATAAAGTGCATTGCAGTAATCCAATTTTGAGAAGATCAGTGCATTGGCTAGGATAATGCAGCTAACTGGTGAGAGGAAGGGTCTGCATGCTTTAATAAGTTTACTAGTATAGGGAGTGGATGAAGCCAGGGAGTTCACTTGTTTCCTTAGGGACAAAGTGGAGTCCAAGTAGAAACCAAGGGTCTTCACCTCTTTGGCGACGGGGATTATATTGCCGTCGATATGGAAGGAGCTGTAGTTGGAATCAAGTTTGTTTAAATTGTTAGTTGAGCCTAGAATAAGGATCTCATTTTTTTCATCATGCAGAGGCCATGGGTTGCCATCCATGCCTGAATGAGGGTGTACATTTTGTTTACTAAAGCTGCTTCCGTAATGAAATTGCCCGAAAGGGGATGAGGATCTGGGTGTCGTCTGCATAATTTGTGTAGGTGACACCCAGTCTGTCCAATTTGTCGAATAGAGGTTTAGTAAAGATATTGTACATCGTTGGCGAAACACTGGAGCCCTGTGGGACTCCACATGTTGTCTGGATAGGGTCTGCAGAGTCTAAGGTGGAGAAGACTCGCATACTTCTATTGTCGAGAAAGGATTGGACCCAGGCTATAGCTTCACTTGAGAAGTGGGCGGCTGATGCTAGGTGTTTGCAGAGTACTGCGTGGTCCACTAGGTCAAAATCCGCCGACAGATCAAGGAGGATTAGCATAGCTGTGTTTCCTTTGTCATTGAGCTCGTCGATTTGGGCTTTAAGATCTATAAGTGCGGTCTCAGTGCCGTGCTGAGGTCTGAAGCCCGATTGACGAGTGCTGAGGAGTTGGCTCATCTTCAGGTATTTTTGGATTTGTCAATTATCTTCAGGAGGAAAGGGACAGTAGTGATGGGCCTATAGTTGGTGGGGATGGAGGGGTCTAAGGTTTGTTTTTTTAGCAGGGGGAGAACCCAGGACTCTTTTAATCTGCTTGGGACTGTGCTAGAAGAGAAGGAGGCATTGATGAGTTTGGTGACAAAGGGGGCTAGGTCTCTGGCAGCATCCTTAATTATCTGGACCGGGCAGTAATCGCCATTGCAATTGGAAGGTTTTAGTGAGGCAATGATTTTTTCAGTTTCATGAGTGGAAACTTTAGCGAATTTGAAAGGTGTTAGGCTAGGTTTGGGCATGGGCGTGGGCATACTGGGCATTTCGCTGAGAGGGAGCGAGGCCTTTTTTATAGTAATTTTGGATTGTAATGTTTTCACTTTATTTGCGATGGCATTTTGGATATTGGTACACCATTGCTTGTCTTTGGGTACGTTAGCGGGTGGTGGTATGGGAGATTCAGGTTCTTGCAGGATTGCAAATAATATGCTGTAAGACGGCTTTAGATAAAGACCCATTTTGTGGCCACGGCATAAACATCTTGTGGGCGGTGCCCTTAAGCCACTCTGTGCTATATTTCTTAAGCTTGGGTGCATGTTTCAGCAATTGCTTACATAAGTGTGTGTCACAGCCTAGGTATGGTATCCCAGTTGTCGCAGATAACACTCTCCCAGTTATGGAAAAGTATCCTTATCTCTTCGAACACGAAGTCTCTCACGTGATAGGCCAAAGACTTTCCCCCCACGAGCTCAGCCTACATGAATCTATTCCACCTGTCAGGCTGAGGGCTTGAGTGAAAAGGCAGGAGCAGACTCAGCAGAGCTAAAGGAGGGAAGAGCAGAGCAGACGTTCAGAATGCAGCCAGGTATTGCCAAATGAACAGCAAACAAGACCCCCAAGTACCCACTCTTACCTGTTCCATAGGAAAATGTACCAGTAACCTACTAGTATTGGACACAGAGGGGAAAGCTTATATCAACGGTGAAGGAGGAGTGCACCAGTGTATCAGGACATCAGTGCTGCAAAGCGTCCCAAGAAGATGTCCACAGTTGTCAAAAATAGACTCAGCAAAGTGTCCCAAAGAATATCCCAAAGCAATCCAATTCGGTTTCAGCAAAGCGTCCAAATATGTCCAAAGCAATCCAATTGCAGATTCAGCAAAGCGTCCAGAAGGTACCCAGAAATAACTAAAAGTGAAATCAGCAAAGCGTCGAATATAATACCCAAGGAGATCTAAAGTAATTTTCAGCAAAGCGTCCAAAATAAACAGTGCCAAAAAAAATGTTTGAGCAAACAAAAATAAAGGCAGAGGAAACAAGCGTTACCTCACGCTAGTTCCTTTACTATAGTATTCGAGTGAGAAAGCGTCACAGCCGGAGGACTTTAACAAGTGGAGGTCGAGTTGCAAGCCGAGTTCAAGGATTCCGGGGAAATCAGTCGAGGAGGGACGGGCGTCGGAAACAGGGAAGGAAAGGGCAGAGGCAGAGGCTTGAATTAAGCACAGGATTCAAGATCAAACAGGAGTCAGGAAACAGTGCTCGGAACTAACACAGTTTAGGAGCACTTGGCACTCGAACAGACAGTATTAAATACGGTCTTCAGAAGGCACGGCAACGTGGTACGTGCGTGTCACGTGACTAAGATAGCAGGAGGATGGGAATTGTAGTTTTAGCGGGCTCTGTGTGTTGAAGAGCGCTCATATAAACGCCTTGGCAATTTCCAATAAAAACGGGATGTGACAGTACCCCTCCACAAAGGGCGACTTCTCATGTGCCCGCGCAAGCGATGCAACCAGAAAGCATGCAACAAACGGGGTGCATTCAGATTAGAGGCTGGTTCCCAGGACCTGTCCTCAGGACCATACCCCATCCAGTCAATCAAATAGGACCGAACCCCACGGCAGAGGCGGGTATCTAGAATGGCACGCACCTCATATTCATCCTCGCCACGGACGGTAAGTGGGGCCGGAATGGGAGGTAGTCGGGTGCCAGGTACAAAAGGCCGAAGCAAGGAGACATGGAAGACCGGGTGCACCCTCCAATGTGTTGGTACGTCCAGACGAACAGCAACGGGGTTGAGACACCGCAAGATCGTGTAAGGACCCACAAAACATGGTAACAGTTTCCGTTTACCCCGAATGGCCAGGTGCTTTGTTGAGAGCCATACGCGGTCCCCACAGGAATAAGAAGGAGCCGGCGCACGCCGCTTATCCGCCTGCATTTTGGTGCGACGTTGTGCAGCTTGTAGATGTGTTAATACGGATTTACGGATGGCAATCAATGAACCCCTAACTGCATTGACTGCAGGAACTTGCCTTAGGGAAGGCAGGACAGGTGGAAGGGTCCTTGGGTGCAACCCATATAACGCGTAGAACGGGGAACAGCCAACCGATGAGTGCAGAGAATTGTTATAGGCGAATTCTGCGGCACCTAAGACCGACAACCAATTTGATTGATGTTGTAGACACAGACAGCGAAGAAACTGTTCCATGGTGCCATTGGCACGTTCGGTCTGGGCATCTGTTTGAGGGTGGTAGGCCGAGGACAAGCGGGCATCAACACCCAAGGAGGAAGTGAGAACGCGCCAAAAGCGCGAGGTAAACTGAGACCCCCGGTCGGAAATCAGAACCGTAGGTAGTCCGAAAAAGAGTACCACATGGTCAAAGAACAAGCTTGCCAATGTGGGAGCAGTTGGTATTCCCGAGCATGGTATAAACCGAGCCATTTTAGTAAAGACATCCACTACCACAAGAATTGTGGACATACCCCCGATACAGGGGAGTTCTACCACAAAATCCAGGGTCACCGTATGCCACGGGTGCGGTGGTAAAGGCATACACATTAGAAGACCAACGGGTTTACCAGGCTGTCTCTTGCATTGTGTACATACGGCACACTTAAGGACGTATTGTTCGGTATCTTTCTTCATGCCAGGCCACCAGCACCAACGGTGCAAAAGATCATAGGTTTTTGCCCGGCCAGGATGGGCTGCTAAAGGAAGGTCATGGGACCATTCAAGAGCCTTCCTTCTGGTTTGGTTGTCAGGTAGGTACAGTAGACCTTTAACGTAGGGAAGTCCGGAGATAAGTTCAGCGTCCATCTCCTTCAGGACAGAAACATGATCCCTGGCCCATCTCCGTAATCTGACTATAATTGACGGGGAGACCGAACAAACACATATAACAGCACCTGAGGGTAATACCGGAGTTGATTGTTTTACAGATTCCGTGTCAGTACCAATGCAGGATAAGGCATCTGCCTTTCCATGCAATGGACCAGGGCGATACGTCACCGTGAAATCAAACATGGTAAAAAACAAATGCCAACGTATCTGTCTGGCGTTCGTACATTTCACGTGCGACAAGGCCTGAAGGTTTCGATGATCTGTATACACATTTATCAGGTGTCTTGCACCTAAGAGATGATGCCTCCACTCCTTGAACGCCTCCTTGATTGCAAGGAGTTCTCTTTCCATAATCGTAAAATTACGTTCAGCTGGGGTAAGTTTTCGGGAATGGAAAGCTACCGGATGTAGGCGTTGAGTAGCGAGGCAAAACTGCGAAAGGATGGCCCCTACCGCAATAGCAGAGGCATCTGCTTCCACGATAAATGGGAGAGCTGGATTGGGGTGCTGTAATACAGGAGCGGTGGTAAAAGCGTCCTTCAGGTTCCGGAATGCTGTCTTCGCTTCCTCATCCCACAAAAAAGGGACATTAGGACTGGTCAACCGAGTTAACGGGGCTACTATTTCAGAAAACGAGGCAATAAAACGCCTATAAAAATTGGCAAAACCCAAGAAGGACTGAAGGGCTTTTACTGAGCTCGGAACGGGCCAATCCAAAACTGCCCGAACCTTGGAGGTACACATGAGCACTCCTTTTTGGGAAATCTGAAACCCCAAGAACTCTATAGATGATGCATGGAACACACACTTCTCCAGTTTTGCAAAGAGAGAGTATTCCCTTAGACGAAGTAGAACAGAGCGCACATGCTGTATATGTTGGGGCAGAGTTTCCGAATATATCAGAATGTCATCCAAATAGATAACAACATAGCAATCCAGCATGTCCCCGAAGATGTCATTTACAAAATGCTGAAATGTCGCTGGGGCATTGCAAAGCCCAAAGGGCATTACACAATATTCATATTTTGTCTTAAAGGCAGTCTTCCATTTGTCTCCCTTTCGCATCCTCACCAAATTGTATGCTCCCCGCAAGTCCAACTTGGTGAAGTTAGTGGAGGAGGTCATTTTATCGAGAAGCTCAGAAATAAGCGGCAACGGATACTGGTTCTTCACCGTGACTTTATTAAGGGCGCGGTAGTCCACACAGGGGCGCAGATCCCCTTCTTTCTTTGGCACAAAAAATATTGGGGAGGCCGCTGGTGAGCGGGACGGACGTATGTGTCCGAAGCGTAAGGCGTTGTCAATATAGCTCCGTAGTTGTTCTTCCTCCTTCTGTGTAAGGGAGTAAATTCGACCATGGGGGATTGCTGCTCCAGGTATCAGGTCGATGGGGCAGTCATAGCATCTGTGTGGGGGCAGTTTTTTTGAAAGTCCTTTGTCAAACACATCGCCAGACAAGGGGACAATACCGCTACATTACGGGACTCAAAGCACCTCTGTATACAAAAAGAGGAAGAGAACCGTACGGTTTGTTCAACCTTGTCAACTACAGGATTGTGTCTTTGCAACCAAGAAAGCCCCAGAATGATGCCAAATTGAGGGTCCGTGATAAGGTCGAAAGTGATGGATTCCGAATGTCCTTGTAAAGTGGACATTTGTAGTGGACCTGTTTGATCCGTCACCTGTCCAGATACTAAACGCGAACCATCTACCGCATGTATTTCCTCAGGTCTTGCTTTAGGAAATATAGGTAGTCCGTAACGTTCGGCCAACTTAAGGTCCATATAATTCCCGCTAGCCCCTGAATCTATCATTACCGGGTTGGAAAAGGTAATGACGCCGGGAGCCGTAAAGCACATAGCAAGGTAAACATGCGAAGACGGAAAACACTCACCCGGGCCTGGGATCATTTCACTCGTCCGGAAGGCCCGGTTTAAGGGCAAGTCCTGGCGTTTCCCGACGACTTGGCGGGCCTTTTGGGACACAGACGGATGTAATGGCCTGACAGGCCACAATAGAAACATAGATTGTTCACCACCAACCTTTCTCGTACAGCCTTGGACAATGGACCCCTAATTGCCCCGATTTGCATAGGTTCAGCTTCTCCCTGAGAAACAGGTGTAGTTCCATCTGGTCGGGAGGTGGTGCGAATATCGGGATAGCGACGTTCCCCACGTCTTTGCCGGAGTCGAGCGTCGACTTGTAAGACTAAGTCCAGCAATTCGGGAAAACCAGATGGAAGAGCAGGTACCACTGATAGGGCATCTTTCAGGTCGTCCGACAAACCTTTATAAAACACAGCCGATTTCTTCTGTTCTGGCCATGTGGTTTCAGCCACTAATTGATTGAAACGGGCAAGATATGTCAAGAGATCCGACTTGCCTTGGCTAATAGCCAAGAACTCCAGATCCGAGGACTGTGCTTTATATCTTGTATCAAAAACACTGTTCATGGCTTGGATTAACATATCAAAATCATACAGAGCTGGGTCATCTGCTTCCAGCAATGGATTAGCCCATGCTGCAGCAGTGCCACCCAGATGGGAAAGAACAAATGCCGCCTTTGTAGTAGCATCTGGGAATGCCAAGGGACGACAAAGAAAATGAAGGCGACATTGGTTCACAAAGGTCCGATACGCCTTGGGATCACCCAAAAAGCGTTCTGGTGGGGCCAAAGGGAATGGCCCAGGGAGGACAACTGGAGCTGGAGCCGGAGGCGGTACAAGTGGTACAGGAGGAGGCGCCGCAGCCGCGGCGTCACCAAATTCCTCGTCATGGGGTAGGGCCTGCACAAAGCTCTGTAAAACATCCATGCGTTGATGTAAAGTCGCATGTGCTGATGCCATATCGGTACGAAGAGCAGAAAAAGCCTGCATGAGGGCTGCCAATGGGTCCGATGCAGCCTCCATAACCGAGAGACGGTTAAAAGGGCTCCTAAATCTGTCACAGCCTAGGTATGGTATCCCAGTTGTCGCAGATAACACTCTCCCAGTTATGGAAAAGTATCCTTCTCTCTTCGAACACGAAGTCTCTAACGTGATAGGCCAAAGACTTTCCCCCCAAGAGCTCAGCCTACATGAATCTCCAGTTTTGCAAAGAGAGAGTATTCCCTTAGACGAAGTAGAACAGAGCGCACATGCTGTATATGTTGGGGCAGAGTTTCCGAATATATCAGAATGTCATCCAAATAGATAACAACATAGCAATCCAGCATGTCCCCGAAGATGTCATTTACAAAATGCTGAAATGTCGCTGGGGCATTGCAAAGCCCAAAGGGCATTACACAATATTCATATTTTGTCTTAAAGGCAGTCTTCCATTTGTCTCCCTTTCGCATCCTCACCAAATTGTATGCTCCCCGCAAGTCCAACTTGGTGAAGTTAGTGGAGGAGGTCATTTTATCGAGAAGCTCAGAAATAAGCGGCAACGGATACTGGTTCTTCACCGTGACTTTATTAAGGGCGCGGTAGTCCACACAGGGGCGCAGATCCCCTTCTTTCTTTGGCACAAAAAATATTGGGGAGGCCGCTGGTGAGCGGGACGGACGTATGTGTCCGAAGCGTAAGGTGTTGTCAATATAGCTCCGTAGTTGTTCTTCCTCCTTCTGTGTAAGGGAGTAAATTCGACCATGGGGGATTGCTGCTCCAGGTATCAGGTCGATGGGGCAGTCATAGCATCTGTGTGGGGGCAGTTTTTTTGAAAGTCCTTTGTCAAACACATCGCCAGACAAGGGGACAATACCGCTACATTACGGGACTCAAAGCACCTCTGTATACAAAAAGAGGAAGAGAACCGTACGGTTTGTTCAACCTTGTCAACTACAGGATTGTGTCTTTGCAACCAAGAAAGCCCCAGAATGATGCCAAATTGAGGGGCCGTGATAAGGTCGAAAGTGATGGATTCCGAATGTCCTTGTAAAGTGGACATTTGTAGTGGACCTGTTTGATCCGTCACCTGTCCAGATACTAAACGCGAACCATCTACCGCATGTATTTCCTCAGGTCTTGCTTTAGGAAATATAGGTAGTCCGTAACGTTCGGCCAACTTAAGGTCCATATAATTCCCGCTAGCCCCTGAATCTATCATTACCGGGTTGGAAAAGGTAATGACGCCGGGAGCCGTAAAGCACATAGCAAGGTAAACATGCGAAGACGGAAAACACTCACCCGGGCCTGGGATCATTTCACTCGTCCGGAAGGCCCGGTTTAAGGGCAAGTCCTGGCGTTTCCCGACGACTTGGCGGGCCTTTTGGGACACAGACGGATGTAATGGCCTGACAGGCCACAATAGAAACATAGATTGTTCACCACCAACCTTTCTCGTACAGCCTTGGACAATGGACCCCTAATTGCCCCGATTTGCATAGGTTCAGCTTCTCCCTGAGAAACAGGTGTAGTTCCATCTGGTCGGGAGGTGGTGCGAATATCGGGATAGCGACGTTCCCCACGTCTTTGCCGGAGTCGAGCGTCGACTTGTAAGACTAAGTCCAGCAATTCGGGAAAACCAGATGGAAGAGCAGGTACCACTGATAGGGCATCTTTCAGGTCGTCCGACAAACCTTTATAAAACACAGCCGATTTCTTCTGTTCTGGCCATGTGGTTTCAGCCACTAATTGATTGAAACGGGCAAGATATGTCAAGAGATCCGACTTGCCTTGGCTAATAGCCAAGAACTCCAGATCCGAGGACTGTGCTTTATATCTTGTATCAAAAACACTGTTCATGGCTTGGATTAACATATCAAAATCATACAGAGCTGGGTCATCTGCTTCCAGCAATGGATTAGCCCATGCTGCAGCAGTGCCACCCAGATGGGAAAGAACAAATGCCGCCTTTGTAGTAGCATCTGGGAATGCCAAGGGACGACAAAGAAAATGAAGGCGACATTGGTTCACAAAGGTCCGATACGCCTTGGGATCACCCAAAAAGCGTTCTGGTGGGGCCAAAGGGAATGGCCCAGGGAGGACAACTGGAGCTGGAGCCGGAGGCGGTACAAGTGGTACAGGAGGAGGCGCCGCAGCCGCGGCGTCACCAAATTCCTCGTCATGGGGTAGGGCCTGCACAAAGCTCTGTAAAACATCCATGCGTTGATGTAAAGTCGCATGTGCTGATGCCATATCGGTACGAAGAGCAGAAAAAGCCTGCATGAGGGCTGCCAATGGGTCCGATGCAGCCTCCATAACCGAGAGACGGTTAAAAGGGCTCCTAAATCTGTCACAGCCTAGGTATGGTATCCCAGTTGTCGCAGATAACACTCTCCCAGTTATGGAAAAGTATCCTTCTCTCTTCGAACACGAAGTCTCTAACGTGATAGGCCAAAGACTTTCCCCCCAAGAGCTCAGCCTACATGAATCTATTCCACCTGTCAGGCTGAGGGCTTGAGTGAAAAGGCAGGAGCAGACTCAGCAGAGCTAAAGGAGGGAAGAGCAGAGCAGACGTTCAGAATGCAGCCAGGTATTGCCAAATGAACAGCAAACAAGACCCCCAAGTACCCACTCTTACCTGTTCCGTAGGAAAATGTACCAGTAACCTACTAGTATTGGACACAGAGGGGAAAGCTTATATCAACGGTGAAGGAGGAGTGCACCAGTGGATCAGGACATCAGTGCTGCAAAGCGTCCCAAGAAGATGTCCACAGTGCTCAAAAATAGACTCAGCAAAGCGTCCCAAAGAATATCCCAAAGCAATCCAATTCGGTTTCAGCAAAGCGTCCAAATATGTCCAAAGCAATCCAATTGCAGATTCAGCAAAGCGTCCAGAAGGTACCCAGAAATAACTGAAAGTGAAATCAGCAAAGCGTCCAATATAATATCCAAGGAGATCTAAAGTAATTTTCAGCAAAGCGTCCAAAATAAACAGTGCCAAAAAAAATGTTTAAGCAAACAAAAATAAAGGCAGAGGAAACAAGCGTTACCTCACGCTAGTTCCTTTACTATAGTATTCGATTGAGAAAGCGTCACAGCCAGAGGACTTTAACAAGTGGAGGTCGAGTTGCAAGCCGAGTTCAAGGATTCCGGGGAAAGCAGTCGAGGAGGGACGGGCGTCGGAAACAGGGAAGGAAAGGGCAGAGGCGGAGGCTTGAATTAAGCACAGGATTCAAGATCAAACAGGAGTCAGGAAACAGCGCTCGGAACTAACACAGTTTAGGAGCACTTGGCACTCGAACAGACAGTATTAAATACGGTCTTCAGAAGGCACGGCAACGTGGTACGTGCGTGTCACGTGACTAACATAGCAGGAGGATGGGAATTGTAGTTTTAGCGGGCTCTGAGTGTTGAAGAGCGCTCATATAAACGCCATGGCAATTTCCAATAAAAACGGGATGTGACAGTGTGCTAATGGTGTAATTTCTTCCATGCTTAAATCTGACTTTCCTCTTAAACACCACTTTTCAATTCTTCCATGTAATTTTAACAATGTCAACAATATGAGTGAGCACCAAATACTGCAAGCTCCAATCCAATTTTTCTCGCCAAAACCTTATTTTTTTTTATCACCAATTTACTCAAGAACATCAATCCATATGCGATTCCCTCTCAACTATAGAATCGCGTAAAAAACCCTATTTGATTTCAACCAATACAAGACAACATTTCTTACATATGACATACAACTAAACAGGTACAACAGACATTTGACGGACTAGACAGACACCAGCTGGACACATATATCTCAGCCTTCTAATTAATACTCCGACATGGAGTCTAAAGGAACTCCTTTTATGACGTCTTTTACCGTCCTAGTAGCCTATTTGTTCCCTATTATGTCGGACAATGAGTTCACGTTTCTTCTGCCCGCTATATTAAAGTGCAGGAACAAGGCAAATCCTCTCTCTCTTCAGGTGTCTGCCCTGGAATCCTCTCTCTTCTCGGGTCTCTAACCCGGTATTCTTTAATATCTCAGGTGTCCACCCTGGTATTCTTTACTATCTCAGGTGTCCACCCTGGTATTCTTTAATATCTCAATTATTCTCGAGTCATTATCCCCTTCTATATATACAGTATTCTCTTCTTCTGACTATTTTGTCTTTTCCACCTCCCTCCGTTACCTTTCCCTTGCTTGTTCTAATGCCTATAACATTTGCAAAAGCATTACATTTTTTGTTTCACTCACCGCTCGCATCGATCCTCTCTGGATCCTCGGGATCACCGCCTCTGTTAATGCCTCTTTTAGTCTTTCGACTGATCCACTGCCCGTAGGAATGGAAGGATTTCTGTTCATAAAACGGGTTCCTTCAGACCCACTGCAGATTTTAGATAGATTTATACTATCATTCTCCACGGGAAGCTTCACAGTCTACTCCACCAAATGGCGAAGTACTCGTGATATTGCCGAAGACCTAGAGTTACTTCGTGTCGATGATGAATAGGTGTTTTATCAATAATCAATAATCAATAGTTAATGGTCAAAACCATCGTCTCCGCTACCAAGTGTACAGGATGGCGGAGCGACCTCTGACGGGCCCATGGGATCAGAGCTCACCCTCAAGTACTTTAAGACGAGATAGCTGCACCTTGAGGAGGATGGGGTGCAGGATTCTCTTACTCCAACACCAATCAATAAGGACAACTCAATGGTTTGGCAAAGGGAAGTCTGTTTGATGACAAGTAAAAAAAACAGGGAAACATTAGGAAATCATCAGTGATGCGATCTCCCGTCTCGCTTCAACTTCCACAATCTTCATTCAAACAGCAATTTTTATAGGTAATATTCGTCATCATTGACATGTAACACTAGAAAGTTTGTCATGCAAGTCTATTGGTTGGAAAAGGTAACTTAAGTATAGGTGCTTTATCTCTATATGGTAACAGAGTGTGAGGATTGGATAACTCTTATCGGGTGGGTGTCTACACCCATCCCTCTACATCACTCATGATAGACGTCATTACAAGTACGCCGTCTCATTGGTTCTACTAGCTATAGGACCCTAGATTATTTGGTCCATTGTGATTGGGTAGGTTACACCCCTAGACATAAATATCCACTTTTATTAGCAGCATGCAGAATAGACACCCAGATGCGGCGTGCCCCAAGATTCACCCTGCCTCCCTCCATCAATCAGTACTTTAGGGCTATGTGTCAATTAATTGGCCTGTTTCGAGGATGGCCTCGAAACTGTAGCTCCTTATCAGGGAAAGTTATGGCATCCTCTGGTTTTGGGTGACATCAGACATTGGTACATCTTCGGGCTTGGCTGGTTATGTGTCAGTACACTGTGAAGCTGCTTCATTTTCCATCTTTTTGTGTATTTGATTCCCCTTTCGGCATCGCCACCTGCCTGGGCCTCCTTATCTCGACCTTCACGGGCATGCTGCTATGCTCTTAAGTTTCGATTCTTCGAAGTTGCCACTCTCCTCCCTTCCTTGGGTTGACCTCGAATTCCTAGGCCTGAGCTGCTTCTTGCTAAGTTTTGATTCCGTTCTTCTATCTGGCTTTGTGCTGGTATATGAATCCTGGCCTGTTAGGCCCCTACCATCCTGGGCTTAATTCTGCTTTCATGTAAAAGTGGACTGCACTTATATAATGTGCTTCATTGAGGTAGATATATATATATATATATATATATATATATATATATATATATATATATATATATATAGTTGGCGCTTGCCGCTCTATTCTTCTACTAAGCATAGCAAGCCGTACTGTTTTCTTAGCTTCTTGCATTACAAGCCTATGTACAGGCGTTGGCTGGTTGCATATTTACATGCTGCTTTATGGTTACGTTTCCTTATGTTTCGACATCTCTCTTCTTCTATGTCTGTGGTATCTTTGCTCTTTACATTTCGTCCTTGTGTGTCATCTTTCGATTGTCGTTTATGTTCATTCTGTTCGTCTGTCCGGGCTCTTGTGTCGTCACCATTCGCCTTCCATTAAGGCCCTTTGGGTCTCTTCTGGGACAGTCTGAAAGTAGTCTTCATGTCGTGTCAGCTGTTGGTACGGTTGTCTCAATGGGCACTGTGCTGCCCATGGTTGGCTGGTTCTTGGCACTTCAACAGGTATTTCTATTCTGATGGGCACTGGACAGAGCCCCACTGTGGCTCACTGTTGGTTTATTTGCTCCTCATACGTCACGTGTCTCGGCAAGTATGTTCCTAGTATTTCAAAAAGGGTCGATGGAGTGCAAGCCATATCTGGGACCTCCTCTTCACCATATTAAGATCACGTGATAGAATTGTAGAAGTGGCAGGGTTTTATTGAAGCACGCCCGTACCACCTTACCTGAGTTGTAGCTGTAGGGTATTCTGTCAGCCATCCATGGGCGAAAACATGGATAGACCGGGGATGGCACCTGTCTGAAGGAGCTTCTTTTGTCTCTGAACAGATTGGGTGGCCAGGCGATATGAAATGAGCGTATAAGAGGGGAGTGGTCTTCATGTTTCTGGGGGGAAGAGCCCGGTTTTGAGGGTCTTCCTGAAGGAGAAGTAGTCCTCCTTATGGGGTATGCTTAGTGGAATGGAGCTTCAGAGGGTGGGAGCTTGGATAGAAAATTAGGTTCTTCCAACACTGGTGGAATTGAAAGGGGGGATGACCACGAGGTGTGCACATCCTGATGTAAGGTTTCTGGTGGGTTGGTAATGTATAGGAATTTGGGGCCTGTCTTGTGGAGGGCAGAGTGTGATGCACATGGGTTTGAAAGTAGCCCTTTGGCTGATGGGAAGCCAGTGAAGCACTCTAAGGGCAGAATAGAAGTGTACTCTGGGTGAGAGGGCAAGGAGGAATTTAGCTGCCGAGTGTTGGATCTGCTTTAGTTTTCAGAGCTGATAGGCAGGAGGCAGCCAGTTAGAGGGAGTTAGCATAGTCCAGGCAGGAGAGAATGATAGCCTGGATTGCTTAGACTCTGTGAGGGTGGGAGAGATAAGCCAAGATTCATCTAAGGGTACAGAGGTGGAAATGACATGTTCTGAATACAGTGTTGAGTTGGTGATTATGATGCTGGAAATGCAATGGAGGGATAGGGCCTCCATGTCCTTATCCTATACCTCCTTATTCTGTAGGAGTCTGGTTTGGGCCCCTGGCAGTGTAGCTCTTCATTTTGTTCTTGGTGAACAGTATTCATGGGATACCCTTAGGGCACCCATGGGTAGGGGTTCAACCCAATACCCCAGTGAATGTTTTTGGGCACATGCGTCTTTCCCATAGAGGAGGGTATGAGCTAGTGTCAGATACATGATGATATGACAGTGGCACTAGGTATCCTCCATTTTTGGGATAACCAGGCCCTGCCATAGGAATCAATACATTCCTGCAGAAAGGCAAGTTGGCTATTGGTAGCCTCTTGTTTTCCTTTGCCTTACCCCATTATTTCTCAAAGTTTGAGAAACCCTGGCTCTGTTCCCTTCCACTGAATGGTTGTTGGCTGGAATGATCATATATGGCTCTGTGGTTTCCTCCTGCCAGACTGGCAGAAGCCTTCCCAGGGGCAGCTTGTTGTGGTTACACACTTGGGGTGGAGCCTACCTGAATGGAGTCAGTAGTCAATAAACATTCTGTGTTCTGAGTTTCCAGTTTTGATTCTGTGACACAATGCCTGAGCCACCCCTGACTGAAACTGGAATACATGAAGTGTGGTGAACAGAAAGGCAGGGAAATAGCCCTCAACCCACAGTCTGTGTTGTGGGTGCCTGGTTTCCGGTGAATTGCCTGAATGCCTGTGAGCCTCAATTGGTGTTGCCTGCATGAATGCACTTGTGGATGATTGGCTGGATGAGCCTGGCTCTACTTGAGTGAATGTGGGGTGTTTAGTATAAAAGGGGGCCTCACACTCACCTCTATGGCAGAAGCTGAAACAGGAAACCTGAAGCTGAAGTCATCTTGAGCTTGCATCCTGGAGTCCACTTGGAGGCAGAAGTCTGTGGCTGCATTCGTTCATCAAATCTGAAAACTGCTGTACTGACTCAAGGACTGAACAAAGAGGACCTGGAGAGCCAACCTCTTTCTGAGCTATCAGGGAAAATTGTGCAACTGCTTTTCTTCATCTAAAGTGTCCTGGCAGCCAGTCCTGTGTGCCTGCCATCCGTAGAAGGGATCTTCATGAGTGCAGAAGAGGAATGCTTGAACCTCTTGAAGACAGGAAGTTCATCTGTGTCACCCAGGCTCCAGAGGAGTGTTTGTGACTGCTGGAAGCCAGGTTGCTGAGCATCAACCAGAAGAGGGGGTAACCTGACATACTGCTGCTTGACAACGAAAGCTGCAGAAGTTCCAAAACTATAAAGAATCCTTCAAGGGACATCCCTGCCATGTCATCTGTCCACTTGTCCATGCTGGAGAAGGTGCAGGGTCGCTGCCTGCAGTCGAGTGTCCACCATGGGTTTCCCATCATCAAAATCCGAAGAAAACGTCCTGAGTGTCCGGACTTGGTGAGGGTCCACAGTCCAGTCCTGTGGTCATGTCTAGGTTTCCCAATAAGCCATCCAGAGGTCCGTGCTACGGCTGCAGCACCAAAGAACCGAAAACCTGTAAAATGTGAAATCCGGAAAGCCGACACCTACTTCTGCCACAGCACCCATCACCACCGTAAGTCATCTGAGGCCACCACGGGTCTTATCTTCTACAGCCGGGCCTTGTCGGAGTCCACAACAAGTTTCACCTTTGTGGGACATCCTCAGCTGGAGTAAAGACCCAACAACGGAGACCACCATGAAGACCGACAGTGCTGTCTTTACATTACTGTTTAGTTCCTTCTTCATCCTCACCAGTGACATCTCAGGGATTTCTTCTTCCAAACCATTCTCAAGGGGTCTCATCGAGTAAATCCAAGAAACTTCACCACTTTGCCTGCCAAGGCACCCAAGGTACTGTGACGAGGAAGAGCATGTTCCATCCTCAGGAATCATCCAGTGGTCCCAGCTTAGCCATTGATCCTGTTCTCCTGTGGCTTCCCAGTTACTTTGGGGTAGTGGGTTCTGGAGAAAAAAAAGCAGAGCATTATTGAACATATTTGGACTGGGCTGTAATAGACAAGATAATGTACACCATAACATTTCCCTTACAGGTTGCCCAGGTGGGGGGATACTCACACAGTATTGCTTATATCTACCTTACAGAAAGCATTCTGCCAATGTTCCTAAGCTAACCTGCATTTCTACAATCATATCTATGCCATTATCCAATGCTTTATAATTCCTATGATTATTAATAACTGTCAGAAGTTGGTACATTCTACATTGAATGTAAAGTATATTGTGGTACCACTTAGATGTGTATACATATTTAGCATTATTAGGATAGTGTTGCCAAGTGTGTTATTAGTTTATTTATATAATTACTTGAAAATGATGTACCTAAACCTTGATGGTAGTAATATAAGGAAAGTAAGCATATAACATTGTGTGTGGACATTCCTTTGCGAGGGCTTGGGGATTCACTGTACTTAAGAATCAGCCTGTATCACCTTCCTTCCTTAAGTCTTAGCTTGGCTGCTCGTGCAACATTACCAATTGAGAGCCTTGGCTGAGGTGCTCTGTGCTTCTGCCCTAACGGTATAAGGGGCAGAAATGCAGATACCCCCATCCAGTCTTTTCACTGGTTGCAGCTGCCACCGCAGCAATCAAGTACATGTGGATGTGGGGGAGAACAAAGGGAAGGGATGGTAGGGGCGAGATGGCGGGTGGGGGAAGCAGCCATCAGGCAGCTTGGAATGCTGACTTACATTGGGAGATTCAGCCCACGTACCCTACCTCCTGATTGGCTGCCTTCCCATGCTGGTTTCTAATAGATTTTGTTTCCCAGCAAGACAATCTCTCGTCCAAGTGCAGTGTTGTGAACAGTTTCCTTCCCATGCTGAGCTTTCATTGTTTAAGAAGTCACGAAGCTACCCAGCTGCATCATGGGCCTGCGGACTTTACTAGGAGGCTTAACAATCTATTGGAGAAGCGCTCATTCATCTCTCGGGTGTACTTGTAACATCTACATGGTCTCCACCTTCGGCAATTGCAGGAGACACCTTCCGTTTTCCATGTCATGGATTCTGGTCTGCCTAGAAGGGGCTTCAGGGTCTATTAGTGCGGGAGGAGATGATTCTACGCACCTATGTAGGGCCTGCACATGATTTAGGGAAGGTACAGTCTTGTCAGGGATAGCTTGCTTTCATGTGTGAAGGGGTTGGATGAGACCTGCTTCCCCGGGACTTTTCTGGGGGCCAACACTGCATTAGCTTGAATCACGGTGAGGTGATTTGCAGATTCTCCCAATACCACTCAAGGGCCAAACATCCACTGGATGTGGGTGGTGCAAGGCCCTCCAAGTTCTCAACTGGTGGTTCCAAGAACCAGACAAGGGACTTTATCAAATTCCTAACATCCTACAAGATCAAATGGGGTGTGCACAAGCCCTACTTGCAGTATGAGACTTTAGTTTCTTCATTATGTTATAGGTTTTCACGATAAATCCAGTACTACACATAACCTATTGATATTAACATCAGCAATAGAGCATGCTTGGGTCAAATGGCATTTAGATGTATCTTGTGCCTATATCGATTTCTCCGCCGCATTTGACACCATTCTTCGCAATAAATTGTGGCAAAAACTTAACACTTGGGGAATTCCAGAAGATATTTTGCGGATGTTGATGTTGCTTCATACCGACACCTCCGTAAGAATAAGACTGAATGCGGCTGGCAGGTTATCGAGAAATATGGCAACCTATCGTGGGGTGAAACAAGGGTGCATGATAGCGGCAATCCTTTTCAATCTCTACTTGTCCGACATGATGAATGCTTTTAATCTAACTAAAGCCAATCCTGTGGAAGTAAATGGTGTGATTGTCGGATGGCTTGCCTATGAGGATGACCTGTTGTTACTGGATTATACCCAAGCTGGTCTCCAGCATATGCTTGCTTCCCTGATGGCCTATTCTGCTGTCAATGGCTTAACTATTAACATCGATAAAAGCAAAATCATGATCTTTTCCAAAAAACGTAGACCAAAGAGATATTTGTGGAACTTAGATTCAAAAAAATTGGAAAAAGTTACATCATACAAATACCTTGGTATTATTGTTGACGAGAAGCTCACATGGGAATCCCAATGGTCTGCACTTCAGATTTGGTGTATTGTGTCAACAAATGTTTTGAGTACTTTCATTGGTAGTAACAGTGGTTACTCTGTTATCTCGGTTATAAATATTTACATGGCTAAAATACGGTCAATGATTCTATATGCTGCTGAGATATGGGTTCACTCTTTTGTCAAATGCGTGGTGGTATTTGAGGCCAAACTCATGAGGACATTATTTCGGTTACCACACAATCTCAGTGTAGAATACCTGTATTTAGAGTTTGCAATTAAAGGCATTTGGTGTGCCTATACATGCCAATGCGTATTCACCTATGAAATGTTGATTACCCTAGCAAACGATACGATCATGGTGCCGTATGTGCAAGCATATCTTCGCTTAGAAGGAAATTAGCTGGTTGGTACTCTCGACACCCTACAAAGATCTTACAGTAAATGGTTGCCTGGGAATACTCCTGGAATGTTGACGATCGTGGCTCAAAAAAGAGCTATAAAAAAGGAAGTTTTTGAGTTTTGGAATGAGCAACATGTAATCAATGTTGCCTCGAAGTCGTACAGTGGTCCATATCTCAAAGAATATTTAACTAGAACCACCTCCCCAAAATATATTGTAGCATATCCTAGCACTAGCACTTTTCATACCTATCTTTTAATGAAATTCAATATGACTGAAGCATTGGCAACCAAAGGTGATATTATTGGTATCCCACATGAAATGAGGAAATGTCGCCTATGTGGCAATAACGTCTATGAGTCACTATATCATCTAATTATGAATTGTGAAAGCTTGACTGTGATTAGAATTAAATCTTTTAAATCTTTTAACAATGCTATTGATTTGACGAACTCAACCAAATTATGGATGTCTTTTATGAGAGGTAATGATATTAACCTAATATATTATTTTGTTATCTTTTATGTAAAGAATGTGGCGATTTTAAAATGTATTGAATGATGTATTTTAATGTGCATTGGATGCCATATACTAGAACTGTGCAATTTTTAGCTTTGTATTGATTATCTGTATATGTTGTATGTCATTGTGTTATACAATGCCTTTTTTGGCTAAAAGTATATCTAATTTAATAAATAAATGATGTTATAAGGCTGTGGCTTTCAAATGTGTTTTTGAAGGTAGAAGGGGGTTAATCATGCCCTTACTGGGGAGAGTTGTCCTATAACAGTAGCAGAATGGGCTTGCAAGACAGTTGTTTGGTGATTGGGATTGTTTCTTAATGTACTTGGGAGTGCTTTAGTCAACACAGTAGCACAGAATGTCTTCCAAATCAAGTCTTCTTGCCATATATCTCAATTTGTAAAGGAGAAAAAGAATCTTGGAATTACTATAATAATACTATAATAATATGACATAAGTATGCATTGACACATACAAGCTTCCCGGTCGCAGTGCAAAAATATGGCACACCAAGCACACATCCCATCTGCTAGAGCCTATATGTACGCAGGCTGAAATAATTATATTCCTAGCGCTCAGAAGGTATATCGTCCATTAAAATGAGAAGTGGTCATTCACTCTGAATCATAGCTGGGACTGGCACAGAGTTTAAAAAGCTGCCTTCTGGCAGGGATGACTGCCTCATAGATCTTTTTCTAGAGGCAGAAAATGTATATAATGCCCATTTATCATGATTACACACACTGAAGAAGACTGGGCGATGCAGAGAGAAATCTGCCTTAATAGATGCTGCTAGCTGGAGGGTGAGGAGGAATGAAAGAGTCCAGCTGATGCAAGAAAGAATTCAACACAGGAGGAACTTGAATGGGCCTTATGAGGGTTTTCGTTTTCTGAACAACAAATGCCAAAAGCTGCTGAAAGCGTTTGCCTATGGGAAGCCGTTTAGGTCAAAATACCTTTATGAATGTGACATATTGAAATGAATACAACATGCATTTAAACGAGTAAGGCATGTATTGAGATGACAATAACATGTATTGAGATGACTATAACATGTATTGAAATGAGTATGACATGTATTGAAATGAGTATGGCATACATTGAAATTCAATGAACAAGACATGCATTGAAACGAATAGGACTCCCATTGAAATGAATATGACACACATTGAAGTATGACATGCAATGGAATGCATATGACACTCATTGAAATGAATATGACACCCATTGAAATTAATGACACACATTGAAGTGAATCTATTATGCATTGGAATGAGTAAGATATACATTGAAATGACTAGGACATGCTTTGGAATGAGTATGACACCCATTGAAATAATATGACACACGTTGAGTGAATGGGAAATGCACTGGAATTAATATGACACCCTTTGAAATGAATATGACACATATTGAAGTGAATGTAACATGCTTTGGAATGAATATAGCATGCATTGGAATGAATAAGACAGGCATTGAAATTAATAGGACATGCAATGAAATACCTATGACACCCATTGAAATGAATATGACACACATTGACGTAATTCATGCATTGACATGAATAGGACATGAATTTTAATTAATATGACACCCAGTGAAATGAATATGACATGCAATGGAATGAATACGACATGCAATGGAATAAATATGAAACTCATTGAAATGAATATGACACACATTGAAGTGAATGTAACATGCATTGAAATGACAATAACATGCATTGGAATGAATATGACACCCATTGAAATGAGTTTGACACACATTGAAGTGAATGAAACATGCATTGACAGGCATATAACATGCATTGGAATGAATAAGACATGCATTGAAATTAATAGGACATGCATTTGAATTAATATGACACCCATTGAAATCAATATGACACACATTGAAGTGAATATGACACCCATTGGAATGAATACAAAACACATTGAAGTGAAAGTAGCATGCATTGTAATGAATATAACATGGATTGGAATGAATGAGACATGCATTGAAATGAATATGACACCCATTTAAATTAATATGGCACACGTTGAAGTGAATATGACATGCAATGAAGTGAATATGACACCGATTGAAATGAATATGACGCACATTGAAGTGAATGTAACATGCATTGGAATAAATATGACACATGTTGACATGAATGTGACATGCAATGGAATAATTATGAAACCCACTGAAATTAATATGACACACATTAAAGTGAATGTAACATGCATTGAAAAGAATAGGATATGCATTGAAATAAATATGATACACGTTCAAGTGAATATGATACAACTTGAAGTGAATAGGACATGCAATAGAATGATTATGAAACCCATTCAAATGAATATCACACACATTGAAGTGAATGTAACATGAATTGAAATTAATATAACATGCATTATAATGAATAAGACATTACCTCCACGTCCCTCTTCCTCATCCCAAAACTTACCTTTGAGTATGTTCTGTGCTCACTGGAACTTTTTTCTTGCACCACCCCCACGCCCACCAGGTATAACCATAAGATACTGGAGCCTCCTGGTCTCCAGTATCTGCTGCAGACTGTTTTTGACAGGGATTGGGCTCAGCCATGGAATTGTTATGTCTCCAGGGAAACATGGCTATCTGTGTTTTTGTGGTCCCCTGTGCACGGCTGCATTTGAAACTGTTGGTGCGTCATCTTCTGTTCCATTGGCAACTGGCATCTCTTTAGTTCATCTGTCTGATCTTAGTGGCATCTCCCCTCTGGAAGTCCCTCCAGTGGTGGTTCATCCGGTCCCATCTCCGGAGGGGTGTGCCCTGATCCCCAGGCTTGCCGATAATTCTTACCACTGATGCCAGCAGCCTGGGCTGGGGGGCTACTCTCGTGGACTTCTCTCATCAGGCAAAGTGGTCTCTTCAGGACCAGGAGAGGTCCACCAATTGGAAGGAGTTGGCAGCCGTTCTAAGGGCTTTGGTGGTCTTCATGTCATCCATCCAGGGGAAGGATGTTCTGGATCGGACAGAAATCACCTCAGCTCTGGCTTATATAATCCATCAGGAGGTACGGGGTCCCACTCCCTGGAGGATCTGGCTTTGTACATCAGGACCTGGGTTTAGGCACACCTGCTCTCCTTGAGAGTGGTCCATATACCGGGCGGTGGACAATGTGACTGCGGACTGGCTCAGCAGGGAGTTTCTGGTCTCAGGGAAGATGTCTTTTCATCCTAAAGTTTTTCAGGAGATATGTTGGCAGTTCAGACATCCCTGGATGGACCTCTTTGCCTCCCCTGTAATTCTCAACTTCCCCGGTTTTGCTCGAGGACTCCATCCCCCAGGTTCTGGGGATGGGTGCTCTTTGCTTGGCCCCCAGAGTTTCTTTATGCCTTTTCTCCAATTCCCCTGATTCTGAAGGTCATCAGCAGAATCAGATAATTTCGGGGGTTTATCCTGGTGGTCCCTTACTGGCCTTGGAGGGGATGGGTCCCAGGCCTTCTGGAGATGCAGTTAGCTCCTCCTTTGGTATTGCCCAGATGCCGTCTCCATGGCAGATGGTCAATGCCCCTTTCTCCTCTCTCGTCCATTGAGGGGTATGAAAACTGAGAGCAGGGGTCTCCAGGCATTAGGCTTTTCTGCTGCGGTGGCCGGGACAGTCCTGAGGGCACGTCGCTCTTCTACACTTAAGTCCAATGACCATCATTGGGCTAATTTTCTGACTTGGTGCTCCCCTGCAGGTGTCCTGGGACTGGTGTGTGGCCTCCCATTTGGCAATTTATTCATGAAGGG
This sequence comes from Ambystoma mexicanum, assembly GCF_040938575.1. Taxonomy (NCBI): domain Eukaryota; kingdom Metazoa; phylum Chordata; class Amphibia; order Caudata; family Ambystomatidae; genus Ambystoma; species Ambystoma mexicanum. Next base: position 1,400,520,918 of record NC_090921.1, read on the forward strand.
GTGGAGAAGAGGTTGGCAGTTTCTACTCTCTGTTCCCACTGGGTGGCCATTCTGGCTTTCCAGGTCTCCTGGTCCCCTCCAGCGGGGAGGGAGGTCTCTGGTTTCAAGGCTCTTGAAAGCGGTTGCAGATTCTCATTGTGTGTCTGTGGGCCCGTTTCGGGATCTGCCGTGGGACTTTCCTTTAGTCCTGTCCATGTTACAGAAGCCTCCAGTTAAGCCTCTGGAGGAGGTGGAGCTGAAGTGGTTGACGCTGAAGACTACCTTGCTGATTGCCATTACTTTGGGTCAGTGTTAGGGGGAAATTGGGGCCCTCTTGCGTAGGCCTCCATTTCTGGTGGTCCAGGAGGAGGCACAGGTGCTGTGACCCCTCATTTGTGCCAAAGATCGCCTCTTGGTTCTATTGGTTTTAGGAGGTGGTTCTCCAAGCTTTCTTTCCTGATTTGTCCTCTCCTGAGGGGGAGGCTTGACATTGACATTGTCTCGATGTCAAGTGAGTGGTCTTACATTATTTGTCCGGGACTGAGGCATTTCGTCTCACTGATCATCTCTGAGTCTCCTTTGGGGCGGGGGAAGGTGGTTGCTGGGCTTCCATTCCAACGATTGGTCGGTCGATTAAATCTTTGATTCTACAGGGCTATGAGTCTGCGACCTCTGTCCTGCAGGGCTGGTCCAGGGTCGTTCCACGACTGCGGGGGTTACCTTTGTTGGACATTTGCTGAGATGCTACATGGGCTACAACCAACACATTAATTCAGCATTACCAACTCAACTTGAAAGGGCCCCAGTGTACTTCCTTTGGTGTTGGTGTTCTGGAGGCTCTGTCTGGATGAGGTGGTGGCAGGAGTCGTGGTCGGCCTGCCTTTTGCCTTTTGCTGTTCCTTGAATAAATTGGTGTTGGGTGGGTTTCCCATAACCCTTGGTGTATGTGTCTTTTGTGATGGGCATGGGCGTCCTTCCTGTTTATGTTTGGGTAGAGCTCAAAGGTAAGTACCTTGTTGAGGAATAGGGACGTGGAGGAAATGCTCAGATTACTTACTGGTAATCTTCATTACTCCTAGTCCTGCTCTTCCTCGCCCCAGTATGGATAACTGGATGAAGGTTTCCATGCCTGGGCTTTGGATTACTGCCTTGGGCTGGTTGGTTGTGAGGTTATACCTCCTAGGAGAGGAGGGGCACCCAGAGGAGGCCAGCTTGAAAAGAAAAGAGTTCCAGTGAGCACAGAACTTACTCAAAGGTAAGTACTGGGACAAGGAAGAGTAAGAGTAGGAGTAATTAAGATTACCAGTAAATAATGTACCATTGATAGATATGAATATAACAATGATTAAAATTAATGCAACATGCATTTATATGGATATGATATGCATTGAAACAAATATGACAATCATTGAAATTAATATAAGCTGGTTTGAAATTCTTATGAAACAGATTGAAATGAATTTAGCATGCGTTGGAATGGATAAGGTGCTCTGAATTGTGAGTAAAACACATGCTGAAAAGTAAATGACATGACATAGTCAACCAATCATATTACAGTGAAATGAAAGCTGCAAAGCCTTCCAGTGAATGCTTCTCACTCTTCTTTCCTCAGGCCTAGAGGTAAGAAATTAGATTTCTCTGTACATAGGGATCCTGCACACTATGTATCCATGTTTAGTTCTGTTATTTGCACACCTTTGCTGGGCTCATGAGCCCCAGCCTGACAAGGCAGGCAGCATGTGCATTTGGAGGGTTTATCTTTTGTTGTGATCATGATTTTTTTATTTACTGATTGCTTTGGGCCTGACCCGCTTGTTTGATTTATAAAGAGCACTTTCTCTTTCACTTGAGCCAAATATAGAATCAGCTCAGGCCAGACATTCAAGCACTGCCAGTTTCCCAAGTCACAGCTAGGCAGACACACATGCACACAACGTCCGCGGCTCTGCCATGTTGTTAAGGTGCTCTGGTTGCAAACATATTTCATTTATTCAAAACAAAGGGGGTTCTGGGAGGCTCTCTACTAGCACGAACACAGCACATTGACCTGTTCTTGATTGGATGCCCCCTGGGAGAGTCTCAACCAAGTCTTTAGCTCGCTGTCCCTTCCACAGAGAAGAAATATTGCTGCATATCAGTCTTTGTCCTGCCCAGGGGCAGTCCAGCACAGAAATGCTTTGCAATTCTCCTTTGAACAAGAGTACCAACAGCAACCTCATAGACGTGTTTCAGCCTTGTTGGGCATCATCAGTGAGGTGGAGCTGTGCCTCTCTGAGAACAGTGAGCAAGAGGCCCATGCCTGGATTCCCCTGGAAACTTAGGGTTAGACCCAAAGTTACTTAATATGCAAAACAAAGGGGGTTGTGGGAGTTTCTCTACCAGCACAAACACAGCCCAATGACCTGTTCTTGGGTGAATGGCCCCCGGGAGAGTCTCAACCAAGTCTTTAGCTCACTTTCCCTTTCACAGAGAAGAAATATCCCTGCATATCAGTCTTTGTACTGCCCTGGGGTATTCCAGCTCCGAAATGCTAGGCAATTCTCCTCTGAACAAGAGTACCAACAGCAACCCCATACACATGTTTCAGCCTTGTTGGGCACCATAAGTGAGGTGGAGCTGTGCCTTTCTGAAAACAGTGAGCAAGGGGTCCATGGGCCTCATTAGGACCCAGGCGGTAAGGGGTTTACGGCGGCGTAAACAGCGCCGAACCTTACCGCCTGATTCCGAGGTCCCTTAGCGCCATGGAGGTTTTAACACCTGCTTTTAGCAGGTGTTAAAATCCATGGCGCTAAGGGACCTTGTTGTTAATTACGCCACCGTAATTTACTGTGGCGTAATTAACGCCTTCCCCACTCCCATTATGCCCTATGGGGCAAAAATGGAAATGGGGAAGGGTAAATGGGTTAATGGGGACTTACCGCCCCACTCACCTCGGAATGGGGCGGTAAGTCCGCCAACCACCATGGCGTAAACATAGTTTACGCCATGGTGGTAAAGGTACGACCCAGGCGGTAACTTACCGCCTGGGTCGTAATGAGGCCCCATGTCTGGATTCCCCTGGAAACTTAGGGTTAGACCCAAAGTTACTTAATATGCAAGAGAAAGGGGGTTCTGCGAGTTTCTCTACCAGCACTAACACAGCCCATTGACCTGTTCTTGGGTGGATGGCCCCCGGGAGAGTCTCAACCAAGTCTTTAGCTCACTGTCCCTTTCACAGAGAAGAAATATCCCTGCATATCAGTCTTTGTACTGCCCTGGGGTATTCCAGCTCCGAAATGCTAGGCAATTCTCCTCTGAACAAGAGTACCAACAGCAACCACATACACGTGTTTCTGCCTTGTTGGGCATCATTAGTGAGGTGGAGCTGTGCCTCGCTGAGAACAGTGAGCAAGGGGTCCACGTCTGGATTCCCCTGGTAATTTAGGGTTGGACCAAAAGTTGCTTAATATGCAAAACAAAGGGGGTTCTGGGAGTGTCCCTACTAGCATGAACACAGCCCATTGACCTGTTCTTGGGTGGATGGCTCCCGGGAGAGTCTCAACCAAGTCTTTAGCTCACTGTCCCTTTCACAGAGAAGAAATATCCCTGCATATCAGTCTTTCTACTGCCCTGGGGTATTCCAGCTCCGAAATGCTAGGCAATTCTCCTCTGAACAAGAGTATCAACAGCAACCTCATACACATGTTTCAGCCTTGTTGGGCACCAACAGTGAGGTGGAGCTGTGCCTTTCTGAAAACAGTCAGCAAGGGGTCCATGTCTGGATTCCCCTGGTAACTTAGGGTGAGACCCAAAGTTACTTAATATACAAAAGAAAGGGGGTTCTGCGAGTCTCTCTACCAGCACAAACACAGTGTTAAGCTCACCTGACTCCCACGGAGGCGCTGGCCTGGTTCGCGCTGCTGACCTCTTCTAAGGTGATGCGCAGGGTTCGGAAGACTGACTGGACCGGGCCCCCAAATCTGGCTTGTCTGGCTCGCAGAAGTATCCTTCTGTAGGTGAAAATAGGGAATTAACTGTCTGCGGGGTAATGCAATCGGCCTCCCAATTTCCCCTCTCACCCTTCTGTGATTCCTCGTAGCGTCTCACCTTAGGGTCTGGAAGGACGAGCTCTCCATCCTGCTTCTGATGCAGGGGCGCGTTGGTATCCAGTTACTTCAGTGGATTTTCGGATTGGTGAGAACCAAATTTGCTTGGCTTCCAAGTAAGTTTTTTGATAAGAGGTTCCCCTTGTGTACATGCATTAATGTACTAATCCTAGTGTCTTTTTCTCCATAGGGGCCGGGGTACGGAATGCCGGGGAACAGGCACCGACCCGAGATGAGAGGTGAAATCCTTGTAGAAATCAGGTAAGTCTTTAATGAGCGTTTTTTGGTAATGTCTTTTCATTCGCTCATTAACGCTGATGTCTCTTTTTCCCCTTAGGGGCCGGGGTCCGGAAATGCCAGGATGCGGCGCGGACCCGAAATGAAGAGGGAATGAATCAACAGTCTTAACATGGAGATTTAGCTTTCCTTATTCCCTTCTCTCTCTCACCTTTTGTTCTGGTCTTTTTCTCCCTAGGCGCTGGGGCGTGACTGCGAATCCGGATGATCGCTGCTGAACATGGAGGCTCCCTGTAAAGGGGAGTGGAATGCGGCGCTGCAGCGATCGACGCGATGAGCTTTTAAATAAAAGTTTTCCTTTTCAGGATTGTCGGCGAGATGTCTCCGGGATGCGGTTTTAGCAGGTAAGGACTTTTCCTTCTGTTCTCTTCTTCTCTTCCTTTGCAGGTGATCCAGGATGCTGGAAGGCGTGGCAGAAGTCAGGATGCAGGAGCAGACACGGTGAGCGTCCAGCTGCTAGATGCAGAACAACGCGAAGCACGTGTGGCTGTTCGGGTGGGGTTTAAATAGCCTTGGAAGAAGTTCCAGGTATGTATCCTTCCTCCAATCAGGTATGTATCCTTCCCCGACCACGCCCGGATGGTAAATTAGTCCCACAGGTAAAGTAGTTCCTTTCAGGCCTCAAGGAGGCCGGGATCCTGCAGCATGGTCTGCATCAGGTAAGTGCACCCAAGCACTCCCATAATGAGCCTGGCGCCTATGGCGCCAGGACTGATGTCTTTTATGAGCCTGGCGCCATAGGCGCCAGGACACTGTCCAAAGGGCCCCTATATGGGGTTGCTGGGTCCTTCCTTGGGGACTGGATGTCCACTTTCGGGGACGCAGGGCTTGAACCGGCTCCCCGGGAGCGGGTATCATGACAGCACTCCCCCCCCCCAAGGTTGTTCCCTCCGGGGGTTTTGGTTTGTCTGGGAAGAGTCGGTGGAATTTCCTGACTAATCGAGGAGCATGCACATGGTCGCTGGGTTCCCACGACCTCTCCTGAGGTCCGTATCCCTTCCAATCAATTAGGTAGAACAGTTTTGACCTAAACATTTTTGAGTCTAAAATGTTCTTCACTTCGAATTCGGGCTCCCCATCTATTAGAATAGGTTCTGGAGGTTTGAGTAGTTGGGTTCCGGGTACCACTGGTTTCAGAAGTGACACATGAAAAACAGGGTGAATTCGCATACTAGCTGGTAAATCAAGTTTAACAGCCACTGGGTTAATTATTTCCGTAATAGAATAAGGTCCCAGATATTTTGGGTTAAAAGTTCGAGGCCCTTTGAGTGGTAAATGTCTGGTAGCTAACCACACTTGATCCCCAATCTGATACGGAGGTGCTTCACTCCGATGTAGATCAGCATTCTCCTTGTATTTTCTCTTGGCTTGTCGTAAATGCGTAGTTGCCTCTTTAAAGGCTTGGGTAATTGTAGAATGCAGATGTTCTACTGTAGGCATTCCGAGGTTCTGAGGTGAGTCAAGGTTTGAGGTTCGAGGGTGATGCCCAAACAAAGTATAAAAAGGACTGTGGCCAGTTCCAGAGTGTACCGAATTATTATATGCGTATTCGGCTATCCAAAGAATGTCTTTCCAGTTGCTTTCAGATTGCTGTAACATACACCGTAAGTACTGCTCAAGGGTCTGATTTGTCCTCTCGGTCTGACCATCGGTCTGAGGGTGGTGACTGGTCGATAATCTTACGTCGATCTGCGCCATTTGACAACATTTGCGCCAGAAGTGGGAAATGAATTGGCTTCCCCGGTCAGAGATTAGTATAGATGGGAATCCATATTGCCGAACAATATTTTCGTGGAATTCTTTGGCTAGGACAGAAGCTGAAGGTAAACCTTTCAAAGGAATAAAGTGGGCCATTTTGGAAAACAAATCCACAATTACCAGAATAGTATTGTACCCCGAACAAGGAGGCAGGTCTGTAATAAAATCCATTGATTGGGTGTGCCAGGGTGCTGGCGGTATGTCTAGAGGTTGAAGGAGACCGGCTGGTCTTTTCTTTTGACTTTTATTTTGGGCGCAAACCCCCCAGGACATCACAAAAGATTTAACATCTTTTCGCCAAGAGGGCCACCAAAATTGTCGTTTCACCTTTTCCTCTGTCTTGGCAATACCGGGGTGTCCCTCTATTAATGTATCATGATAACCGGAAATAACTAGTTCGTGTAATTCCTTATGTGGCAGGAATAAGCGTCCTTGGTAATAAGGTAAACCATTATCTATGGTAAAGTCTGATCCCTTTTGTATCCATTCCTGTAAGGTTGTAGGGTCCAGGAGTTGTTTCACTCTGGCTTGAATCTCTTCAAGCGTCTGTAACGAAGTCATGCCTAGAATCCTCTGTTCGGGAATTATTGGTACAGGTTCTGAGTTTGTATCAGATTCTCCCATTCCAATTCGGGATAAGGCGCCTGCTTTGCCATTCTTGCAGCCAGGTCGATAGGTAATCACGAAATCAAATTCAGCGAAAAACAAAGCCCATCGGAGCTGCCGTGATGACTGAGCCTTGGCGGTTTTCAAATACTGTAAATTTCAGTGATCAGTGATCACTGTGATGGTATGTCGAGCGCCAAGCAGATAATGCCGCCAGGCTTTAAAAGCGGACTTAATGGCTAACAGTTCTTTGTCCGTGATTGCATAATTAACCTCGGGTGCCGAGAATTTTCTGGACCAAAATGCTACGGGATGCAGTTGGTTGGTTTCGGGATCTCTTTGGGAGAGGACAGCTCCCATGGCTAGGCTGGATGCATCAGTCTCGACGACATAAGGGAGATCTGGACGCGGGTGCTTCAATATAGGTGCGGAGGTAAACTTAGCTTTTAAATCCTGAAAGGCCTGCTCGGCTTCTTCAGACCATTCAAAACATTTATTTTTCCTCAAGAGTGCAGTAATGGGTTGTACCATGCGTGAAAATTCCGGGATAAACCTGCGATAGAAATTGGCAAAGCCGAGCCTGCTTTGAACCCCTTTTACAGAGCTAGGTGATGGCCATTTGAGGATGGCATCCACTTTTCTTGAGTCCATTCGGACTTCTTTGGGTGTCAGGATGAAACCTAGAAACTCGACTTCTGTGGTATGGAAAACACATTTCTCCAATTTAGCAAATAGTTTGTGTTGGCGCAGTTTTTCAAGTACTGCCCTGACGTGTTTTCTGTGATCAGATTCCGAAGAGGAGTACACCAGAATGTCATCGATATATACGACAACACAAACATCGATGAGTTCCCGAAGGACATAATTCATGAAGTATTGGAAGGCAGCCGGCGCGTTACACAATCCGAAAGGCATCACCTGGTACTCGAATAATCCGTATTTAGTACGGAAGACAGTTTTCCATTCGCCACCTTCTTTAACTCGTACCAGATGATAAGCCCCCCGGAGATCTAACTTGGTGTATATGCAAGCGTCCTTCACCTGCTCAAGGAGTTCAGGGATCAGAGGCAGAGGATAACGGTTTTTAACCGTTATCTGGTTCAATGCGCGGTAATCGATACAAGTTCTAAGGTCGCCTTCTTTTCTGGGCACGAAGAACAAAGCCGAGGATGCCGGGGACTTTGATGGGCGAATAAAACCATTAGCTAGGTATTGATCTAAATATTGTCTCAAATGCAGATTCTCAGGTTCGGTAAGGGCATAAATCCTGCTACAAGGGTTTGTGCACCGGGCACCAGTTCGATTTGGCAATCGTACGATCTGTGAGGAGGTAACGTGTTGGCCTGTTCCTTTTGGAAGACGTCCTCAACGTCTTGGTATTCCGGAGGTAGTTGCATGGAGGCAGAGGTTACAGATGCTAGATTAATCTTCAGGTTTTCTGGGTAGCAGGTTTGTGTACAATCCGGGAAGGGTATTCTCTTAGCTCGCCAATCAATTCGAGGATTATGTGTCTCTAATCAAGGGATTCCAAGAATAACCTGAAACTGTGGAGCCTTGATTACATCAAACACAACACCCTCCCGATGGCCGTCGGGACCAATAAGAGTCACCTCAGTAGTGGAATGTGTTACCGCTCCAGAGGCAATTTCAGTTCCATCGACTGTGGTGATGACATCTTTGCTGGTTTTAGGATGGAGAGGGAGGTTAATCCTAGAGACCAATTCACGATCCACATAGTTTCCAATAGCCCCACTATCGATGTATGCCTTTATTGCATGCAACCGCTTAGGCTGTTCTGGATCTACGAGAACCATTGGCACAATGAAATGCGAGGTCTGAGAGTTAGTTTTCAAGCCCGGCAAGCGGACCCCTACACTTGTCAGGCGGAGTCGTTTCCCGAAACAGAGTCTTCATGGTTTTTATCAGCGGCTCCTACTGTCTTTCGGGGCGGTTTTGCCGGGCAATCTCGTAGAAAGTGTCCAGAATTCCCACAATAAAGACATAATTTTAACTGCTGCCTCCTTTCACGTTCCTTTTGAGTTAAGGGTCCTTTAACCCCTCCAATTTGCATAGGCTCAGAGACATCAACTCCCTTGGGATTAGCATGGGTCTTGACCAACACCAGGGTCTCAAACCTGGACCGATCTGCTTTTCTGTTTTGAAGTCTGTGATCCAATTGGACCACTAAGTCTATATACTCTGTGCATTCTTGGGGTGGATTTACAACTTGGGCCAAGACATCTTTAAGTTCTCCGCGTAGGCCTCGATAAAACAACGTGACTCTTTTATCCTCAGGCCATCCCGTTTCCACAATTAGTCTATTAAAGGTTGCAATATAGGATAGGAGGTCCTGATTGTCCTGTCGCAGGGATAGAAGTTTGTCATCCAGAGCCTGCCCCTGAGAGTGTCGAGCAAATAACCTTTCCATGCTTGCTGGAAACCTGTGAAAATCACGGCGAATCGGGTCATCTTGAGCAACCAGTGGAACTGACCAATCGGCAGCGCAGCCGCTGAGATATGACAATACAAAGGCTACCTTGGTCTGATCATTAGGGAAGGCCCCAGGTCTGCATAGGAAGTGCAAACGACACTGATTCATGAATACGGCGAATCGTTTGGGGTCCCCAGCAAAGCGTTCGGGTGGGAACAGCGGCATGTTTCCAGGTAGATTAATCTGCACAGGGTTACTGGAAACCACAGGAGCGGGATTCCCTCTGAAACCGGGTAGAGGAGTTTGCCCAGCTTGACCTTGCAAAAGCTGTCTGGCCAGGTCATCAGTTCTTTCCTTTGATATTATTAATTCCCTCCTGAGGGCATTAGTCTCTTGACGAGCGGCATGTACTTCGGCACGTAATTCCTCCAGTAATTGGGCCAGCTGATCAGTCTCAGAACTTTCCACAGCGCCTGGGTGGGAATTTGTAGGAAGGCTTCGCGTTCTGTTACGCTCACCTGACTCCCACGGAGGCGCTGGCCTGGTTCGCGCTGCTGACCTCTTCTAAGGTGATGCGCAGGGTTCGGAAGACTGACTGGACCGGCAACCCAAATCTGGCTTGTCTGGCTCACAGAAGTATCCTTCTGTAGGTAAAAATAGGGGATTAACTGTCTGCGGGGTAATGCAATCGGCCTCCCACTTTCCATTCTCACCCGCCTCGAAACCCTTTTGTGATTCCTCGTAGCGTCTCACCTTAGGGTCTGGAAGGACGAGCTCTCCATCCTGCTTCTGATGCAGGGGCGCGTTGGTATCCAGTTACTTCACTGGATTTTCGGATTGGTGAGAACCAAACTTGCTTGGCTTCCAGGTATTTTTTTGATAAGAGGTTCCCCTTGTGTCCATGCATTAATGTACTAATGCTAGTGTCTTTTTCCCCATAGGGGCCGGGGTACGGAATACCGGGGAACAGGCACCGACCCGAGATGAGAGGTGAAATCCTTGTAGAAATCAGGTAAGTCTTTAATGGGCGTTTTTTGGTAATGTCTTTTCATTTGCTCATTAACGCTGATGTCTCTTTTTCCCCATAGGGGCCGGGGTCCAGAAATGCCAGGATGCGGCGCTGACCCGAAATGAAGAGGGAATGAATCAACAGGTAAGTGTTAACATGGATATTTAGCTTTCCTTATTCCCTTCTCTCTCTCACCTTTTGTTCTGGTCTTTTTCTCCCTAGGCGCTGGGGCGTGACTGCGAATCCGGATGATCGCTGCTGAACATGGAAGTTCCCTGTAAAGGTGAGTGGAATGCGGCGCTGCAGCAATCGACGCTATGAGCTCTTAAATAAAAGTTTTCCTTTTCAGGATTGTCGGCGAGATGTCTCCGGGATGCGGATTTAGCAGGTAAGGACTTTTCCTTCTTCTGTTCTCTTCTTCTCTTCCTTTGCAGGTGATCCAGGATGCTGGCAGGCGTGGCAGAAGTCAGGATGCAGGAGCAGACACGGTGAGCGTCCAGCTGCTAGATGCAGAACAACGCGAAGCACGTGTGGCTGTTCGGGTGGGGTTTAAATAGCCTTGGAAGAAGTTCCAGGTATGTATCCTTCCTCCAATCAGGTATGTATCCTTCCCCGACCACGCCCGGATGGTAAATTAGTCCAACAGGTAAAGTAGTTCCTTTCAGGCCTCAAGGAGGCCGGGATCCTGCAGCATGGTCTGCATCAGGTAAGTGCACCCAAGCACTCCCATAATGAGCCTGGCGCCTATGGCACCAGGACTGATGTCTTTTATGAGCCTGGCGCCATAGGCGCCAGGACACTGTCCAAAGGGCCCCTATAAGGGGTTGCTGGGTCCTTCCTTGGGGACTGGATATCCGCTTTCGGGGACGCAGGGCTTGAACCTGCTCCCCGGGAGCGGGCATCATGACACACAGCCCATTGACCTGTTCTTGGGTGGATGGGCTCCGGGAGAGTCTCAACCAAGTCTTTAGCTAACTGTCCCTTTCACAGAGAAGAAATATCTCTGCATATCAGTCTTTGTCCTGCACAGGGGCAGTCCAGCACCGAAATGCTTGGCAATTCTCCCCTGAACAAGAGTACCAACAGCAACCTCATACACGTGTTTCAGCCTTTTTGGGCACCATCAGTGAGGTGGAGCTGTGCCTTTCTGAAAACAGTGAGCAAGGGGTCCACGTCTAGATTCCCCTGGTAACTTACATTGAGAGACAAAGTTACTCAATATGCAAAAGAAAGGCGGTTCTGGGAGTTTCTTTACCAGCATGAACACAGCCCAGAACACAGCCCATTGACCTCTTCTTGGGTGGATGGCCTCCGGGAGAGTCTCAACCAAGTCTTTAGCTCGCTGTCCATTCCACAGAGAAGAAATATTCCTGCATATCAGTCTTTGTCCTGCCCAGGGGCAGTCCAGCACCGAAATGCTTTTCAATTCTCCTTTGAACAAGAGTACCAACAGCAACCCCATAGAGGTGTTTCAGCCTTGTTGGGCACTATCAGTGAGGGGGAGCTGTGCCTTTCTGAAAACAGTGAGCAAGGGGTCCATGTCTGGATTCCCCTGGAAACCTAGGGTTAGACCCAAAGTAACTCAATATGTAAGAGAAAGGGGGTTCTGCGAGTCTCTCTACCAGCATGAACACAGCCCATTGACCTGTTCTTGGGTGGATGGCCCCCGGGAGAGTCTCAACCAAGTCTTTAGCTCACTGTCCCTTTCACAGAGAAGAAATATCCCTGCATATCAGTCTTTGTCCTGTCCAAGGGCAGTCCAGGACCGAAATGCTAGGCAATTCTCCTCTGAACAAGAGTACCAACAGCAACCACATACACGTGTTTCTGCCTTGTTGGGCATCATTAGTGAGGTGGAGCTGTGCCTCGCTGAGAACAGTGAGCAAGGGGTCCACGTCTGGATTCCCCCGGTAATTTAGGGTGGGACCAAAAGTTACTTAATATGCAAAACAAAGGGGGTTCTGGGAGTGTCCCTACTAGCATGAACACAGCCCATTGACCTGTTCTTGGGTGGATGGCTCCCGGGAGAGTCTCAACCAAGTCTTTAGCTCACTGTCCCTTCCACAGAGAACAAATATCGCTGCATATCAGTCTTTGTCCTGCCCAGGGGCAGTCGAGCAGCGAAATGCTTTGCAATTCTCCTTTGAACAAGAGTACCAACAGCAAACCCATACACGTTTTTCAGCCTTGTTGGGCATCATCTGTGAGTTGGAGCTGTGCCTCTCTGAGAACAGTGAGCAAGGGGTCCACGCCTGGATTCGCCTGGTAACTTAGGGTGAGACCCAACGTTCCTTAATATGCAAAACAAAGAGGGTTCTGGGAGTTTCTCTACCAGCACGAACACAGCACATTGACCTGTTCTTGGATGAATGGCCCCTGGGAGAGTCTCAATGAAGTCTCTAGCTCACTGTCCCTTTCACAGAGAAGAAATATCCCTGCATATCAGTCTTTCTACTGCCCTGGGGTATTCCAGCTCCGAAATGCTAGGCAATTCTCCTCTGAACAAGAGTACCAACAGCAACCTCATACACGTGTTTCAGCCTTGTTGGGCACCATCAGTGAGGTGGAGCTGTGCCTTTCTGAAAACAGTGAGCAAGGGGTCCACGTCTAGATTCCCCTGGTAACTTACATTGAGAGACAAAGTTACTCAATATGCAAAAGAAAGGCGGTTCTGGGAGTTTCTTTACCAGCATGACCACAGCCCAGAACACAGCCCATTGACCTCTTCTTGGGTGGATGGCCTCTGGGAGAGTCTCAACCAAGTCTTTAGCTCGCTGACCATTCCACAGAGAAGAAATATTCCTGCATATCAGTCTTTGTCCTGCCCAGGGGCAGTCCAGCACCGAAATGCTTTGCAATTCTCCTTTGAACAAGAGTACCAACAGCAACTCCATAGACTTGTTTCAGCCTTGTTGGGCATCATCAGTGAGGTGGAGCTGTGCCTCTCTGAGAACAGTGAGCAAGGGGTCCACGCCTGGATTCCCCTGTTAACTTAGGGTGAGACCCAAAGTTACTTAATATTCAAAACAAAGGGGGTTCTGGGAGTTTCTCTACCAGCACAAACACAGCCCAATGACCTGTTCTTGGGTGAATGGACCCCGGTAGAGTCTCAACCAAGTCTTTAGCTCACTGTCCCTTCCACAGAGAAGAAATATCCCTGCATATCAGTCTTAGTCCTGCCCTTGGGCAGTCCAGCACCAAAATGGTAGGCAATTCTCCACTGAACAAGAGCACCAACAGAAACCCCACACACATGTTTCAGCCTTGTTGGACATCATCAGTGAGGTGGAGCTGTGCCACTCTGAGAACAGTGAGCAAGTGGTCCACGTCTAGATTCCCCTGGTAACTTAGGGTGGGACCCAATGTTACTTAATATGCTAAACAAAGGGGGTTCTGGGAGTGTCCCTACTAGCATGAACACAGTCTATTGACCTATTCTTGGGTGGATGGCCCCCAGGAGAGTCTCAACCAAGTCTTTAGCTCACTGTCCCTTCCACAGAGAAGAAATATCCCTGCATATCAGTCTTTGCCTGCCCATGGGCAGTCCAGCACCGAAATGCTTTGCAATTCTCCTCTGAACAAGAGTACCAACAGCAACCCCATACACGTGTTTCAGCCTTGTTGGGCATCAACAGTTATGTGGATCTGTGCCTCTCTGAGAACAGTGAGCAAGGGGTCCACGTCTGGATTCCCCTGGTACCTTAGGGTGAGACCCACAATTACTTAATATGCAAAACAAAGGGGGTTCTGGGAATTTCTCTACCAGCACGAACACAGCCCATTGACCTGTTCTTGGGTGGATGGCCCCCAGGAGAGTCTCAACCAAGTCTTTAGCTCACTGTCCCTTCCACAGAGAAGAAATATCCCTGCATATCAGTCTTTGTCCTGCCCAGGGGCATCCAGCACCGAAATGCTAGGCAATTCTCCTCTGAACAAGAGTACCAACAGCAACCCCATACACGCGTTTCAGCCTTGTTGGGCATCATCAGTGAGTTGGAGCTCTGCCTCTCTGAGAACAGTGAGCAAGGGGTCCACGTCTGGATTCCCCTGGTAACTTAGGGTGGTAACAAAAGTTACTTACTATGCAAAACAAAGGGTGTTCTGGGAGTCTCTCTACCAGCACAAACACATCCCAGAACACAACCTTTTTACCTGTTCTTGGGTGGATGGTCCCCGGGAGAGTCTCAACTAAGTCTTTAGCTCACTCTCCCTTTCACAGAGAAGAAATATCCCTGCATATCAGTCTTTTCCTGGCATGGGGCAGTCCAGCACTGAAATGCTAGGCAATTCTCCTTTGAACAAGAATACCAACAGCAACTCCATACACGTGTTTCAGCCTTGTTGGGCATCATCAGTGAGGTGGAGCTGTGCCTCTCTGAGAACAGTGAGCAAGGGGTCCATGCCTGGATTCCCCTGGTAACTTAGGGTGAGACCCAAAGCACTTAATATGCAAAACAAAGGGTGTTCTGGGAATCTCTGTACCAGCAGGAACACAGCCCATCGACCTGTTCTTGGGTGGATGGCCCCCGGGAGAGTCTCAGCCAAGTCTTTAGCTCACTGTCCCTTTCACAGAGAAGAAATATACCTGCATATCAGTCTTTGTCCTACCCAGGGGCAGTCCAGCACCGAATTGCTAGGCAATTTTCCTCTGAACAAGAGTACCAACAGCAACCCCATACACGTGTTTCAGCCTTGTTGGGTATCATCGGTGAGGTGGAGCTGTGCCTCTCTGAGAACAGTGAGCAAGGGGTTCAAGTTCACGTCTGGATATTTCATTTATCAGTGGTATAGCCTTCCCTATGCATAATGGAACATTTCCAACTCAAAGAGCACACAAAGAACCAGTTACCTTGCAAATCTCTAATAGTTCTAATGAGCAACACCATGCACCCATTTAAAGATGTGTTTATATCCATCATGACATGCAAAAAACAAAAATAAAAGTTGTTTTATGTCACTAATAAAAAATGTTCAACCTCATGAATAACAACGAGCTGGAGGTTTGTGACAAAGAATCTCCATTTATATCTGAGTTTATTACACAACTTATTTTATTGCATGTTTAAATCACTGAAAGACAGTGGGCTTCAATAGATTTGTCAGGTTGATGTTATCTTGCATTCTGGAACTTATAGTTTACCATTTGGGATGTGCAAATCAAACTCACAATGATATTCTTTTTGCTTAACATGTTGCTATAAGGATGTACATGTTGTTATGTGGCTTTATTATGCAATTTGTGTTTTTTGTAAGTAACTCTATAAGACATCATTACTCTAGGCCTTAAATCTGAACTGTTTGTACAGAGTAAAGCTTGGAAGGTATGTGGTCAAATTTGAAGAGTGGCACTTCGCTTTTCAGCCAAAGTTTGTGATCCACATGACTAGCCTCCACATAGTTGTTATTTAACCTGCATATAGAGCAGGATTTAAAAGGGCGCTTGTGATGAGAAGAGGAAGGCATACCTTAATGGTCTATGATCTGGAAGAACACAGAGTAAACCTATGATCCCTTTAGTAGATTACCTAATGTGTGCAGAAGCCCTCAAACAACACAATAGGAAATTGCTTATGTGTAGCAATCAAAAGTATGTAAACGTTGTTGTTGTGGTTTGACAATTGATAAAGACAACATTGAGTAACATTAGGACTCCCAACTCTATGGTGCTGTAAAGAATATGAAGATTGCCTTCAGTGGTGTAACTAAGGGAGGCACTTCCTGATGGCAACGATTCCCAGTGGCATGACACCAAATGTATAACAGCAGGTGAATCTTTGAAAGATTCCTTGCTGGAAAACATCAGTATTACCTATACCACTATAACCTCATATGACCAGTTATTGCCATCCTGTTCGACTTGTGGCATCACAGTGATCACAGGCAAGGTACAGCTTCCTGTGTTCAGGTGGTGAAATCATATGGCAAGTGTTGCCTTAAATTCCTCGGTGTTGTAATTTTTATCTAGTTTGGTTTACTGTGGAAAACGTATGTATTGTTTTATGTTAATTTCATCCTATTCTTCTTCTCTATTGTGAAGGTTGAACTATTATGTTTAACAAATGAACAATAAAGAAACATGCCTCATAATTGCTATACTATGCCGGATCAAGCCTCATAATCGAGATACAGTCGTCATGTGCAAGTTAAAGATCTGCACTTAAATATGCTGACATTAAAAGGAAACTGAATATTTAAGCGCACAAGCAGTGTCAATTATTTCCAGATAATGTCTGATATTGGATGATACAGCCTATCTGACCAGGTGCTGCCATCATGTCCCAAGTTTAGATTCAAATGTCCATGAGCGTATGCTAGGCAATGTCTTACTTGCCAAGTATAGTCTCAAGATTCATAATATAGTTTTAAAGTATGAGGTCTATCCTGATGTGCAGCATGTCCCAAATGCCTACTATATGTACACTGCCTACTATCACAACTACATGCCAGATAGTAACACTATGTGCAAATACATCACCATCTGAACCCCTTGCCAATTGGCATATCCACACGGGGAGCATTATACAAGTGGACTTTACATGGATGAATGCATTAATATAACAAGCAAGGGTACGGTTCAGCAGATTCTATTCATGGAATGATTTGCGCGGAAAATAGGGGACTATTGCACTACTGCCATTTGCATGTGAAATGGCGCACAAGCGCCAATTTGTGTATTCATAGAACACAATGCGCAGTACTTACCAGGGACCTGCAAGGAATCCGCGCCCGTCCAACACATCACTGCAACACCAGGACGCCTTGCACGAGACTCAAAGCAAAGGGGCGTTGGGTCCTACGCAGTCACCTAAAAAGGAGGCAGAACATGTGGAATGGTAAACAATAAGCGAAAATATGGGCGTAACGAGAGATGTACCAAAAGTAAAATACTTGCAACACCCATACGCGCGCTAAAAACCCATATTCATGGAATTGAACAGGGATCACCGGGGCACGGAAAAATACGTGCAAATCCTCAAACACGTACGCCACGCGATAGCTGGTGGATAGGAAAACGTGCACAAAAACAAATGCATAAAAGCCTGCACGATCAACAAACACATCTATACAGCTATGATGAATGTACCATTTGTCGCAGAAGTGATCTTGGAACACTGCAGGAGGAGGAGGAAGGCCAGAGCCTAGATTTTTCTACCTAGGACCAGCCTTTTTGGGATGTCTGATGACAAGGTCTATGGTAGATATAGGTTTCCACCTCATATCATATTAGACCTAGTCACGGAGTTGGAGGATGACCTTACATCACCCACCTTGTGCTCCCAAACACTGAGCCCCTTGGAAAAGGTGCTCAATGTCCTGCATTTTTTGGCCATTGCGTCATTTCACCAGACAACTGCCATAGTTGGGGGCATTTCACAGAACACGCAGTCACACTGCCTACACCAGGTGTTGGCAATAATGACTGCAGGCCCCTCAGTCCTCAGCACATCTACATGCCCAGAACACCAGCAAAAAGGCAGGCCGTGGTCCGGGATTTTTAGGGGGTGGCGCACTTCCCTAGAGTGCTTGGTGCCATTGATTGCACCCAGGTGGCTCTGCGTCCACCTAGGGCGGAAGAGCAGATATATCACAAGCACTGGCATTCCATCAACGTTCCGGTTGTATGTGATGCCAAGGGTATCATTACATGTGTATATGCAAACTATCCAGGGTCCACCCATGAGAGTTTCATATTCAGAATGTCACCCCTATACTGGGCCCTGGAAGCTGGGAGGCATGGCAACACATGGCTCATTGGTAAGTAGAAATGCCTGTGCACATGCATGCATGTCACACACACACAAATACACACCAATGACACACTTTTCACCTGTACAGGGGACAGTGCCTACCCTGTGAGCACCTACATGATGACGCCAATACGGAACCCTGCCATACCACACCAGGTAAGATACAACACAGCCCATATTGCATCTCGGGCATAGTGGAGTGCACATTCAGAGTGCTCAAGTCACGTTCCTGCTCCCTTGACGACTCTGATGGTGAGTTGCTATATGCACCACCACTAGTGTGCAGGATCATTGTGCCAGCATGTGTCCTGCACAATGTTGCAACACGGCGTGGCATACCAGTGGACATGGTGGTGCCCCCACACCAGCAACCACATGCACACCGCTTGTGCATGGCAGGTCAAAGGGCACGTGGCAAGATTGCCCGTACACAGCTTGTGGCTACATTTTGCACCTAAAATCCAACCCCTGTGGAGTGCACACATACCTGGCACATTCCAGGTGCCATTCATGATGACAGAGGGCCAATCATCTGGGCCCACCAAACCACCCTGAGAATGTGTCCTTGGCAGTGCAACATTGTGTGCATCCCTTAGAACTAAAACTAATTTCATGTTGTGTTTCCATAAGAAACACATAGAAGAGGGACTATGCCACTACCACCATGCCAAACTAGACATCCAATTGCCTGTGTGTCACATAAACCGTCCCATATGTCATGTTAAATAATCACCAGATTGTGCTATGGTATGTAATGTCAAAGGAGACAGATGAATGGCCAGTACATAATATAGGTGTCTCAATGCGCTCAACGATGCATTGAACAAGTACAAAAATAGCACCCGCTCACAGAGAACCATAATGATCTGAACAGGAACAGTTATTTCACACTAAACTATACTACACTATCAACAGTGCATGTAACAGTGAATCTGTCGGACAGTGATTCATCATATTTTCACAAGTGCATCAATATGCCATCATGCAGGGACTGAGGACAGGGTGGAACAGACAGACAACATACCTACACAGATCTTCAGAGGGGTGTGGTATTCGGAGGGTGGTAACAAGTTCAGGGGTGGTTCAAGTGCAACAAGTCAGTGGATGCTTGGCTAAGTGCATAGAGATTCAACTCTCTCTGGTCATTCCCCAGGTGCAGTGATAATGACACTAGTCCACGTCATGGAGGCAACTGCCCCACAAATTTCTGGGGTTGACAGGGGCGTGTGAGACCTCGAGGCACATCAAGCAGACAGGTATCGAGCAGCCAGGACAAAAGGAATGGAGAGAGTGAGGGAGCAGAGGGATTGCTTAGCAGGGAAGAGGGTGAGAATTGAATTGAATTGATCGTTCATTTGTATAGCGCCTATACACAACATGTTTCAAGGCACATTCAAGGAGGGAGTGAACATGGGAGAATGCAGTTACATTCTTACATGTCCATGAAACAATTCAGAATGTGAATAAAAACGATCTTAATCAGCCTGACGACATTTCAGATAGTGCAAGTGCAAGGAACAATAAGGGGGGAGGGGAGTGGGGAGGAAAAATGAGACAAAACAAGCGGTTACATTACTATGTCTGACGACAATTGATGTAGAGCTGGAATTTAACACAGAAGAGGGGAGTGGAGAGGGGATAAGGGGTGAGGGAGGAGGAGGAGGACAAAACAAGCAACCAATGTAAAAAGGCCAGATGAACTAGTGCTGGAGGGGGCGTGTAGGAGAAGAACAAAGGAAAAGGGGAACACAGATATTGTACCACACCAGAGAAAGGGAGAGAGAGAGAGCGAATAACAAGGAAATGACAGATCAAGGAGTCCATGGCCTGGCTTACCGATGTACAATGACATGCTGCACAGCACAGTCGGTGCGCCCATTGAGGTATCCACATAGGTAGCTTACACAGTGACATGAGTTCCAATCAAATTACCACAACGCCATGTGAGCATGCAAGGGACATATAAGAGAACTGATACGTGCAGCAAAGATGACCAACAATGAAGCATGCCCAACATACAAGACAGAGCAAATGCTTATCAAATAACTGTGTCTGAATGTTGAAAATCCGACATGACGTTCAGTAAGTGTGTTTCCTAATTTGTTAAAGGAACAACATTGTCTGGTGGAGGGCATGAGGAGTGTGTACTACGAATGTTGCAGGATGTCTCAGCCAGAACAGTAGTCACTGCCACATCATGGATTACTGGAACAACATGGGCGAACATATTAAAACACCCATTGTGCAGTATAATTGACACAGCACACACGTGCCATGGAAAAACATAGCTATGATTATCTGCACATGCCACCTGGTGCACCCCAATCAAACAAGCTAGATGACTTCACTAGGCATGCCTGCACGCACACCACTGCACATGTATATTCAGTGAGGAGTTAATGGAACCCCTCATCAAGGGCAATCAATGCAAAAAAATAACGAAGACCACAACCAGGAAAGGGCAAAACAAAATATGACATGCCAACATATGGCCAGGTGGGTGGAAAAAACAAAAAAATGTCCATCTTGGACCGGGGGGTCCACCCATGAGGCGGGAGGGGCAGGGTGCACGTCACCACTCACATGTGTGGATGTTGATAAAAATAATTCCCTCCATGGGTACATAGACCGCACAGCTATCATGGATTGGGAGGGCTGTCGCTGCTATCGCCACCTTCCTGTGTAGAATGTGAAGGTGGTAGTGGTAAGGGAGGTTCACCATGTATGGCCCTGGCCTGGTCTTCCATGGAAGTGGCCATGCAGGACCCAGTTGAATGCATCTGTAACATGAAGCCTCGGAGGGCTGCATGCAACACCTCACGGGATGCACAGAGTTCCTCCGAGATGGTATGAGTCAACAGCTGCAGCTGTTGTTCGCACTGTGTACTGCGGGCTACCTCTAGCACTCCCATTGAAACTCTGAGGGCCAGTAACTCTTGCCTCAGGGCTTCCCTTTGGGCCCGACCCTCTGCAAGCAGGGATGCCTGCAGAGACCTCAGTTAGTCCCGTCGCCTCCTGTTGTGGGCCTCCATGTGCAGCCTGTGTGAGCGGCATGTGGACTGCAATGCCTTCAGCTGGTGCTCTACCTGTGTTTGTCGGGAGAACATGGAATTGGCCACCTTATCCATATCCTGAGCCAACATCTCACATGAAGCACCCTGTTGATGTGCAGCACGCAACATGGACTGCTCCCACACTGTCTCCCCAGCTGTGACACGTCCACCACGTGTGCATGCCCCACGCCTGCCTGACCCAAGGAAGCATGGCCCTTGATGTGAAGCTGCTGTCTGTGGCTGCAGGACTGCATCCCTCCCTTGTTCATTCTTCCCAGGACCGGAAGACAGACATGGCAACACTGACTGGCCCTGTGAGGGGATGTGACTCCCTGCAGATGCACAGGCTACATCAGCACCATCACTTGATGCACTCACCTCTGAAATCATAGAGGAATGGACATCTGGTTCACCACCAGAGCTACTGGTATCATTGGAGGTGGACTCATACTGATTCATGCACCGGATGGACTGTAGCACCAGTGGATTTTCATGGGCTGCCACAACACATCCTCCACTGGTGCTCTCTATCAGTGCTCAGGCTCCCATTCCTCCCCTACCTCCTCCCCATCACCTGTACAGGGACACAAAAGGACATGAAGAACCATGTTAATTGCATCTACTACATGCATTGTCATCACAATGCTGCCCTGCAACACATTCCCATGCATGTTAACATGCCATAATTTTAACACACACACTATGTACAAAACTCCCTGAAATCATGGCGTGCGTAGACTTGCCACAACATCCCATGTCCATGACCATGTAAGCACTGCAGAAATGTCCAACAAACGTGTGGTTTCCCAAGTGTGTGATGTGGAGAGAGTGATGACATGTGCTGGGAGATAGGAAGAGGGGACAATGAAACACATGAGGGACAGAGCCATGCACCCATGGGGGGTGTGTTGAGTGTGGCAGGTCAACATGGATGAAACCAGACATATGTGTTACAAGGGGGTCAGTGCCATAGCTGCGGCAGGGATTTGCACAGTGTAGTGAAATCCTATGTCATTCATGACACGATGTCCCGCCCGCTGACAGTGTTCATGGAAGGTATGTGTAGCATGAAACCACCTATGGACATGTGTAGATGGGATTTCTACTACCTGCAGTGCATGATGTATATCACGTGTTTCAGACAAAAGCACTCGTCTGGCATAGCTGAGTCACTAACATCACTGATGTACATAGCCAGATGCCATGTTGTGTTGGTATGCTGGAAATGTGTTTTAGTATCTGACTGTTGTGGATGACTACTGTCCTAAAGCCACGTTCAACCGATGTTCAGCACATGTGTTGTATGCACTCTGAAGTACACTAAGCATGAGTCAGAAGACCACGACATGGTTCACCCATGGCAGTCATACAAATGCAGGCAATCTACTTATACATATTCAAGATGCACACGCTTCATCACTGTGATGCTGGAAATGGATCAGAGGGACAGGGCCTCTGTATCCTTGCCCTTTACTGCTTTTTTATTGTGTGTTCTGTCATGTTTTCCATGCAGGAGTTCATGTGGGACTCCTGGCGGTGCAGATCTCTCCTTTGGTTTTGGTGAACGGACCCTATGGGATACCCTTATGGCAGCCATGGGTGGGGGGTACAACCCTGTGCCCCTAGTGTATGTTTTTGGGCACCTGTGGGTGGCCCACAGAGCAGGGTACGGGCTGGTGGAAGCTCTGTGCTGAATTGACTGGTGCCCTGAGCGTCCTCCATTTTGGAATGCCCAGGCCCTGTCATTGGAAGCGGTAGATCCCTGATGGAGACAAGATGGCCCCGTGGCATCTTGCCTTCCATCGCCTGTTACCTTGATCTTCCCAAAGTCCCAGGAAGTCCTGACTCGGTCCCTTCCCCCTGATTGGCTGTTGGGTGGAAGTTCCATATATGGTAGTTTGGGGAAGTGCTGACCAGACTGGCTGGAGCCTTCCCGACGAACGTATGCTGTGGGCACGCCTGTGGGTGGGACCTGGGTGAATGGAGTGTGTGACGAATACGCATTCTGTGTTGTGGATGTCTAGTATCTGGTGTTTGACACAATGACTGAGACAGCCCTGCCCGAAACTGGTATGAATGCAGTGTGGAGTGTTGAATGGCTGGGTACTTTTCCCAATACACATAACTTGTTGTGAGTGTCTGGAGAGAGGTGAATGGCCTGAATGCACTATGCACCTGATTGGCTGCCTGCCTGCATGAATGCCCTTTGCCGTGATTGGATGCTTGAGTATGACCCAACGGAACAAATGGAAGATCAACAGTATATCTGGGGACCTCTCACTGCTAGAAATCGTGTTCAGAAGCTATAGTCCATTACGACGAGTAACTGGAGTGAAACTGAAGCTTGACCTTGAAGCCCTGCTGGAAGAGAAGAATTACTGTTGCTCTCCTTCATCAATCTGAAAGCTGCTGTGTCTCCAAGGACTGACCCAGAGAGGACCTGGTAAGGCGCCCTTTTCCTGAGCTACGAGGGACCATTGTGCACCAGCTGATCTTTGCCAAAGCACCCTGGTAGACAGACCTACGACAGGCTGGCAACCAGAGACGGGGACTGCCGCAGAATCCCAAGGATAAGCGCCCAGACTGTTGTCCACCACCGGCGATCACCGCCATCGTCGACCGGAGCCGCCGTGCTCCTGTTGCCTAAGAACTTCATTTGATCCAAGGACACTCTCGTCTGCATCATCCCCCGCCTTATCCTGCCGGATAAGGCCTGACCGTCGACGCACCAAGGAGCATCCGCCAGTGGGTTTCCCGCCACCCAAAGACCACAGAGACGCCGACGACTCGACATCCTTGCTGGGCCACAGTTCTTAAAACTCTTTGTGGTCCAGAACTATTGACACCGAGGTGCCCCGCATGCCTCTTCCTTGCAGGAAGTTTACGCTTTCCCATCAACGAGCACCACTAGGAAAGAAGCTGCCACTTCACTGTTGTAGCTCACCCTGTTCTCCGTCGGACGTTCAACAACCTGTGACTCCTGCCTTAAAGGGAGGACACTCAAGAAGGGCTGTTGATTCCCCAACGAGGAACGCTACAACGCCAGGTACTTTGGGGTTGCAGAACTACTGGAAAATCTCTTGTGAACCATATATGGACTGGGCTTGTGATCTATCTTCATTTTACAGGTTGCCCAGGTGAGGGGATCTCCACACAGAACTGTGTCTAGTAGCAGGGCCAGTATTCTGCCAATTGTTCTAACCAACTGCTTTCTTCTAATATCTATTGTTGGTTTCCTTTACGAACTGATTTGTGTGACATTTAACCGTACAGTTGATGCACTTGAAAGAGATAGTAATTGTTGTACCACGCAGAACTGTATATTTGCCATTATAGATAACCAAGTACAAAGTGAGTTATAGTGATATTGTGCATAACCTTGAATATTAATTATACAAAGACTGTGTTTGAACGAATACAGTGTGTGGATGTTCTTTGTGGGTGCGTGGGGACTACACTGTACTTAAGAACCAGCCTGCATCACCTCCTGAGAAGCTAGGCCTTGATTGCTCGACCACGTACCAATATTGAGAATCTTGGCAGGGGTCCTCTGTGCCTCTTCTCTACCAAATAGAGATCGGAAGTACAGACCAGCCCCTCCGGTCCCTCACAATCACTCAGACGTTTCCTCGTAATGTGGCAGGCCCCTCACGCCTTACACCTGATTCACATGAATCAACTTGCTCATGGCCTCTTCATGTGGAGTGAGCTCCTCCTCCTGTGGTGACCCACCTCCAGTCACCAGAGCAGAGGCGAAGTTGGCACCCAGCTTGTGTTTGGTTCGACGGTGGAGGTCATTCCACCGTTTCATAACCTCATGAGCGGTGCGCCTCTCATTGCCCAAAGAGTTGATGCCATCCGTGACTCTCTGCCAGTGGACCATACACTGAGCAGGCGTATGTGTGCTCCCTGCCTGTGTGAGCATGTCACTGTGGTTTGCACGCACAGAGTCTGCTGTTGCTCTCTGACCCTGGTTGTTGGGGACAGTAGCTGCTCCTGCAGCTCCATGACCATGGGTGGTGGGGAGAACAGCATCACCTGCAGCTCCCTGAGCCTGTTGGGGGTGGTGAACAGCTCTCTCTGCACGTCCCTGACCCTGGCCATGTCAGCTACCTCTGCCACCTTTCCCTCTTGGGGCCTTCCCAACCATGGTACAGATGGATTTGTACAATGGGAGGCCCAACAAGCAATTGGCCTGGGTAGTAGGAGTGAGGTGGCAGGGGATGTGATGTAAAACGTACTAGTGTGGTCCAGCAAGGCTCAATATTACCCCTGGTGAAATAATGAATGGGCACGTAATGCACAGGCACCCCAAATAACAAAGATGCGTGTACGCAACCCCTATGTAGCTCCTGTGAAAAGAAAAAGCGTTACGCAATACGCCGTGGCACCAAGCAACACAAAAAATGCATACGTGAAGCCCATGATGGCCATTGCGATGTTAACAATGGGGGTACACGATACACAGTGGTACACAGAGCATAGAGCACAGAGCACAGTGGCATACGCGACTCACCGTTAGGCTTTGAAAATACAAAATTCGATGCGCGTATGTGCAGAAGAAAATCCCCCTTCAAAAGAAAATGTGTACGCGATGCCTGAAGGGAATGATTCTGTATGAAATATAACAGCATGCGATTGTGGTTCGCAACCTTCACCTTCACGCCCACGACTTGTGATGTGTGTCGTGTGATTTCTATGGATTTATCAATGACGTGAACGCGTAGGGGTTCCGCTTAGGTGCGCAGAGTATACGCCCGCAGTACATTTAATCCCATCACGAGACAAGGGCCTTTACTGTGCTAGCAGCAACTGCGGTTTCGTGATGCACACCACGGTACGTCCTGCCCACACTGCTGCTTGTCTTGCCTCTTCTGGACCTGCTTTGTCCCATTTACCACTATAGTGCAGCTGCATGCTCGGGTCTGAGTTCCTGCCTGCAACCTGCACTGTCTTCTTGTGCCAGCTGCCGCATTTTTGCCTGCAATCCTGTGTTGGCCCTGCAACCACCTCCACTGTACTTCCAGGGACTTCCACCTCTGCAAAGACCACGGTTGCTCCACAACACTCATCCAGGACCCAGGAAGCCCATACCTGCTGCGGGGGTGCCATATCTGCCCCACCTGCGTCATCTGGTGAGAGCAGCACCCCCACATCGAAGCAGAGGGCACCCAACTTCACCGACATCGAAGTTGGGATCATGAGGGATTGGGTCCTGGATGCCTATGATGCCCTCTACAACCCAGGGACGCAGCTGGGCTGCGACACAAGGCTGAGGATCTGGGATGAGATCACGACTGCCATCAAAGCGAAGGGTGTGGCAGTCTGCACCAGGGACCGGGAGAGGAAATGTTGGGACAATCTCAAGACCCGCAGCCATATCAAGGTGTTGGTAGCCCTCGGGACTGAACCCACTGTGGAGGTGCACCGTGCAGGCTGCCACCGCTTCCACCAGACACACCTGCAGGCACTTGAGAGGTTCTACTTGGAACTCAACTCCCAATACTTGGCCTGGAAGAGACGTCTGGATGACGCTGGTGAGTACCCATGTGGGATTATGCCCTACGGCGTATGTGTGGCATGCATGTTTGCAAGTTCCACATCCTCTTTGTGTCTTGTGTGTGTTGTGAGTTGCATCTAATTGGAGTCTCATGCCAATGGTAGACATTTGTTGTATATGACATTGTATTGCAGCAATTGCGTGTCGACTGGTGGATGGTGCAACAATGGCTTGTTGTTGGTCTCATGCAGTGTGTGTGTGTGGTGTAGTTGCTTGAATATGACAGATGTGGACTGGATGGGTTGTGGCCATGTGAGCTAAATGCATGATGTGCAAGTCTATGTGTGGTAGGACTGGCATTGCATGCATGCAGGCACATGTGATGGATGTGACACAGGTGCTCAAATGTCTGCATGTGTGCATTGTGTGTGATTCAGTTAATGGATGTGACATGATTACTGACTTGCCATGTTTATTTGTTGCATGCCAGGCATCCATTGGCAACCATGACTGATGACAATGTTTTCTCTCCTATGTTTGTACAGTTGCTGCAGCTCATGGAGAGGGCGTACGCATCATTGGGGAGCATCATGGCAGGGACAAGGCCGCCAGGCATAAGCGCACTCCCCAGACAGGCTGACTTGATTCCCCCTAAACTGATGGTGAGTCGGCTGGGGGTGTGCATGGTACATCGGGCACAGCTGCTTGGGGTACGTCCCAGGAGGTTGGGGTGGAAGGGGACTTCTCAGAGGCTGTAGGCCAAGGTGCAGGGACTGAGGGGCCATCCAGGGAGGAAGGACTTCTGGAGTCATCAAGGGAGATGGAGGTGGTGGTGGAGGAGGAGGAAGATGAAGGCCAACACACATGAAGGCATCATTCCGAGATTTAAACTGACTAAGGCCGGAGGTGCTAGCTTCCCCGTCCTGGCAGCCCAACTATGGAACTCACTGCCCACAGCCATACGCGCTGAGAAATCCTACATTAAATTCAGAGCCAACTACATCAATCACCTGAAACACTCGATCAACTAACCAGCACCCCCGGACATCCTCCTGCCTGTATTATGGATACAAATTGTATATTATAATTTCTCTATACTGCTTGACCATTGCTACACCACCGGCAAGCATTATATAAATATCATATCCTGTATATATCCTATTGTGTAAATATGTATAATTACTGTCGAGATGTGCCCTGACTTCAACATGTATCCCTTTCACTCAAGAATGATGAGCGGACACGGAGTCTTCATGAACACATCTTTATTCTCATACGTTATCTGGAGAACTGATTAACCCCCCGTCATTTCCGGTCCCTCCCCTTCCTGCGGCCCCGTGTTCCTTTCCACGTGATCAGGGAGTCATGTGACGACATCACACCCCCCCGATACTAAACATTAAGTTCATTATCAGGGCATCTCTTCAATGAGACGAGGTGGTCTTCTTCGAGTTCTCTGAGGTCTCCAATTGTTTCTTTCATTAGATTCCTGATGCAGCCAACAGGGCTCATCAGTGTCAGAATCCTCCTGATCTCCTTCATAGGGTGCATCCCGCACCGACACGTCTCTTGGCACGTGATGCTCGATTAGTGGTAGGATCCCTGGCATTTTTTTGAAGTGAGAACTGTTCCTTGTCACTACGTGCGTAGTTCCTTCAGCTGTGATGAGAGAGCCTTTCCTCTGCTTGACAGTGAGGGGTTCTTCATTGAATGCTGCCATGTTTTTGCGGTTTTGTGGCTGTCTCGCAACGACTATGTCTCCTGGTTCTAAGATGTTCTCTTCAGCCCTTCTTTTCTTATCCGCTGTGTCTTTCATGGTTGCTTTCTGGGATGTGTCTTGTTGTCTCATCTCAGCATCGTCTTTGTACCTTTCTTCTTCTAGTTCTATGTGGGGTATCCTGGTTCGCACATTTCTCCCAAACATGACCTCTGATGGTGATTTGCCAGTGGTGCTGTGTGGGGTATTTCGATAGTCTCTCATTAATTTACACAGTAGTTTCTCCACTGGTTCTCCCGTCAGGCGAGCTATTTGTGTGGTGCGTTTGATGCTCCCCATGAAACGCTCAACTGTACCATTCGCTTGAGGCCATAACGGTGTTACTTTTCGGTGGTGGAAACCCATATATTCCGCAAAGGTTTTGAAGTCTTGTCCGGTAAATGGAGGACCATTATCTGATTTCACTACTTTCGGAATTCCGTATGTGGCAAACATCCTATCCAATGCAGGTATGGTGTGATATGCCGCTGTTGACGGCACAATTTGTATATCTGGGAATCTGGAGTATTCATCTAGAGCTACAAAGACATATTCTCCCCCTTCCAATGGACCATAGTGATCTATCGCAATCTCTTCCCAGGTTCCGTTGGGCAATTCAGTCATTCTGAGCGGTTCAGGTCTAGTTTGAGGGTTAAGAACCACACACGTGGGACAGTTCTTGAGCAGTTCTTCCACTTGGGTGTCCATTTGGGGGAACCACACCCTTTGTCGCAACATCCTTTTCGTGGACATTATTCCCCGGTGTCCTTCATGCGCAAGCTCAAGGACCTTTTTCCTTAATGACCGAGGAATCACTAGTTTTGTCCCTTTTAGTAAGAGTCCTTCTGTTTCTGCAAGCTCTTCCTTTACTGTGAGCAGACAGGTGATGTCTTGCTTGGTGTCTTCTTCCGCACTTTCTTTGAGTTGTTTTGCCTGTTTCCAGTGCCCTGTCTCAAGACATCTCATAATGATCTGCATTGCAGGGTCCGAGTTGGTTTCCGTGGCTATTTGTTCCATGTCCAGACCTGGTGGTGTACTTTCTTGGACCACATACATGATGTATTGATCTGCAATGGATGGATCAGAGTTGCAGTCTTGATTGGGATGACGCGAGTGGAAATCTGCTGGATTTTGTTCTTTTCCCGGTCGATGAATGATGTTGAATTGATAGTCTTGTAGCCTTAAGGCCCATCGAGCTATTCTGGGAGGCATCTTGGCTTGAGCATTTCCATAGATGAACAATAATGCCTGGTGATCTGTGACTATGGTGAAAGGTTTCCCATACAGAAAGAGATGAAAATGCTCGCATGCCCACACGACCGCCAAGCCTTCCTTCTCCGCTTGTGAATATGCTTGTTCAGTCTTTGAGAGGCTGCGGCTGGCATAAGATACTATGTGTATGGACTGGCCATCTTTGTGATCAAGTTGAGTCAGAATGGCTCCGAGGCCAACTGGACTAGCATCCACTATCAATTCTGTGTGCTTCTGTGGGTCAAAGTATGCCATATTTTTGGCATCTGCGATGCGATTTTTGATAATTTGGAACGCTTGTTGACATTCATCCGTCCATCGGAAATCGGCGTTAAGTTTGGTGAGGGCTCTCAAGGGTGCACTGACGGATGCAAAATCTTTGATGTATCTCGTGCAATAACTTGCTAGACCCAGGAATGACCACAGATCGGTGACGGAGGTCGGTGGTGTCGTGCTTGTGAGTGCGCTGACTTTTTCAGGATCAGGTGTCATTCCATTTTTGGAGAAGATGTGGCCGAAAAATCGCAGGGTTGGTTTTCTAAATTCACATTCGTCCTTATTCAGGGTGAGGTGTGCTTCTTCCAGTGCCATGCACACACGCATGAGGGTGTCGTCATGCTGTTCTTGAGTTTGTCCAAAGACTAAGATGTCATCACTATAGTTCAAACAATTTGGTACGTGTTTTATTATGTTATGAATTTCCGACTGAAATATTTCGGCCGCTGAAGAAACTCCAAAACTGAGCCGCTTGTATCTGTAGAGGCCCAGGTGAGTAGCAAAAGTGGTGATGTATCTGGACCTTTTGTGAAGTTCTAATTGATGGTACCCCTTATTGAGGTCTAGTTTTGAAAACACTGTGGCTCCATTGAGCAGATGCACCATGTCCGTTATTCTGGGAGATTGATGACGTTCTCTCAAGATTGCTTCATTGGGTCTTCGCATGTCCACGCAAATGCAAATGTCAGCGGAGTCTTTTTTCGGGACTGGCACAATGGGAGACACCCAAGGAGTGGGACCTTCAGCAGGTTCAATTATGTCCGCTTCCAAGAGTTTCATTAATTCGGTTTCCACTTGTTTTTGTATATTGATGGGAATACCACGGTAGTGTTGCGCTACCGGAGGAATGTTGCTGTCTATATGTAGTTCAATTTGTCTGTCCTTCAATTTTCCGAGTCCTCTGAATAAGGTAGGGAAAATCTTGTCAATGTTGGCGGTGGGGTCCAGGTGCTTGTGCATCATGAGTCTATATAGAACATGAATCAGACCCATGTCGACCGCAGATTTGTAGCTGAGAATGCATCCACTGTCAGTGGCTGCTTCGAGAACATGCATGGGTATTTCCTTCACGTGATCTTTGTATCGACATGACGCCGTGAAGAAACCTTTACATGGTAGTGGCGTCTTGGAGCCATATGGAAAAATGAGTGCTCTCGCTGGTTGTAAACGTGGTGCATTTGGCATGTTGTTGTACACTTCTTCACTCACCACATTTACCGTGGCTCCTGTGTCCACCAGAAATTCTGCAGCCACTTGGTTGACATTGATGATGAGAGTGGGGCTATTTTCTTTTGCCGTGGGGTTTCCAAGTGCATATAGGTAGCCTTTTATCCGTGGTTCTTCTCTGTGTGGATTTGATTCCTTCTTGGGTTTGTCCTCTGAGGAGGTGCTAGAGATACTGTTGGAATGTGATTGTTCCACCAGACACCTGACATATCTCCGAGGACGTCTTCTCCGCCCGGAGGATGAAGATTTGTTGTCACGCCACTCATGTGTGGGTTTTAATTGTCTTCTATTTGATGGTTCTTCTCATTGTCGGCGGCGTGTCGCGTCATTATTGTAGTGTGACTCACGATTGGGACTCATGCGCCTCAATTCCCTTTCTGGTGAGGAGCGTCTATTTCTTCCACTTCCTCGCATTTTGCTGCGATAGATGAAACACACAGCCTTGTAATGATTTTCCCCCCCGCATGCAGAACAAATTTGACCCATGGCAGGACAAATGCCTTCATGAGGATATTCATGTCCACAGCGATAACAAAATGGATCTGCGTTTCCTTTGGTGTTGCTCTCAAGTTTGTGTAGATTTTCATGTTTCCCATGAATGATGGTGATGCCATCAAGACTCTCCACTTGTGCTGTTAATGCCGCCTCAGACCGAGCCAGGCGTAGAATCTCTTCCAGATTTCGAGCCTTTTGTAGGAGCCGTTTTCTGAAATCACTGCTTTTGCACCCTACAATTATCTGTGAGCGAAGTGCCTCCTCATTTGAGTAGTTGTTAAAATCGCAGTGTTTCATCTTTATTCTTAGTCTCATCACAAATGCATCCATTGTTTCACCTTTTAGTTGTTTAGTGGTGTGAAAGATATGACGCTCATAGTCCACGTTTGTGTGTGGCGTGAAGTAGTTTGTTAGAGTTGTCTTCAATTTGGTGTAGGTGTCTGTGTCATCTTCAGGAATTTCATCTAGAATGTCTCTCACATTTGATCCTATGGCATGGGTGAGTAAACTGTGTTTCCTGTCATCCTCTAAAGGGCCCACTGCCTTGAGACACACTTCAAAATCCCTTACCCACTTTTTCCATCTTGGTCCCAGTGTGCTGGTGTCACTTAGGTCAAAATTGGGGGGTAGTTGTGTTATCAGGCCGTCCGTCATGCTTGTGCGTGTTGTTTTGACAGGAGTTACTTGTACAGTTAGTGATTCCTCAGATGAATCATCAAGCATGACAGATGATATGCAACTGTGCACTTGTTGAGTGTGTAAACTTGGATGACAGCAACTACGTGTTTCTTGTTAAGACTTGATTTCAGTGTGCGACACAAAAGTATGTGTGCGGGGAGCCGACGCGCTCCACCCACGTGGCTTCCACAAATTGGGCAGAGAGAGAGAGAGAAAAAAAAAAAATATATATATTTTTTTTTTTTTTTTTTTTTTTTTGAAGAGAGAGAAAGTCTCTGTGTGTTTTGTCTGTCGTTCGCGTACCTTTTATGTGTGTGGGGAGCCGACGCGCTCCACCCACTGATGCCACTTCTTCTGGCGGGAAAACGCTGTGAGGAGCCGACGCGCTCCACTCACACGCCTCCACGTGAGGAGCCGATGAGCTCCACTCACGATCAGATCCCTTTCACAGGAATGAGCCGTCGCGGGGAGCCGATGCGCTCCACCCGCGAATTTCCTGCCCGCCGTTGGCGGGAAAACACTGTGAGGAGCCGACGCTCTCTACTCACACGCGAAATGTGCCTCTGTGAATGCGAGGCAGTCGCAGGGAGCCGATGCGCTCCACCCGCGACACAGACGTGTGGAAACTGCAGGGAGCCGACGCTCTCCACCTGCGGGTCTTCCTGTCACCGATGGCGGTTATTTGCAGGGACCGCTCTCGGATACCTGATGGAAGTTCAGCTGGCGGGGAGTACACTGACTCCCACCCGCCGTATGTTGCCGTCGAGCCCGAGACGCCGGATAAGTGATCCTGCTGCGTGGATCCCATTCTCGTCGCCAGTGTCGAGATGTGCCCTGACTTCAACATGTATCCCTTTCACTCAAGAATGATGAGCGGACACGGAGTCTTCATGAACACATCTTTATTCTCATACGTTATCTGGAGAACTGGTTAACCCCCCGTCATTTCCGGTCCCTCCCCTTCCTGCGGCCCGTGTTCCTTTCCACGTGATCAGGGAGTCATGTGACGACATCACAATTACCTGTATAATAATGTACTGCATTGCTGCCTATCCTATCTATAGTATTTTCATCATGTAAAACGCAACGTGTAACTATTGTAACCGTTTGTAAGCTTTGTATACCCTGTACTGCTGCGCCCTCTTGCCTTTGGGTCTGGTGCCTATTATAAATGAATAAAACAAACAAACAAACAAACAGGGTTGGGTGGAGACATCCAGGAGGGGATTCAGGCTGCACCCCTAGACCAGGGACAGGAGGATGTGCAGTGCACCGTGGAGTGCACTGACCAACCTCCTGTGCCTGATCCATCTGATGCAGCACAGATCAACCTTGTGCATGCCTCCACCCAGGCCGGGCCCTCCTTTGGGGCCATGATGGTCACCCCAGAGCTTTCGCATGCCCTGCTGGCTGGGATTGCGAGGCGGGTGGCCGTAATCCTTGATGATGTGAGGGTAATTTGTGAGGGACTCTCAGATCATCACGGATCGATGAGCAAATCCTTGTCCCAGCTCGCACGTGCACTGTTCTCGGGTGGTCTGTGTGAACTGGCACATTCAGCTGCCCACTCCTCCACTGCCACCTCTGTGCCCCAGTCGTCCTCCGTTGGGCCTTCCTTTCAGGTTCCCATTGTCATGATCTCTGCTTCCAAAAGGCCAGGACTTACCCAACTCCCTTGGAAGCAGACCCATAACCCAGGTTCCGAGTGCCAGCCAGTCCCAATTGGGACCTTTTGGACCCTGTCCTGGCGTCAGTTGCGCCAGGCTCATAAATATGCCCAGTCCCAGCGCTGCAAGCGCCGGGCTCATAATGTTTGGGTGGACTTACCTGCAGCAGACCATGCTGCTTACTTACCTGCCAGTTGAACCCCTGATCCTCTTCTGTTTGGGACTACTTTTCCTGTTGGGTGGGGCAGGAGCCACTCCCTAGGTTCAGAACACTGGAACTCTTCTGGAAAGCAGGAACTCTTTTCTTACCTAGGCGTGGCTGTGGAAGGAGAGACCTAAGCACTACCGGAGGCTATTTAAACCACACCCGATGGATGAATCTTGCTTTGCGTTATTCTGCATCCTCTGCAGCAGAACGCTCATCGTGTCTTCTGCATCTGATCCTGGGCCTAAAGGAAAAAGGCTTACCATCCTGAATCCAGTCTTCAGCAACATCTATAAAGACAAGAAAGAACAGGTTAGCACTACGGTCTTCAGTGACAGCGCATCTCTTACCTGGTCCATCGGCTGTCATCAACGCCTCGCGCAGCATTCCTGCATCTGAAAGACAAAGGCTTACTTACTCTTCACGCGCTCCGGAGGTCATCGCACTGCATCCCGCATCTGTAAGACAAAAGAAGGTGCGTTTAAAGACATTGGGTAACGTTAAATACTCACGTGCCATTACTCCATCCAAGCCGAACTCAGTGGGCATTCCGGCATCCTTCAGCAGCTCCGAACTGGTACCTGCAAAATAAAAGGACAGTTAGTGCGCATCGTGAAGCAAGCAACAAGCGCTTACTTACGCGCTTCCAGGCGCTTCTATTCCGCATACGGGTCCATCCTCAACTCACTTCAGCCAGTCAACCGCCATCGCCGGAACCCTGCAAAATAAGAGACAGCATTACAAAAGACTTTTAAAGACATTTGAAATACTCAGAACTCACCGTTCGTGAAGTAAACGACGGACAGCAGTCCTCTGAAGTCAAGAGGCCTGCGCTACCTATCCAGTGAAGAAACTGGTTACAGCACCCTGCCCCGAGGCAGATGGAGAGCTCGGCGTTCAATTACCTAAGGTGAGAGCGTTAACCTTTGGGGTTCTACAGGAGAGGAGAAAAGGAAAGAGATAGGGACACCCCAATAACCCCAGTTCATTAATCCCATATTTTCTATCTGCAGACATCTTACTCTTCGAGTCAGGTATACAGTGCACAGAGGTCCAGCCCAAAGAGCCAACCGGGTGCTACACATCACTTTTGAAGATACGGTAGTCGCCCAGTCAAGACCGGCGCCTCTGCGAGAATCAGGTGAGCGTTACAGAACGCAAAGCCAACCGCAAAACTCTCGCCCAGGCGCTACGGAAACCTCGGATACCGACCACCTAGCCCGGTTACTTGGGGAACTAAGGGCAGAAGTGCATGCAGCTCGTCAGGAAACAAATGCTCTAAGAAGGGAACTAATTATTTCCAAGGAGCGAACAGACAATCTTGCTAGACAATTGCTACAGTCACAAGCCGGACAGACCCCGTTACCCGCATCAGGGGCAAATCTTGCTTCAACATCCCCTATGAATCCAGTGCAGATCAATCTACCTGGGAATGTACCTCTGGCTCCGCCCGAACGATTTTCTGGTGACCCAAAGAGGTTTGCAGTATTTATCAATCAGTGCCGATTGCATTTTTTATGCCGGCCAGCAGCCTTTCCAACTGATCAAGCTAAAGTAGCTTTTGTGCTTTCGTACCTTAGTGGCAATGCGGCAGACTGGTCGATCCCTCTAGTTAATCAAGATGATCCGGTTCTCCATGATTTTCAAGCCTTTCAGCTTAGTATGGAAAAACCGTTCGCAAGACATTCACAGGGGCAGGCCTTGGACAATGAGCTTCTTTCGTTGCGACAGGGTAATCAAGACCTTTTGGCTTATATTGCATCTTTCAACAGACTAATAGTGGAAACTCAATGGCCTGAGGACAAAAGGATTACGCTGTTTTATAGAGGTCTACGTGGAGAGCTCAAAGACGTTTTAGCCCAAGTAGTGAATCCCCCACAAGACTGTTCGGACTATATAGACTTAGTCGTTCAAATAGATCACAGACTGCAGAACAGGAAGGCCGATCGTTCCAAGTTTGATGCTCGAGTATTTTCCAAACCACCAACTCCTTCCAAAGGAGTAGACTCCGGGGAACCCATGCAAATAGGGGGCCTGAAAGGACCACTAACACAAAAGGAGCGGGAAAGGAGAAAACAGTTGCAATTATGCCTCTATTGCGGAAACTCAGGGCACTTTCTTCGAGACTGTCCGGTGAAACCAGCCAAGAAGGCGGTAGGAGCTGCAGTTACCAAGCTCACAAAATCTGAGCAGGGAAACGACCTCGGCCGACAAGAATAGAGGTCCTCTTGCCGAGCGTTAAAACCAGTTCCGTGACCTCGCATTTCGTGATACCTATGGTCCTCATTAGCCCTGATTATCCGGATCGATTACATGCGATTGAAGCTTACGTCGACAGCGGTGCCATCGGCAATTATGTGGATCATGAAATGGTTTTGAGGATGAATCTAACTCTTTGTCCCAAGGCTGTAAAGGACGTCATTACTACGGTGGATGGTACGGAGATAGCCAGTAACGCATAGCACTCAAGAAGTGACGCTAGTAAGTCAAGATGGACACCATGAGAAGATCGTGTTCGATGTGATCAAGGCCCCTCAGTTCCAGATTATTCTAGGGATACCTTGGTTAGAGAAACACAATCCTCGGATCGATTGGCGAGCAAGAACGGTTCAGTTCCCAGAATGTGTCTCTACTTGTCACCCTCCACCTGGTGTTGCTCTAGCAGCAATTTCTTCGGAGACTCCCCAGTTACCTCCCGAATACCTAGAATTCCAAGATGTTTTCCGGAAGGATCAGGCTAACTCTCTGCCTCCTCATAGGTCCTATGACTTCCAGATAGATCTGATACCTGGATCTACTCCTCCGTGTAGCAGAATGTATGCCCTCACCGAGCCTGAGAACCTTCACCTCCGACAATACCTGGATCAATACCTAGCGAATGGGTTTATTCGTCCTTCTAAGTCCCCTGCTTCTTCAGCTTTGTTCTTCGTTCCAAAAAAAGAAGGGGACCTTAGAACTTGTATAGATTACCGCGCCCTGAACCAGATCACCGTTAAGAATAGATATCTGTTACCTTTAATCCCTGAACTCCTGGACCAAGTCAGAAGAGCATGCATATATACAAAGCTGGATCTTAGAGGAGCCTACCACTTGGTACGAGTAAAAGAGGGCGATGAATGGAAGACGGCCTTCCGCACCAAGTATGGGCTATTTGAATATCAGGTCATGCCCTTCGGACTTTGCAATGCCCCGGCCGCCTTTCAATATTTTATGAACGATGTCCTCAGAGAACTCATAGATGTATGTGTTGTCGTTTACATTGACGACATCCTCGTTTATTCTTCATCGGAATCTGAACATCGGAAACACGTGAAAATGGTCCTCGAGAGGTTGCGTCAACACAGACTTTTCGCTAAGTTGAAAAAATGTGTTTTCAACGTGACTGAAGTTGAATTCTTGGGATTCATATTATCACCTAGCGGAGTGCGTATGGATTCAAGGAAGGTCGATGCAATTCTCAAATGGCCATCACCATCCTCCGTAAAAGGGGTTCAAAGCATGTTAGGCTTCGCCAACTTTTACCACAGGTTTATCCCCGAATTCTCTCGAATAGTCCAGCCCATCACCGCCTTGTTAAAGAAAAACAAACGTTTTGAATGGTCTACCGAGGCGGAACAAGCTTTCCAGAATTTGAAGACAAAATTTATCTCTGCACCAATTCTAAAACATCCTCGCCCCGAACTCCCCTACATCGTTGAAACTGATGCTTCGAGCCTTGCCATGGGGGCAGTTCTATCACAGAAGTACCCAGTAACCAATCAGTTACATCCCGTGGCATTCTGGTCTCGCAAATTCTCGCCTCCTGAGATCAATTACACTATTACTGATAAGGAACTTCTGGCTATCAAGTCTGCCTTTAAGGCTTGGCGGCATTATCTTCTGGGGGCCCGACACACCGTTACTGTGATTACGGATCACCGAAACCTGCAATATTTGAAAACCGCAAAATCCCAATCCTCTAGACAACTCCGTTGGGCACTATTCTTTGCCGAGTTTGACTTCATAATTACCTATCGACCTGGTACAAAAAACGGTAAAGCTGATGCCCTTTCTCGGATGGGAGTGGAGGAACACTTGACCAACCCTAAACCTGTACCTATCATTCCCGAACAAAGAATTCTGGGTGTAATAACCACACAATCCATAGAGGAAATTAAGGATAAAACCAGGCAACTTATAACTCCAGCAGAAATACAGAATTGGCATCTGTAGGGAAAGGACTTTGCAGTAAAGGACAACTTATTGTATTTCCAAGAACGATTATACCTGCCCTGCACAGATTTACAGAAAAAGGTGATCTCTTGTTATCACGAGTCTCTAATGGAAGGACATCCCGGTATGGCCAAAACCTCAGAAAAGATCAAGCGCTACTTCTGGTGGCCGTCTTGGAAAAAAGATATCAGAGACTTTATAATGTCCTGTGGAGTATGCGCCCAAAACAAGAGTCAAAAGGAAAGACCAGCCGGCCTCTTACGCCCTATTGACATCCCACCTCGCCCTTGGCATACGCTTTCTATGGACTTCATCACCGACCTACCTCCATGCTCCGGATACAATACGATCCTGGTAATCGTGGACTTATTCTCCAAGATGGCGCATTTCATTCCACTCAAAGGCTTGCCAACAGCAACAACTCTGGCCCGAGAATTTCTCGAAAACATCGTCCGACTGCACGGTTTTCCTTCAGTGCTAATTTCGGATCGAGGTAGTCAATTTATTTCTCATTTTTGGCGAAGTTGTTGTCGGTCGGCTCAAATTGATGTGAGATTATCGACCAGTCACCACCCTCAAACCGACGGACAAACCGAGAGGACCAATCAAACTCTGGAACAGTATTTACGCTGCATGCTGCAACAAACTGAAAAAACTTGGAAAGATATCCTTTAGATAGCCGAATATGCCTCCAACAACTCTGTCCACTCAGGAACTGGGAAAACCCTGTTTTTTCTTTTATACGGCTGTCACCCTCGAACCTCAGAGTTGGATCCACCCAAAGATCTTGGAACACCAGCAGTAGACTACCTGCACTCTACAATCACCCAAGCTTTTAAGGAAGCCGTTTCTCACCTTCAAAGGGCTAAGGAACAATACAAGAAAGGAGCAGATCAACATCGGAAGGAAGCCCCCCAATATCAAGTAGGAGATCAAGTCTGGTTATCCACCAAATATCTACCTCTAAAAGGACCACGCACATTCAACCCAAGATACCTTGGTCCCTATTCCATCACTTCCATAGTAAACCCAGTAGCGGTCAAGTTGGACTTGCCCCCTCACATGAAGATACATCCGGTCTTCCACGTCTCTCTTTTAAAACCTGTGCAACCTCAAACCCGACTAACTAAATCCCCAAAACCTATCCTAGTTGATGGAGAACTCGAGTTTGAAGTCAAAAGCATCCTGGACTCCAAGATCTCCAAATCTAAGCTATTTTACCTAATTGACTGGAAAGGCTACAGCCCTCAAGAAAGATCCTGGGAACCTGCAGAATATGTCCACGCTCCTCGTCTAATCAAAAGATTTCATCAAACATTTCCTGACAAGCCAAAACCCCCCGGGAAGCCCGGTTTGGGAGGGGCCTTGAGGGGGGGTACTGTCATGATCTCTGCTTCCAAAAGGCCAGGATTTACCCAACTCCCTTGGAAGCAGACCCATAACCCAGGTTCCGAGTGCCAGCCAGTCCCAATTGGGACCTTTTGGACCCTGTCCTGGCGCCAGTGGCGCCAGGCTCATAAATATGCCCAGTCCCAGCGCTGCAAGCGCCGGGCTCATAATGCTTGGGTGGACTTACCTGCAGCAGACCATGCTGCTTACTTACCTGCCAGTTGAACCCCTGATCCTCTTCTGTTTGGGACTACTTTTCCTGTTGGGTGGGGCAGGAGCCACTCCCTAGGTTCAGAACACTGGAACTCTTCTGGAAAGCAGGAACTCTTTTCTTACCTAGGCGTGGCTGTGGAAGGAGACACCTAAGCACTACAGGAGGCTATTTAAACCACACCCGATGGATGAATCTTGCTTTGCGTTATTCTGCATCCTCTGCAGCAGAACGCTCATCGTGTCTTCTGCATCTGATCCTGGGCCTAAAGGAAAAAGGCTTACCATCCTGAATCCAGTCTTCAGCAACATCTATAAAGACAAGAAAGAACAGGTTAGCACTACGGTCTTCAGTGACAGCGCATCTCTTACCTGGTCCATCGGCTGTCATCAACGCCTCGCGCAGCATTCCTGCATCTGAAAGACAAAGGCTTACCTACTCTTCACGCGCTCCGGAGGTCATCGCACTGCATCCCGCATCTGTAAGACAAAAGAAGGTGCGTTTAAAGACATTGGGTAACGTTAAATACTCACGTGCCATTACTCCATCCACGCTGAACTCAGTGGGCATTCCGGCATCCTTCAGCAGCTCCGAACTGGTACCTGCAAAATAAAAGGACAGTTAGTGCGCATCGTGAAGCAAGCAACAAGCGCTTACTTACGCGCTTCCAGGCGCTTCTATTCCGCTTACGGGTCCATCCTCAACTCACTTCAGCCAGTCAACCGCCATCGCCGGAACCCTGCAAAATAAGAGACAGCATTACAAAAGACTTTTAAAGACATTTGAAATACTCGGAACTCACTGTTCGTGAAGTAAACGACGGACAGCAGTCCTCTGAAGTCAAGAGGCCTGCGCTACCTATCCAGTGAAGAAACTGGTTACAGCACCCTGCCCCGAGGCAGATGGAGAGCTCGGCGTTCACTTACCTAAGGTGAGAGCGTTAACCTTTGGGGTTCTACAGGAGAGGAGAAAAGGAAAGAGATAGGGACACCCCAATAACCCCAGTTCATTAATCCCATATTTTCTATCTGCAGACATCTTACTCTTCGAGTCAGGCATACAGTGCACAGAGGTCCAGCCCAAAGAGCCAACCGGGTGCTACACATCACTTTTGAAGATACGGTAGTCGCCAAGTCAAGACCGGCGCCTCTGCGAGAATCAGGTGAGCGTTACACCCATCACGGCCCACTCTACTCCTGTCGCGCCCACTGCACCCTGTCTGGCGGTTGGAATGTCCCTGCCTGAGGTGGGTGTCCAAAGGAGTGCAGTGGAGGTGGTTGCTGTGCCTTACCAGGCTCTTACACAGGACCGGGTATCAGTGGGCAACTGGCACAGCAGGACAGTGCTGGCACCATACTCCCCCATCAACCAACATCAAGATTGCGGCGGTGCATGCACAGGGCACGCTGGAACAGGCAGTTGCAGTATGAAAGTGGTCAGGCCTACTCTTCCCAAGGCCAATTTCCATCGAGGAGGCAAGCCACGCACAGGTCAACAGTGACCAGGTAGGAGGAGCACCGCCGCTCAAGGGACATGGTGTGTGTCCAGGTGGAAATGTTGATGCTGCTGGTTGCGGAGAGGGAGCCAGCTTGGGAGGCACAAGTTGCCAAGGCAGAGGCGGTGGAGAGGAGGGCACAGAGGCGGGTCCAGAACATCGAAGAGGATTACAGGGATGCAGGGGTGCTGGAGAGGAGGATGAGGGACTGCCTGCAAGCCAACCAGGACCAGGCAATGGCCTGCCTCCAAGAGGAAGATGGGGAATGTGACTCAGCCCTGGATGACCTAAGGGATGAACAATGAGCCGACTGCCTTTGTACATAGTTTTTTTAGATATAAGTTTCCATTAATATTGTTTACTATTTGGAGCTTTTGGACATTACTCCATTTTTTTGTACATAGAATTTTGGTGTGTGTTTTACAGATCCTGTTTTCTATGTGGAAATGTAATTTTTTAAAATTATTTTATTGTGCATATTCTATTACACAAGGACATTTTAATATTTATTATTTTTACATGTACAAGATTTGACATTTCATTTGCAGTATGTATGAAGCCAATACAACTGTTTTATATATATATATATATATATATTTATCACACTCATTGTTTGTCACAGTTATTTTAGTAGTGTGCCGGTTTGGTAGTCCATTTAGTAGCCATGATTCTGACCATTATTAGCCATGTGTGTGGTTCCTTACATGCATGGGTAATGTTTGATGTTCAGTTGCAGGGTGAGCATACACATACGGCTGACAAGTGGTGGTGTATGAAGTGGGAGTTTGGGTGGGCACGGTCAAATGGCATTTCCTTTCACATGGGCAGCATCATTGTGTATTGGCCCTCACTGTGCTTATGAGGGAGGTGGGTGGGGTGACTGTGCGAGTGTTGCATGTTCAGGATCTTGGACTGGCATTCAATATTGGCATTTCTTTGTATTTACACATCGGCTGATCAATGTAGCTGTCTCAGTGTGTGGCGCACTGTCTGATTGTCATGTACTCCACAGATGGGAGAAACAGTGATTTGTTTATTAGGTAATCGATTCTAGAAATAGCAGCTCATTGAGGCTCAGTCTGTGAGACGCCTGGCCAGTGTTTGTTCATGTGGCACACATTGAGGCTGGTTTTTATGCCCTCATTCTAGGACTATTTGTCCCTGGTGATTGTTCAGATGACATTGTCACATGGCCAGCAGGGTCTCACTTTAACATTAACTTGTTCCATGTGTATGTTGGGAGATGGTTGTGGACAGCAATTGTGTTTGAGCAGCTGCCACACTCATGGATGTTGCCCAGGTGTATGTGCTTATTTTGGTTTGCAGGATACATGTTCTAGTGTCTATTCAGGGTGCTGTCACAACACGGCAGTCAAGGTGCACGACACACCATCGTTGGACTGATGATGTGTTACCATGTCAGCGTACTGCATGCAGGTGATGTCCAGTCTGGTGGGGCCTGCCTGCAGGGTGGGGTCACAGGTGATAGGGACAGGGGTATCCCATGTGGAGTTGGCTGCCTGAAGGGTGGGGTCACGGATGATGGGGGCTGGGGTATCCCATGTGGAGAGGGCTGCCTGCAGGGTGAGGTCACATGTGACGGGGCGGGGGTACCCCATGTGGAAGGGGTTGCCTGCAGGATGGGGTCATGGGTGATAGGGTGGGGTTATCCCATGTGGAGGGAGCTGCCTACAGGGTGGGGTCACAGGTGATGGGTCGGGGGTATCCCATGTGGAGGGGGCTGACTGCTGGGTGGGGTCACAAGTGACGGGCAGAGGTTATCCCATGTGGAAGGGACTGCCTGCAGGGTGGGGTCACAGGTGACGGGGGTGAGGATATCCCATGTGGAGGGGGCTGTCTGCAGGGTGGGGTCACGGGTGATGGAGACTGGGGTGTCCTATGTGGACGGGGCTGCCTGCAGAGTGGCGTCACGGGTGATGCTGGTCGGGTGATGGGGGCTGCCCGCAGGGTAGGTTCACAGGTGATGGGTGCAAGGGGCTGCCTGCACGGTGGGGTCAAAGGGGACGGGGGTGAGGATATCCCATGAGGAGG
The DNA here is from genome assembly GCF_040938575.1 of Ambystoma mexicanum. Classification (NCBI taxonomy): domain Eukaryota; kingdom Metazoa; phylum Chordata; class Amphibia; order Caudata; family Ambystomatidae; genus Ambystoma; species Ambystoma mexicanum. The sequence continues at coordinate 1,400,564,298 of NC_090921.1, forward strand.
GGGCTGCCTGCAGGGTGGGGTGACGGGTGATGGGGCCTGGGGTTTCCCATGTGGAGAGGGCTGCCTGCAGGGTGGGGTGACAGGTGATAGGGGCTGGGGTGTCCCATTTGGAGGGGGCTGCCTGCGGGGTGGGGTGATGGGTAATGGGGGCTGGGGTGTCCCATGTGGAGGGGGCTGAATGCAACAGATTGTGAGGTGCAGCCACACATTTTGGCTGGGGTCCGGGTGGGGATTGTGAGGTGTTGGCACGCAATTTGGCTGCAGGGGGGCAGGCCTTGCATGGGAGGGCATGTGTTTTCTTTGGGGTGCGGCCGGGGCTCGCGCGTTTTTTCATGCGATTACGCAGGGTTGCAGCCGGTGCGGCCGCTGATTGCAGGGTGTTTTTGTGCGATTATGCTGGTGTGCGCAGAGGGATCGCAGGGAGTTTTTGCACGATTATGCTGGGGTGAGGACAGGGGTTGCAGGCTGTTTTTGCGCAATTACGCTGCGGTGTGGCCAGCAATTGTGAGGTGTTGGCACACAATTTGACTGCTGCAGGGGCAAACCTTGTGTGGGAGGGCATGTCTTTTCTCTGGGGTGCGGCCGGGGATCGTGGGGTGTTTTCACGCGATTACGCAGGGGTGCGGTCGTGAATTACGATTGTTATCATATGCATTATTGCTGGTAATACTTGCATACAATTATGTAGTACATTCAAAAACAAAAGGAAACAGATTCTGCACTGTTGAAAATATTCACTTCATTACTTCTTTTTCTAGTAACTATCTGTACAGAACAAAAGTCCTGTGCATTTAAATCAGTCAGCACGTGGCTGATCAAATTCACCCTCACTGATGACTATGGTTCACCAGAGGCTTGATGCCCTAGGGCTGCCTGCAAGACCTGCGGTAGCAGAGACACTGCAGGAGTTGCAAGGGGTAGCACTTGATGGCCGAGGCAAGTAAAGATTGTGCCATACAGAAAATCTGGCATGTTGGACCTACTTGAGTAATCATGGTAAATGTTCAATGCATTTTGAATTTGTGAAATTGTGATATCACCATGTAAAAACGTGCTGTAAATGCACTATTATTATTAGCTAGTAAATACATGTAAAAGCTCAAACAGGTATTCAAGTTTGTGTTTGTACACTACAATGCTCCAAAGTTCAATGTTCTGCAGGTATTTGTATTTGTATTTGTATTTATTTTTGTTATGTGGCGAAAACCCGCAGACATCAGGGTGCAGATATAAAGACAAAGGACTACGAGTAAGACAGCACAGGGAACAAGAGATCTAGCTCAAGGTATTAGATAGCTTTATTTAAAGAGCAATGTTTTAAATTTCTTTTTGCAAGTCTGAAAGTTGGTTTCTAGTCTGAGCGTGGTAGGCAGGCTATTCCATTTTAGGGATGCTTTAACTGGGAAAGAGCGTCCCATTCCATTTGCTTTCTTTGTCTGGGTGATCTTAACTAGACCTTGTTTTTTCGATCTCCGTGATCGTCCCGGTTCATGCAAGAATATTTGTTCCTTTAGGTAGGTAGGGGCAGAGCCTTAGAGGCAGTGATGGACAATTGCGGCTGCTTTAAATGTAAGGCGGTCATCTACAGCCAGCCTGTGAAAGGGTTTGCGGTCTTCTGTAATGTGATTATGTCGGGGTTTCTTTTTTATAGCTCTCAATGCGTCATTCTGAATGACTTGGCACTGGTCGATGCAGCCTTTGCTTGTTCCCAATAGCAGGGCATTACCATAGTCCAGTCTTGAGAGGATAACGGCTCTAGCGATAGTTGTGCTATTTTCTTCATTTAGGAAGGGTCTTATGTGCATGAGTAGTCTATGGTAATATCTGCAGTTTTATTTTAGATATGCTACATGGGCATTAGCTCCAAGGGAGGATTCCAAGTAAATTCCTAGGGTTTTCACTTTGCCCGCAGTAAGAATGCTAGAGTTCTTTGTGTTAAATTGGGAATAGTCCTAGTTCAAGTTGCTCTTGTCTGGGTGGAGCCAAAGATCATAAGCTCTGTCTTACTGCTATTTAGGCAGAGCCAGTTAGTATTTCATCCATGCCTCGATTATACCCTAGATGGTGGCTATTTTGGTGCTGTCTGTGCTGTAGCTCCACTGAACTCTATAACAAGCTGAGTGTCATCAGCAAAGTTGGTGAATAGTACACCTAAGTTGTTAAGAAGGGTCCAGAGGCAGCAGAGCTAAAGGTTAAAAAGGAGAGGAGAAAAACTGGTTCCCTGGGGTACACCATAGTTTATACTTATGGGGTTGGAGAATTTCTCCCCCCATTGGGGGTCATTACGACCCTGATGTTAAGGGTTTAATGGCGCCGTAAAAGGTGTCGGCACCGTTAAACCCTTAACGCCTGATTACGAGGTCCCTTTGCGGGACCCGACCTTAACGGCTGGTTTTACCAGCCGTTAAAGTAGGGTGCCGCAAAAGCACCTCGGTGCTAATTACGGTACCGCAATTTGCGGTACCGTACTTAGCGCCTTCCCCAGTCCCATTGAGCCCTATGGGGCGAAAATGGGAATGGGGAAGGGCCATGGTGAAATGGGGAAATAGCGCCCCGCCAACCTTGGAATGGGGCGGTATTTCCCCATTCCACCATGGCGGACTCGTTACAACGCCGGCACCAACCATGGTGCTAATAGCGGCATGGTTTAGCGCCGGGGTTGTAATGAGGGCCATTGTATTTTGGAACTACGATCTGAGAGGAAAGAGGAGATCCAGTCTATGGCCTCTTGTGAGCAATTCCTGATGTGCCCAGTGCTTCCTGGAGTTTGTGGTGGTCTAGCAGATCAAACGCTGCTGATAGGTCTAAAAGCATCAGTATGCCTGTCTTTCCCTTTTCCAAGATGTTCAGCATTCTGGTTTGTAGATCCAGCAGTGCGGTCTCTGTGCTATGTGAGCTTTTGAATCCAGATTGTTGTGCGTGAACTAGATTGTGTTCGTCCACGTATGTTTGAAGTTGTTTAGTTGCAGCTTTATCTAGTATTTTAAGGAGTAAATTGCAGTTGGTTATTGGCCAAAGGATTGTAGGATCTTGTTGGTCGAGTCCTGTTTTTTTAACTAAAGGTGTAACTGTCACTGCTTTAATAGAGAGTGGTCTTGTCTTTAAAAGAGGTGTCAGTTATTCTACGAATTAGGGGTGCAAATATGTCTAGGTTTTCAAGTACAATTTTTGGCGGAAGAATATTTTCTGCGCAGGATGGCTGCCTAAGAGATGTTAGAAGATTTTTTGTGTCGTCCAAGGTGAGTGGTTTGAACTTGAATTTTTCTTCATGAATAATGGGTGGGTCTGTAATGTCCACAGTGGCCAGTATTTTAGTGGATACCTGGCAGAGGCTGATGGTTTGCCAAGCTTTTAAATCTTTTCATTGAAGGCATGTTGGACCTTCTTGTAGTCCTCTTAGGTTCATTGGAAAGGGGGTGACAAAGAGGGTGGTTTATCTACTGATTTAAGGATTTTGATCAGTTTACCTGAGCAGTTAGAGGCTGTAGATGTTTGCTGATTATAAAAGTCTTTTTTAATCTCGGTTAGTTTTGTTTTGTGTTTTTTGTCAATTTCTTTCCATGTCTTTTTCATTTTCATATGTCTGATTTTTTTGCCATTTCCTCTCTAGTTTCTGTTTTTCTTTTTTTTAAGGCTTTTGTCTCATCAGTGAACCAGTTTTGGTGGTTGATGTTTGGTCTGATTTGTTTTTGTTTGAGTGGAGAATAAGTGTCAACAGTTTCTGAAAGTGTGTGTTGCACATTTTAATAATGTCGTCGCATGGATCACCATCAGTTGTGGAGGACAGGATGCGGGCAACAGTGTTGGCTAAGATGTCTGACATGAGATTTTCAAAGTTTCTTTTGGCAATGGTGTTTGGAGCGTTATCCATCTTTTTTATGCTGGTCTTAGGTGTCAGTATAAGTTCAACTTTATAGTGATCAGACCAGATGCAGGGGGCTGTCTGTTGAGTGGTGATATTTATATTTCTGGATCCAGTTGGTTGCCATTGTTTGTGGTGAGTTCATTGTTAATTACATTATAGTTTATTGATTTAAGATCTTTTTTGAACGCGATGGCCTCCATCTGTTGAGATCACCTAGAACCACAGTACCTGTATTGGGTCCTTCACGGGTGTTTAATATCTGAATTAAGTCCTCATTAAAGTCTGTACTCAGGGAAGGTGGGCGATACAGTACTATGATGTTGATACTGTTGTTATGGGTAGGTGTGAATTTTAACAGTAGAGGTCCGCATCCTTGGCAGAAGATGGTGGATGGAAATAGTTGTAGCTTGGTTCTGCTATTACAGCCACTCCGTCTCCCTTTCCTTGTTCTCTGTTTTTGTAGAATATATTGTACCGTTGGGGTACTGCTGTGTTTATAATAGGGCCAACAGGCTCTTGCTGTCAGGATTCTGTTAGGCAGAGAATGTCTAGATTCTTGTGAGCTAACTAGACATGGATATTTTGAGCATGCTTGCTCATTTACCTGGTGTTAAATAGGGTGATTTTGATGTTGGTCAGCTTTTTTGTGTTAGCATTGGAAAGAGTCCTGCTGGGATGTTGCATCTGATTGGCTTCAGTTTGTACAATTAAAACATTTCCCTGTGGTGACTGAGTTGGGAGGTGTCTCCTTTTCCTGCCCTCCGCTGAGGGTTTGTGGGCTGGTGAGAGAGTGATCGCAGACTTTCGGCGATTTCATCTAACTTTATGTCCACATGTTGTTCTAACGTGTTTAGTTGGTGTGCCTGTATTGCCTGTTACAATAGCTGTGTGGTGTTTGGGTAACCTATGATTTACTTGTGCCAGATATAGGTAGGTGGAGCAGGGTCTCTGGCAGGAGCACTGAGAGATGACAAGGACTGGCAAAGACCGGCTTGAAGATCCTGACGTTTCCCTATATGCGGCTGCCGGTCTGCTGGGTGATATAGTTCCCCAGCAGTCTGATGGAAGAAGTGGGTGGACCCAATTACGAATCAAGAGTGTTGGAGTTTATAATTTCTTCAGCACTCTGGCACTGCAACAAGGTGGCAAAGATGCAGAATCTAGTTTTCAAGATGTTCAACAATTAACTTTTGCGTGCAAGATGTAAAAATCACATTGAGCTCTCTTTCAGGCTCCCTCAGCCACTTCTGCTTCTTCTCTCATACCAGACTGTTTGCCCGCAATTCAAGAATTGTGTGCCGCCAATGATCTCTGCCTTAATGCCAGTAAGGCTGAGATCCTCCTCATTTGACACCCGCTCACTCCTTGCTTCTCTCTCTGGCCGCCCTCTCTGGGCCCTTTTCCTACTCCTTCCTGTGAGGCTAAGAACCTTTTTGTCATCTTCGACTCCACCCTCTTCTTCTCTCCTCAAATCTTTGATGTCTCTAAGAAGTCAAACTATCAGCTGCACCTCCTCAGAGGTATTATTCTTTATCTCACTTTCCCCCAGAAGCTCACTGTCTCAAGAGCTCTGGTCCTCTCTAGGCTGGGCTATTGCAACAGCCTTTTCTAAATCTTCCTGCCACTACTCTTCAACCTTTACGACTTTTCCAGAACAGGACTGCGACTTGTCCTTGGCCTCAAGCCAAGGGATCGTATCTATCCAGCTCTGAAATCTCTTTTATGGCTCACCGTGGCTACAAGGATCAACTTTAAGACCCTGTGTCTGGGGCCTGGGCCCACTCTATCTCCAGCTTTCTCTTCCAAATCATCTTCCTTCTCGAGCTCTCCGCTCATCCAACTCTCTAAGGGTAAGACGCTTCTCCAAGCAGAGAGTTGGAGGCAGATCTAGCTCTTCGGCTGGGGCATCCCTCTGAAACAGCCTCCCTGTCTCTCTCAAACTTGAGCAGAAACACCTCTAGTTCCGAAAGCAACTCAAGACCTTCCTTTTCACTTCCACTTTCTCTGCACACTGGCCAGCTGGTCACCCTCTGAACTCGGGCCCAGGCTCGTTCATGTCCAGATGCCCTTCCACTGCCTCCGTGATCCCCAGCACTTAAGGGTCTGTATCTGCCTCCCTACAGTCCCTTCTCTCTGCACTTATGAGCCACCCGCTGGCTGAACTTGGGAGTTAACTGCACTTCCTCCTTCCCCTTCCCCCTGGCACTTTTCCCATTCCCTCTTCCCCGCACTTGCGCGATCTGAATGACACAAGGCCTAGTAAAATTGGTATTTTATCCTGCCTTGTTTCCCCCTCCTTGTGTTGTCGCATCTAGAAACACTTGTGTACAGGCGCGGTATAAATGCCACATCATATCATATCATATCATACAACATTACAATTTGAAATAATACAATTCCTTCCAAACACCATCTATTAGGGCCTCATCACAAGTTGGCTGGTATCCCAGCGGTATATCCGCCGGGATACTGCCCAGCACAAATAGTGTTACAACAACTCGGTCCGATGCCATTAGCGCCGGATCCCCAGTTGTAGGGGAGCAGTAAATCCCCATTCACGTTGGGTCTATTGGACCCGTTGGGGCATTGTGGATGCTATTACGCTGGCACTAATAGCGCTGCAGTACTAGCACCGCAAATGGGCAGAAAGTGGCACTATTTACCTTCAGCTCAAAGCTGGAATGAAATCTACAACTTTCAACCCAAACTCAGGATTGGGCGGAGTGGTAATGCAGCGGCAATAGCGTTACTGCTGCATTTTTCACCACTCCACCAGAAGTTTGGTGGTATCCCAGGGTCCTCAGATGTTTGGTGGTATTCCAGCGGTACATGCGCCAGGATACCACCCAGTGCTAATAGTGTTACTGCAACTCGGTCCAGCACAATTCGCACCAGATCCTGAGTTGTGGGGGTGTGGGAAGTCCCCATTCCCATTGGGTCCATTGGACCTAATGGGGCATATTAGGAGCAATTACCATAATAGCACTGTAAATGGATGGTAACTCGCCAGAGTTACAGCCAAAGCTGGAGGTAAAACTGGGTGACTTTCCGACTAATCCGGACTTGGGTGGAGCAGTAATGCAGCGGTAATAGAGTTACCACCTCATTTTCACTGCTCCGCCCAACTTATGATGAGGTCCTATGTTTGTTCATAAAGGCATCACTAACTTGCATAACTGCAAGGTGCAGCTGAATGAAACCCGCAGAAACTAATTTTGCGAGTGTTTGAGTTTAAAGGGTAGTGTAAATGTCAACGGAAAGCCTTTGCCATGGCCATGGACATGAAATAGGGTAGCTTGATAAATCCATGGAATTTGCCCCCTCTGCCCAAGGGAGAGTGGTTCTATATCGTTTTACCACAGTAGATTTTCTCGATGGATTTTTAATGAAAAAATCAATTGAAAAAACTCAGACACTTTTTTCTGATGAGGAGCCCGCAAAGCTCAACACCCCCTCAGGGACAGAACATGCAGGATCCCATTGGAGGTGACCCATCTTAGAGGACATGAAGCCCTAGAAAGGGATATAAGTAATCCTCTGTTTTTTCTAGAACACAATATTCTAGTTGATTATATGGGAGTTAATATCTATGAAACTACCTGTGTGAATGGCTGGTATTGTTTCTGACCCTCTGTATCCACCGTCCTAGCTTGGAAAGAGTGAACAGTGGATAGTCCCATCCCATAGAACTATGGTGAATAATGGATCATCAGAATTGGGAATGAGGGAGACCTCCACCTGAGAAGTGTGGCAGGCCAGCCACGGCAGAGCCCATGGAATGCTTGCAAACCTTTCCTGGCCAGGTGCTGGAAGCCCCCAGCCCAGAGGAGTACCAAGAAGTGAGCGCCATTCTGAAAGTGGACAACTGGCATGCTGAGAAGTCATCACTGAAGTGCTGCCAGCACCAAGTGGGAAGAGAGGGCAAGCTATGCCCAACGCAGAACACAATGGAGAAACCAAAGAAACTGCACAACGTTCAATGAACACACAAGCTATCCCGCAGAACTCCACATGGAAATAAGAGGCATTTGGTGGATTTTGGAAACCGGAGGGACGGTAGTGAGGCCCAATGAGACCCCAAGATGGGGTAAGAGGAACCAGACCCTAAGGTGGGGGTGAGAGAAATGAGACTCCATGGCAGGATGAGAAAAACTAGACCCTATCATGGGGTGAGAGAATCAAGACCCAAACTCGGGAAGATAGAAACAAGACCCCAAGAATGGGTGAGAGGAACCAGACTTCAAGGCATGGTGAGAGAAACAAGATATCAAGGCAGGGAGACAGGACAGAGACCCCGGTGCAGAGTAAGATAAACAAGACCATAAGGTGAGGTGGGAGAAACAAGATGCCCAGGTGAGATGAGAGAAACTAGACACCAAGGCAGGGTGAGAGAAACAAAACCCTCTGGTGGGGTGAGAGGAACAAGACCTGAAGGCTGAGTGAGAGAAACAAGACCCCAAGGTGGGAGTTTCCTTGGTGGGGAATGCAAGGGGAACACCCAGAATGGTGATATGAGCCAGGGTTCCCCAAAGGGGAAGGAAGACAAGAGACTGAGATAAAATCCTGGTAAACCAGAGGAATTAGAGATACACCATAAACTATCAACAGATAAGAGTGAAGGGACATTCAGTGTACTTGGTTGAGCTGTGTACCTGGTCTAGGAGCCATTTTTGTTAAAGAGACATCGGGGTGGATATCAAAAACTAGGGGCCATTCTTCTGTTTGTGCAGGGGGCCTGATTGTACCTTTGTTGAATGTGTGTTTTTCTTTTGTGGTGGTAGGGCCAGAACGCAGGTTAGAATAGGATTCTGCACAGAGAACATTTTTTGTTTTGTAAGACATCCTGACGAGCACCCTTTCATGTTTTCCTTTATATAGTAGGGCAGAGAATCCTAGGCTTAGGAACAGTTTAGGCCATGTAGTTTATAATAAAATAAAAAAAAAGAAACCTTCAGCCAAAATGCCACGCATCTGTCTCCTGATTCTGATCTACCACATTGGGTTGATGGCAAAGGATGCCCAGATGCTCTGGGTCCCCTCTTGCTATGCCCAGTTTTGGCCCATTGGTGTACATATAAACTGCCACCAATGAGCAAAAACTAGAAAAATGTGTCAGAGAATTCAAAGTAAAATGGAAGAAATTAAACATTAACAGATATTTCAATTTCAATATTGCAAGTCATTCCATGGACACTATAGTTTATAGAAATACCTGGGGGCTGATAATCACTGGGATGTATGGCTGATTATGTTGAGTTTTTATAGAACTTATTCATCTCAAGGGCACATAAATGACACACGTTTTTTCAATTAGTTTCCTCCCAGGATTCTGTGACAATTTAGATGTAATTGGTTTTCTTTTGTTCTTCTCTCCCCTTTTTTATTTTCCTTTCTCCATTTGTTGTATGTACACACATGTGGATTATGGGGGTCATCAGGAGTTGGGCAGAGCAGTTAAAATATGGCAGTAATGCTATTACCGCTGCATTACAGCCCTGCCATTTGGGCAGAAAAAGGGAGGTTTAACTCCAGATTTTTGAAAATCTCCCCTTTCCACACATTTGCAGCGCTATTACGGTGGCGCACATTTTGCCACAGTAATAACCTCCAGCATGCCACATAGAGTCCTATGGACTCTTTAAAAAAATGGGGATTTACAGCCTTACCGCAACTCGGGATCCGGCACTAAAAGCGCCGGACTGAGTTACGGTATCATTATTTGCCTTGGCATTATCCCTGCGGATTTACCGCCAGGATACCGCAAAGCTTGTAAGAGCTCTATGTCTGACAAATCCATGGATTAAATTGTACCATTCATGTTGTTTTGGTTCTGTACACATGTTTGAGAAGAATCTTTTGACTAGACAAAGCCCAAAAAGGGGCAACACATTTGCACGTGCACTAGAAAGTCAATGTTGGCACAGGCAGAAGGGTATATGATAGATGAAGCAGCCATAAGATGCAAACCATTCCAATAATAAAAAATATTGCTTGATGATATTCAGGTAGTGGATCGCCATTTTTTATAACAATACTTACTGAGCTCACCAAGCCCGGAGGTTTTCGTTTTGCATTCACAGATATTAGACGCAAAGGCGCTATGGAGAGTAAAGTTTATAAATCTCAATATTTGTTATATTGTTAGTGTGTTGTTGATTTATAGGAAGAAAAGTTTTCAAGAATATTTTTAGTAAATAGCCAAGTAATAAAGAGCACATCGTGTTCAAATACTTCACCGCACACAGAATAGGCTATGAGACAGGCATTGTTTTCTCCTGAAAGAACATTGTTTTTGGGAGATGGACAACAAAATACAGGTTAGAAATGTAACAATGAATATCTAAATGTCAAGATGTGCCACAATGGAGAAGGTCACTTTGAAAACCAGGATAATGAAAGTAGTTTTATTGACATTTGGAAGGCTCACATTGACATGTATAATTGATTTCCATCATGTATTCTACTACATTATATAATTTGATGCCTGCTGACTGGAAATACGTTGTCCTGATGTTATTAATGTAACAAATTAGGGATGCTGAACTAGCTTTTGTTATTTTTCAGAAATATAAAAATAAATGAATGATCAAAAAACACATTTTAAGCTAGAATGTTGTATCACCTTCACACTTGCCACATGTGAAAAGACAATGCAAACACGAAATAGAAAATCCAAGAGGTTTAACGTTTGTAAAGACATCTACATGGACTGTGGAGGATGCCTCTGCTAGTCTCAGGAAGAGTTTGCAGGAAAGGATTGCAGTGTCCCAGCACTCAAATGGCGTTCTAGCAAGATAAGGGGAGTTCATGGACACTCAAGCATGTCTTCCCTGTTCCTAACCTTCTTCGTTGGCATCATTGCTAGCAGGGGCCGGGGGGGGGGCAACATTAAAAAATCGCATTCTAGGACATTTAATTAAAGAGGCACATCCGAAACAGTGTGTGGAGTGTATGAATGCTTACAGATTTTTGTGCACACTTGTTTTCCCTTTTTACGGCAACATTAGTGTATTTTAACACACATACAGCACAAAACAAATAACAGGCCTGTAGAACTGCAATGCATACAGGAAACTGACCTGTTAGATTTCTTTTTTCTGAGGGCTTGTGCAGCAAAAGCTGATACAATACCTGGCCTTATGACCTCACTCAATGACGCCATTCGGCCGACCCAATCCATGGTTTGAGACAGACAGAGAGATCAAACTACAGATAGATCTGCATATCACACATACATGTCTGCTGTTATGTAACGTGCTATGGACTATTATAAGTATGACACATTAAAGGTCATTATAGTTCTGTAAGTAGAAAAGACACAATTCAGGGCCATATGGTCGATCAGAAAAGCAAACGGCACATACATTAGCAAAGAAAGCTGTCTCCCGAGAGCTGAGCAGAAATGCTAAATTCTTAACTGCTGCATGAACTAAGTTGAAACGTTTAGGGGACCAGTCTGCAACCTTCAAGAATTCTATATTCACCTGCCAGCCAAATGGAGTAAGTGACATGAAGCTCTTTCCTGAAAAGAGCAGGCTACCTTCGGCATGTTCAACTTTAACTGCTTTTCTCAGACCGCAGATGCAAGAGTTCACAAATGTTAGCTAAGAAAATTCTAACTCCGAAAACCCCCGACCTTGTACAGAAGACATACATGCCGGATTGAAATCTGACCAAGATTGACATTGTTCACCTTGAAGCTGCCATTTGTCTTTGCTCAATTAAATATATAGTAAAGACCAAGGGCCAGAGACAGTCGCAAGCAGACGGCATGAACAGCAGGTCTGGAGGACTGGGTAGAGTCGAAAAGAGAGCAGGAGACCAGAGCTCATAGAGAGGAAACCGTGAATCTTGGAGCTACTTGCTTTTCAACGTGCGTACAATGACACTGGCTCAAGCTGTGTTTAGACTGCCTGTGGAGTGCAGGAGAAATATGTGCTTTGTAGAACTAGAACACTTTTGTTGTTGTTTACCCCCAATATGACTATAACTAAGTCATCTGTTTATTGTTAGGATTGATGGCTTGTTGTGTTATAATGGCTGTTTTTTCTGCTTGCCTAATAAATATATATGCTTTTAGGAGATAATAGGTTGCGTTAAACTACATGATATAGATCTTCATAATCTAGAGTCATTTATTTGTGCAACGATTCACAGCTTTCATCTCTGACAAAAGGGGGCACTTATACTGTTCATCATTTCCTGGCTGTTTTTGTTTCATCATGCTAAAGGTTCAGTGAGCAAGGCACACGGATGCAAAGTGCTATCATTGTCTTTGGTTGGATTTGAACGATGACTGATGAGTAGGAGCCATTAATCAAAGTCTTGCAGCTGAGGTCAAGCCTGGCTTCTGTCTGTGCCTATATAAATCGGAAATCAAGACAAGGGGCACCACAGGTGGGAGCCCTTTGAGAGAGATGAAGTTGCAGCTAATATTTAACCCCCAACCCAGTCACTGCGAAATGAGCCGGGCAAAATCCTTTTCTAAAAAGCTTTTAAAAGATGTTAGAGAGTGAGCACAGAAGATGGCTCATCAGGAGCTCCAAATTCCTATCCATTGCAGCACAGCCTTGTTTGACTAGCTTAGATTATCGAATTGTGCTCCAAAAACAAACGTTAGTGTTCCAATCTCACAACAAGCAGTGGAAACCTTATTAATTTATTTAAAAACACCAGCCAATAGAATCAATAATATGTATGCCACTCTCCTGATAAGAGGAGACTTAAACACTATCCAGTACCACCCATACTACTTTCCCAAATTGGTATTAACTGATATAAATCATGTAAACTGCTTTGTAGGTAATGTAGGCTACCCACAAATGAATACCAGACACTCGCTTACCCTTTATTATGGGTGATGCACAGACACAAGTGCACGCTCATAACATTGGCAATGCATTGGCAGACAAAAATGCCAAGGAACACACAGTGTAAAAGACAACAGCAGCCATAACTCGCTCAGCTACCACACTTGATGCATCAATTAAAGAAGCATGTTTAGGTATCCTACCAAGACCAAAAAGGTTTTCATGCAATATTTATGACATAGAGAATAACAAAGCAGTAGTCACAATTCCGATGAAAAAGGCAGATACCATTCAACGATTAATTCCACATCAATCAGACAGAGAGAAGTTAATAGCTACCATTCTGCTAGACTTGCATCTACCCATTTTGTGGGTTACTGCAACCACACAGCTGCTTCTTGATGGGTATTGGTGGCCATGTTCGAGACAACAGGTTAAAGTACACATAGCAAACTGCCACACGTCTGAAGACGATTGTGTATCACAGTAAAAAGCCAAATGAGGCTCCTTTAAGGTAGCCCAATTTCCTTTTAAAATTCACTACTTGGATCACATAGGCCTACGATCAGCATTAAATAAGTACAAATATATTCAAGCAATAGTAGATTCTTGCACAAGGTTCACATGAATGATCCTTCAGGAGAGTAGACTGCAAATCAGCCATACAGGCCCTCCAGGATTTAGTAGCCATGACAGCAACTCAAGCATTCCATGCTGATAAAGATCTAGCTTGTGCAGGGCAAACCACCAGGAAGCCATTAGAGCTGCATTTTTATAATCCGTTTTGTCCAGAGACCAATGGTGGAACAGAAAGGGCAAATCACTCCAAAAATGTGTGCCTGACAAAATGCATCCTTTCAATGTGGGGTAACTGGTTGGACCATGTGCCGCTAGTAATAAGAAGCTTAAATAGTTTCACATGCTAGTCTTTATGCAGGGTTAAGGTGCCATTTGAACTCTTGTTTTAGTGATAAATGTTTATGCCTGATCTACACTCTTCCTAGTCCTCTCTACAGACAATAACAGCTGCTTGCAACAATGCTGCTGAGTGACTCCCTCCAAGTGGAAGGTGCTGAGGCCACTCCTGGCAATAGCCTCAAGGTAGGAGACTGGGCCATGGAGAAGATCCATGACAAGACTCTATTGTGCCCTTCCTACAGACCGGCAGTGCAAGTAATCAGACAGAAGGGTTCCAGGACCGCTGCCCTGCCCACAATATAACCCAAGAGAGGCACCAGACAAGTGTCTGTGGATCACCTAAAACCTACTCCAAATGATTACTGCACTGTTTCCATACAATCATCCTCTTCTAGTTGATGAGCCTGAAGAAGTAGAGATTGAGATTCGACAGAGGATGATGATTGGCATCCAAGATTATGCAGAATATGCCACACATTTCTACCACACCTCAATTCAGGAAAGTACAGAAGCTCTACCCATTTGGAAACAGGAATCCTCCTTGGTTTTTAAAGCCATGAAGGAATATTCTTTGGACAGACTCTCTGGAAGGAGATTACATAATGTTGGTAGAGTACATTATTAATTGTTGTTACGTCTCACTATGTTTTTCATCTCACTGACTTCTGGACATTTTATGAGCATGGTTACCACTCTACCTGTAAGCAAAGAAGTTGTTCTAAATCCTATCAGTTCTTCACACACTTTAGAGAAGAGAGAGCTTGAGGAACCAGGAACCCCAGCATAGATACTTATGTTTCCTCTATCCATGGGTCATGTGTTGATGCCATAGTTCAAAACATCAAATGGCCCAGCTAAGAAAGTTCACACGTTTTCTATGATTGATTAATCCAGACTGTTTGTACCCAGTAATCCTGTGCCAGAACATACAAAGGACTGTTGAAAACTAGGCTCCAGGTATTTGTGCAGAATACTTTGTTTGATCATTTTGCTGATGTTGTGTACCTCTATGATATGGGGTCCTATGTTTGTTGTGTGAGAAATTACAATGGCTATTTGTTTGGCAAGCATGAGCCCATTCTGTAGCCCATATCCACTTTCTGGGAGCACAGCGCAGTGCCATTCCAAACTGATAGTCCTGAATTCCAAGCACAGTGCCCATACATTTCACCAAAGAAATACCATGCAGTGGATGACAAGTTTGAAAATCAGTACAAGTTCCCTCGAGAGCCAAATAGTTCCCAGCACATGTATGCTGCAGATTTGATTATATTTGACTGAGAATTCTTTTACAACATAACTGAACAAACATGGTGGGAAACTGTCCCTCTTTGGTTTACACGGCGTCAGCAAATATGACAAATCAAGGGTATTCACATTTTGGACACAATATGCAGATTCCCCCATTTAATTTATATCTTAAATTACATACAGTTCCATGCTACATTCAGTAATGCTAACCTAAGCTTCTACCCTGAGTGGTAGAAGGAAGAAGGTGAGTTCTGAAGTGCACATAGAGAAGAAAAGGAACATAATGGCACCAAGTGTATTACTTGGACATCAGGGCGATTTGTTGTGTGGACCGTGCAAGTGAGCAAATGCAATAAAAGTAAAGCAGGGCCCAGTTTGAGCCCATATTGTGCTGGGATCTCCTACAACACTTCACTGACACATGCCAGATCCATAGGTGAACCGTGTCAAAGAATGCTTACCCAATTTCACGTAAATTAGGTGATACAATCCCTAGACACTTGAAAAAAAAAGAATTGGACACCCATCATGTAGTCAGCTGCTATTCTGAACCACACACAGAGTGAGAGTGTCAGGAGGGCAGCCACTGGCTCCACCTCTGACCTTCATATACCTTGCGAGGAGGGCCCTAAGCCTATGGGTAACTGGTCCGTGCGGTACAAATAAGAAAGTAAAGTAAAAGGGGTGAAGTGAAGCAGTCTCAGGAAGTTAAGGTATGTTTCATAAAAAAGCATGTATTCATATAAAAAGGAGGCTCTCCTGTCCAAGATGAATCTCTTCCCTGGATAGGGTGTCAGCCTTATATACCCTGTACAATGGAATGTTTGTAGGTTCCAGGTTACCAAGTAACCCCATGACATGTTGACATACATTGACCACCTAGCTGGCACCAGAGACAACAAATAACAACTTTGAAAGTGGCACTTGACCATAACATGTTTACCATGTACATGTTTACCTGTACCGTTGGTTGTACACAACACCTTTGTGTTTTTCAGTTACAACTGTTATGGTTGAAAGATGCCATGTAAATGCTAAAATAAAATACACCACGCAGCTTGTGATATATATAAAAATTATAACAAGGGGCATGCGTCCATGGCAGGTAAAACGTAAACTTGGTCACAAATCCAGGATATTGAGAATGAGGCAGTGCTACAGGGATTTCATGCATCAGTTTCTAATGTTCAAGTTGTAGAACAGGGCTTCTATGTAGTAAGGGATGTCATAACAGATGTAGTGGGACTGGTCCAGAATGACCTGTCAATTATTAGAAGCGGCCAAGAAGCAGCAGTAAGCCTTTCTGTTGTAACACACTTTCTGGGCACACTGAGTAGAGGAGTTCAAGATTGGAATGTGATTTCATGGACAGAAAAGATATAGATGCACCTGTTCCAATATGCCAGACAATGTCAGGTTCTACATTCCTTTTGATCAGTGTGCTTAAGAGATGTGTTGTGGCACCACAGCCTCGGTACCTGACATTTTCACTTGGATTGTGCATGGTGTTTTGAATATACCCCTTTAAACCACACTTTCTATGATTTGTTAGGAACTACAGTCCTGGGAAAATGTGCACTGGATTATTAACCCTTGGGTTAGTGAAGACTATATGGTGCCATACACCCACACATGTGTTTCACCTGCAAGTCCTGAATTAACACTGTACTCATTACATCATTGGTAGGGTTCTACTCGAATAGTATGCACAGAAGCTGTGCAAGTTAGTTTCTGTGAGCACAGCACTGCATGCATAGTCCATGTTAGACCTTTTGCTAGATTCCAAAGACAGTAAGGTACATCATTTATCAAATGGTTCCTATATTGTGCATTTCAATGCCTAAAGCTATCACACTGATGTTATGGGGTTATTCTCAATCCACCTATGCAATCACAATTAAATTGCCATCCGGGCCAAGCTTCACTTTAAAGCCTTTACAGTTTCCAAAACTGAGCCTGTATTTGGCATGTAACAGTGAGGAGTCTTATCTCGAAACACACTCCAAAGCAGTTAAGCAGATTGCGTCACTTCTAGCCTCTCAAAATACTATTGAAGGGGCTATTAATGGGCTATTAATTTCTTGACTGACTCTTCCCACTCTGGAGAAGAGGTTTTGCCGGAGACAACAGTGTTGCCTGGTTCCAGGAATATATGTAATTACCCACAGCGGCTCACCAGCAAATGTAGAAGAGGAGGATACAACTAACCCATTAGCTTACAGAAATCTGGAACTCAAATTCTGTTTGCAACACCACTGTGCTTTGGCACAACTCAGGCGAAGATCGGCAGCTAGTCCTGAGTTCAAAGGACCTGAAACATTGCTGTATCCACTTATATTTTTGTGCCATATTCTGCTTAGAATTAATTGAAATTGTACTGCACCATACCTCAAGACCTGAGTTTAAGCACAATTCACACTTTTACACTGTAGGATCTTACCCTACACATCAAGGTAGGCGAAGAAGGAGTTCATATATTGGTGTACCTCAAAGATCAGCAGTTTAATCTTTGAACAATCTACAGATGCACCCATAATCTTAATATCACCAAGTCTGTTGGGCCAGGAAATCCAGGGCCTCTTTGTGCTGGATGCTAATTAGAAATGTTTTTACCTAAAAACCACCTTTATATATTGAGGCCATGGCCAGTGATAGGAATTAATCTGAATGCTTCTTAATAAATGTGTTTATTCATTTATGTATTTCTTAGCACCTACAAATATACCTTTAGGTGCTTAAGTATGAATTCTGTAGAACTGTCAAAATGTTCATACTTCATTTTTTTCCAGCACAGAAGTCAAAATACCTGCTATATATGATATGATAGTTTATTTATATAGCACCAATACACAATGTGTTTCAAAGTGCTTCAAGGCAAGGGAGGGAACAAGGGAAAATACAACAACATTCTTACAGGCCATGAACAGTAAGCATGTGAAATTAACTATCGTACTCGGCCTGACGACATTTCAGATAGTGCAAGTGCTAAGACATAGATAAGGAAGGGAGGGGGAGAGTGGGAAGGAAATGGAAACAGACAGGCGACTACTGTACTAGGTCTGATGACATTTCTGGTAGAGTGGGAGGAAAACAAAAGGTGAGGGAGTGGGGTGCAGAAAGGGAGGAACAAAACAAGTGACTATCGTACTAGTCCTGACAACGTTTCAGATAATGCTGGAGGGGGGTGGACAGCAAGGGGATGGAGGAGCGACAGACAAAGTTGCTATCATACTAGGTCCAGGGACAATTCTGATAGAGTAAGTGCAAAGAAGAAAGTAAGGGGAGGCGTTAGGAAAAGGGAGAGGGGGGAGGAGAGAAAAGAGAGTAAGCAGACAAAAATAGTGGAGAAGCAAGAGGGGAGAGCAAAAATAATTGCAGAAGTCAGTAGTAACACATAATGTTGCAAGCCAGGATACTAGATGAAGATGGGAACAGCATGATTCAGGGCTAACATGAGTACAAGATGCAAAGGAAGTCCAGCATGAGAGTTGAGAAAGGGTGACACATTGTGAATCAATGAAGTCCATAAAAGTAAAATCCAGCATTGGCCACAAGATGGTGATGGAGAAACCAGAATTTATCAGGACAGATTCCTGTGCGCAGGAAGGGGGGGGCGGGTGAACACAAGTAAACAACAAGGGAGGACCAGAGAGGGTGGGGATGGCCTGTGGGGACAGAGGGTGTAAACACATGCACGTTCTTTGACTGCTCTTCTCTTTGGACGCCCGGGCAAGAGACACCCTTGATCTAAGAGTTAAGAGCAGGAAGGAACAGGCAGGGCTAAGAAAGTGGGTGGTGCTTAGGCCAGGTGACCTAGATCCACCTACACCTGCTCCCCAGCTGTAAAGGAAAAGAGGCTGAAGGGCTCCTTAAGTAGGGAAAAGAGCAACAAGAAGGAAGGCATCTGGTGGGCGAGGCTTACCAAGTCATGAAAAAGAGCAGCAAGCAGGAAGGCACCAGGTGGGAGAGGCTTAGGCCAGGTGACCTAGATCCACTTACACCTGCTCCACAGCTGCAAAGGAAAAGAGGATGGAGGTCTCCTTAAGTAGGGAAAAGAACAGCAAGCAGGAAGGCACCAGGTGGGCAGGGCTTGCTAAGTTGTGAAAAAGCGCAGCATGCAGGAAGGCACCAGGTGGGCGGGTCTTGCTAAGTGGTGGAAAAGAGCGGCAAGCAGGAAAGCACCAGGTAGGTAGGGCTTAGGCCAGGTGGCCTAGATCCACTTATGTGTTTCTATATGCTACAATAGGAAACTCATGTTAGCTAAATAATGTGTGTAATTTTTCTCCACATGCACACTTCCTGACTGGGCACCAGCTGACTCGGGGGTGGGGGATGATATGAAGCCTGTCCTTATGACCTCATACAATGATGCCATTAAGCTGACTCAATCCATGGTTTGAGGCAAACCACAGATAGAAATGCATGGTACATATAAGTGTCTGCTGTCATATAACCTGATATCGAAGCTCATTCATGAGAAGAGCAGGCTATATTCGGCATATTGTGCTCTAACAGCTTTTCTCAGTCTGCAGACATTAGAGTTCACAAATGTAAGTTAAGAAATGTCTAACTCTGAAAACCCCACTCTGTAAATAAGTCATGCACGCATTCGCCATTTTTCACAGCTTAATTAAATATATAGATCAGGCCAAGAGCCAAGAGACACAAACACAATGTCAACAGTCACATGAGAATGGTGTGAGTGGCATTATAGTCTGGAGGGCTGGGGAGAGTAGATAGGACAGCACGAGACCAGAGAGCATAGACAGGTAACCGTTGATCTTGGAGATGTTGTCTTTCCAACGTGTGTACAATGGTGTTTGCCCAAGCTGTGTTTAAACTGCTTTTTTTTGTTGTTGACATGACATGACGATAGCCCAAATAATGTTTTTATTGTTAGGGTGTATGGCTTGTTGTTTTAAAATTGCTGTTTTTGCTGCTTGGTCACATTAAACTACAGTATATATATATATATATACTGCTTTTGCTCCTGGCTTAATTGCTTTTGACAGCAAGCGGGAATTACTTTTGGCTCCTTTCTGGTAACCAGGACTACTGAGCACTGCTGCAGCTTTCCGTTTGTTGATTGCTGTCTTCCTGGTTCCTGATACCTTTGGTGATGGTATCCAAGGCTGCTGCTGCTACTACTGCCTCTGCCTCAGCACCCTCACCCCACCACCACCAACAACTCCCCAAGGACCTGGAGAGGGAAACAGGCATGACAAAGCAGAGGAGGAACAAGAGGAAGAAGAGACTGAGGTAGTGGAAGTCCTCAGTACCAGCTTGCAGGGTGAGTCTTGGGTGTGGAGGCTTTTTACCACTGTTGGAAATAAGCCCAAGCCTAGTGTGGCCATGGTTTGCTGTACTGAGTTTGGCTTCATACTCAGCCGTGGCAAACCTGGGCTGTACAGTTATGGGACTACTTCCATGCAGAGACACCTAAGATCCAATCACAAAGCAGCAGCATCCTCAACATCCGCTCTTGTCACCAATAGGGACATTTCAGTGGGAGAGAGAATTTCTCAAGCAGCCTTATAGGGCATATATGCACCGCAGTGGATACTTACCTTTCCAAGATCACTGTTTTGTGTCTGTACTGTGACGTAGTACTCTGCAGGGGTGAGCAGTTCCAGAGTGGTTTCGAGCTGCGGTCCGGGAACATGAAGTAAATTGCATCCTACCTCCATGAGGCGCACCCAACATCTTCCTCTCTCTCCATCTGCCCTTCAATATCCCTAGAGTTAGTGCCTCTTCCCTACCCTCCCTACCGTTCCCTCCCTTGTGTGTTGTGTTTAAAAAATTCAAAAAACTACACAAAACTAAAAAAAAAGAAAAGAAAAAAGGCTCTTTACAGAGCCACCTTACACAGTTTAAAAATAGAAGTGCCAATGAAAGGGTGCAGGCCCCTGGGCATTCCGAAAAGTCCGTGGACTTCTGAAAAATGTAGGGGGTGGCGCTATCAAAAACATTGCATTCTTTTCCTAAAAAGAGCCTTTTTGGTGTTTCTTGGTTCTTTGTGCAAGGTTTCAACTGGACAACACCAAATGTAAAAAAGCTTGCTACAGTCACAAAGAAAGGCTGCAATTCATTCTGGATATTTCACAAAAAAGTTGATTTGCAGCATCAGTAAGATGGACTCCATCTCTGCGAAAAAAAGTTATTCCTACGAAACGTAATATTTTCATTGTGGAAGGAGGACATGCCAACATTTCTCAAAAAGGCACAAACACCCTTGTTGACATTGTGCCTCGCTTTCTTCATTTGCAGACCAAATGATGAAGAGCGCAGCCACATCTGTCTCTGGGCAATTCGAGAGAATTGCCCAGAGTTTGGAAACATGTCCATGACTTTTCTGAGTGCCTCCTCCATCACAAACTGCAATGAGATTCCGGTAACATGTCCCCTAAACAATGGACAATAATAATGGCTGGATAATGCTGCATCACCAAAGTGGCACAAAGAGGAAGCAAATCCAGCCACCTCATGCCACACACTCCACACCAGTGCACATCCACATGAGGCAATCCATGATGCGCAGCCACTCCACAGTGCTCTGCATGCACCTGCAACCAATCTATCCACAAGTCCCCCAAAATCCATACACTCTGACTCCTGAAAGACACAGCCATAGCCATAGCAATCTGCACTCTCTCAGCAAACAGACCTTCTTCCACACTCTCTCCTTGCACACCACACCAAGGAAACCTTATTGACCAATCCCCTGGCCTCCACAATCTCATTTCCATGCCTGCTATCCTCAGAAGCCCTGGATGTGGCACGTGCAATCCGTGAACTACTGGTGATATTATTTGTTTAAGGTTCTTAAAATAAAACTCTTCCATGTTTTTTTTATCTTACTTTTCTCATTATATCAGCCTTCACAGCATCCCTCAGATTCTGGAAAAAAAACGAGCATTCCGCAGACTGGACAACGAAACTCCATCGGCATTAAAAAACTGCACAATAAGACAGTCAATGCTGTCATTGGAAAAAAAATATTTGCACACTGCATAACTACAGCCATGCCTTTATTCACATGCAATCTTCCAAGATTTTGATGGGGATTGAACACATTTGCTTGCTTCCATAGTGCTCTTGGTAATATTTCCAAAAACACCACCTTTGCACATGGGAACATTTGCATTAGTCTCTCCACGAAGGACTTCAACACAGGAATCAAACTTGGGTCACTGATGTACCCCAAATATTCTCCTCCACAGTGCATCAACAAGATGTCTGGACTACCAACAGTAGCCATGTTTCTACAAAGAGAAACCCGTTCCTTCAAATTGCATTCAGGCACAGTCCACCACAAAACCTCCATGCCTGGAAACCCAAAAACTGCAGCAACACCTCGTGATTTTGCATACCTCTCCAGATCAGCAACAGGCCTATCACCAAGTACCCACACACAAAATCCTGCCACCTTCACCATACAACCAACACAGCAATGAAAGAAAGTATAACCCTGCCTTCCTGTAAAGCCCACCCTTACCACCTGATTGGATAGTCCCCATAGTACACTCCCATTTCCATGCCAAGCATGCTCACAAGCCCCGGATGCAGCATGTGTGATCCATGGACTACCACTTTGTCCGCGGACCCTGTAACACAGGGCCAGCCCTTATTCCCTTTCCACTTCACACTTTACAGCACTCTCTCATTGGCTACTGGATTGGTAGTTACACTCCCATCCACCAATCACATCCAAGATCTCTACATCTAACTATGTCATCTCAATTCATCACTGCAGATGTATTGTTCAACACTCGGAGTACAGGTCCCCTGTGATTCCCAAACACCTGCAACAAAAATTACTGTAAATCTCTTCAAGATTTCTACTTCCAGATTCATCCACATCTACATCCATCAACACAAACTACAGGTATGTATATATTTTGTACTGCACACAGAAAATGAAAACTGCATGTACGTTACCAAAGCATAGCAAGTACATAGATTCCATGCATGTGAACAGGGTGCCTGTCACTTACTAGGCATAACCAAATCAATAATCATACTCTCATGTGTCCCATGTCCTGGCATCACGTGTCAGTTCCTTACAATGCTGTGTGCTTTTAAAGTTTCTTTTAATGCCCACTTGCATAACAACTGGAAACCAGATATTTTAATTTTAGCAACCCTCTCTGAATTTTTTGTAAAAACACACATTGCGAACATTTCCACAGCAAGTTCAAGTGCCAGATCCTACATGAAACTTCAATATATTACCACAACATGCATGCTTTCGCCCATCACCCACTGTAATGTGCAAACTGTTATTTTCTTCTTTTCTTCTGTCACTTTTACAATCACTTCTCCCACTAACGCACCTGCTGTAAAATGACCAGAATTCACATAGAAAATGAAAACAGCATGTATGTTACCAAAGATTAGCAAGTACATAGATTGCAAGCATTTAAACAGGGTGTCTACCACTTGCCCTGTATAACCTACCACATAATCATACTGTCATTTGTACCATCTTCTTACACCAACTCACAGTTACTTACAATGCTGGTTGCTTTCACAGTGTTCTTGTACTGCCCACCAGCATAAAATCTCCAAACCACATATTTCAATTTCACCACCACTGCCTATGATATTTTCATAGAACACCATATTGAGAATATTTCCACACCACATATAAAAGCCAGATCCTATGTCAAATGGCCGGAATGCACACAAAAAAGGAAAACTACATGTACATAAGGATAGCATTCCTAGCACATGCATTGCACAATGGACAACATGCACCATTGGAAAGAAAACAAAGAAATTCATAAGTACATAGGAAACACTGCTATCTGTAAATTTGCATACATAAATGTAACAACTGAAAATAATGACTACACTTATATACAAAGCATCTATGTGTCAGAAACGTAACATAATTCCACAAACAGTAACAGTCTCCTTTCCAATCTCTACATCTTTCTGCCCATTTTCTCACTCTACTATAACTTCCACTAATCCATTTCCAAAACAAATAATACAAAACCTCTCAGGCACTTCAAAAATACAGACTCATAGGCCATAATAATCACTGCAGCACTGGACCCATACCAACAATGCTAATACTCTCAAGTCCCCACTCATATGAAGTGTTGTACAATTGCACAGATAGTTATTTCGGGATATTTGTCGGTACAACCTCTTCTGTTGGTGACCTAGATTAACTTTTGTTGGCTTTTCAGCCGTGTCGCATCCTGTGTGGCACTTGTTGGAGGAACCAATCCCCTACCTCCTTGGTTGGTCACAAGAATGAGATGAGCAGCCAATCAAGAATTGCGCCACACTTGTCTGGTACAAACCTCAAAAGAAAGCCCTTTATTACTTGTTTACACGTGTTTCGGCTACTCAAGAGCCTTTCTCAAAACAAAATAGGGCATTGACAGGGTACACATCATATTCTATTTACATACTTAGTTTTCAGTGTTCATATATTGTACCCAAAATGGTTCAGGAAAGATGGAAGGTTTTATGAGATTAATTTACATGTATGTGAGAGGTGAATAATGAACATTACAATTGCATTTCACCGCAATACATTTGTTAGGTCAGTGTGCACACCCAAATCACAATACATACAAAAATAAATAAATAATAATAATCAATGAGAATAAAAAGAAACAAAAAAATAATAAATATAAAATAACAAACAGAGAAACAAAGAAGAATTGTTTTAGCATAATTAATCTTGAATAAGTCCAAAATTTGATTATTTATAGTTTCAGTTCAAACATCCTCATTTAACATGAGTTCTCATTTATTACTTGTAATCTGTTATATCATGTATTAAAGTCTACAGTATATTATTCCTAGTGGATTGAAGGCATCTTCCATTCGACACTTAGCAATAAGTGCACGTGTGCGGGCAAAATAGGTAAATAATAATAATTTGGCATTATTTATATAGCGCTACGAACCCTCAGGTATCTGAGCACTGCTTATTATTACCCACCGTGTGTGGTGCTCATTTATCGACCTCGGAAGGATGAAACGCTGAGTTTGGCGCTGCCAGGATTCGAACCTCTGCACTGATGTCAAAGCGAGCGCTCTACTCGCTGTGCCACTTGACCGGCTATGAATTGAAAATAGAAATAGGTGAATAGAAAATCCTTACCCGTCTTTTTCCATAAGTCGCGGGTAAATCCCTATATACAAAACAATGCAGAAAAAAGATTTCCAATCTAATTGTATGTTTAACATTGAATTTTTCATACGCGTTTTTTTATATGGTATGTTGTATCCCGTGCTCATAGTATTCCCCTTCTTTTTTATATGTTTATCTCTCTAACGTGAAAACAAAGTGCGGTCCTGTTTACAAGCACACAGCTTCCCGACTTATAACTCACATAGATTGTGTTTCATTTTAGTTTCCGGATTATCGTATTGTATCCCTCCGCGTTAGTTTTGTGCAATCCCGTTTTATAAGTAAGTGCACCTTGTTTATGATGAGTCTGATTTTTCTACATTCAGTTCGGCAAAATCCTCATTAGAAGATTGCTCCTGGTCTAAATGGACTCCCATATGCATACTTCAAACGCCCAAATGCGGGCATACAAAAACGTCTCCTTCCCCTCGTTCGGGACGCACCGCTGTTAGCTTACCTTGAGCTTGTTATCATTCAGTCTCCTCGCATCGGCCTCGCACAGTAATGGGCCGTCACGGGGATCCTCCATGTAGTGTATAGCATCACCATGGTTACAGGGGTCATCCTTCCTCTGTTTCTACATCGATTTTCACGGCGGCCATATTATGTAGTAAGTACATTAAAAATTCTTGTGGATCTTCTTGTGTGTTTACTGTGAATCTCACCATTCCCGCATAGTAGCCCAATTCCTGCCTTATGCCTAAGAAACTGTAAGTGTTCTCAGGATTGTTTGTTGCATGTCTGTGAAGGAGTAGCATTTGCAAACAAAACTGGTCCATGCCATTTAAGTAAATGTTTTCAACAATTGGTGGCGATTGGAATAGAACATTGATTGCTACATTTGCATAGCAATTTACGCCAGTTGTATTGGAAAATTGGAATGGACCAGACAGTTCTATACCTGACTCATTTGATAGAAGTCCATGTGATTTCTATGAAGAGGTGTTCTCTTTGTTTGTGCAGTTGTGTATGCATTTGCTTTTCAGTTCATACTTCTATGCTTGTGGTAATTGATGGAGTATCAGCTGTAATCAATTTCTTTGGTGGTACTGTTGGGAGATCATGTATACGTTGTGTTTGCTCTAGTTTTCTTTTACAAAGTTAGCCTTTTTGAGGAACAGGGTACATTTTGAGATGGGGTGTGTAGAGTGCACATAGTCTGTTGTACTCTACGATTGTGATAACTTTATACAAATAAGATTGCTTGCCACAAATTATCTTTCGGCAAATGAGAATAACACTTACCTCTGTGGTGATCGGGATTCTTGAAACTAGAAGCTAGAGGGAATTACCTGAAAACTCCTCCCCAATCCAGCCCAAGGCTAGATTTGAGGTGAAATCCCCAGGGGAAACCCCGAAGGGAAAAACCCCGTGAGGAGCTGCTAGAGAGCGTGGATTCCTGTAGCAGCTGGTGGAGTGGTGGAGGGGAAACACTAGTTGAGCTGAATTCCGGAATCTTGTCAGGGTGGTTTCTGATAGAGAAGAATAGAATCTAGATGAGTAAGATATCAAATGGAGTAAGTAAAGTGGTAGGGAAAGAGAAAGGATCTTACCCTGACAAGCCTATGTTCTACTGAGCAGTTCTAGTCAGTCGGAGGTAAGGTTGGTATTAGACCGGATGGTGACAGCCCAAGGAAAAGATTGTTCAGAGCCAGGTGAAAGGCTTGTGGCTCAAAGGTACTGAAAGGCTGATATGGATAAAATAGAAACGTTAGATCAAGGAGGGAATCCTAGTGAGAGACTTGATGAACGAAAGTTTGATAGAAACAAAGACACTACCGGAGAGGACAGTCGGAAACACAGGTAGGGGAACTTCCGTTTATCCGCTGTGCTCGAGAAGACTTTGAATTCTGATGAGTCCAAGAAAACGGAAGGGTAAGAAGAAAAGAAGTTAGGTGAGAGAAGAATGATCCTCGGGGAGGTAGCTGCGGAATTACTTCAGGTAGGAAGTTTAGCGAAGGATAGCGAAAACTTACGATGCGCAGCGCGACTCTGAGTAGAGAAGCAACGCGTAGTGCAGAGGATCCTGTTGCCGGAAGTACCATTCCGGAAGCTTGGAGGCGGGGCTAGTCCCGCGGTGTGAGGAGTGAAAACAACTAGAGCGCGGCTTACCGTCTCCAGATCCTCCATATTGAAAGTCCCGATTTCGGGTTGAGCCATAGCTGTTCCCGGTATTGATTTCTCTAAGTGTGCGGCAGTTCGGTTACACAGAACAGTCGTAACAGTATGCCCCCTCTTAAAGTCATTATCCCCTGGTTTACCAGGATGTCTCTTGTGAAAACTCTTGATTAGTTTAGGAGCATGGATACTGGATTTTGATTCCCAAGTCCGGTCTGAAGGGGCGTAACCCTTCCAGTCTACCAAATACTGAAGTTTCCCACGGTGAAAGCGAGAGTCACATAACTCTGAAACTTCGTATTCCGCATCAGACTGGTGTAGAATAGGTGGTGGACGAGAAAAAACCATGGGATGGAAAATACTTCGAATGTCTTGCTTCAGCTGAGAAACGTGAAAAACTGGATGTATCCGAGTCCATGTCTTGGGTAACTTCAGCTTGAAGGCTGCGGCCCCTATGGCCGAGATCACCCGAAAAGGCCCCATGAATTTAGGAGAGAATTTGGAAGGCCTAAGGTGTCTGGGTAGAAAACGGGAAGATAACCAAACCAGATCTCCAGGTCGTATTACGGGTGCCTTAGATCTAAGGCGATCTGCCATCTTCTTTGTTCTTTCCTGAGTAGATTTAAGAGCCTGAGAGGCAACCTGTTGACCCCGATGTATCCCTTCCAAGAGAGACTTCACGTCTGGACATTTGTCATCCAAAGATCTTTTGTCCGGGAAAGAGGCAGGATGAAATCCATAAGAACAAAAGAAAGGAGAGGTCTTAATTGCGGAATGATACGCATTGTTATAGGCATATTCAGCGATTGGTAGTAGACTAAACCAGTTGTCGTGGGCTGCTGAGATGTAGCTTCGTAAGTATGCTTCCAAGGTCTGATTTAATCTCTCAGTTTGACCGTTGGTCTGTGGGTGATACCCTGAGCTCAAGGCCCGGGTGATACCCAAAATTTGACAGACCTGTTTCCAGTATTTTGATGTGTATTGAGAGCCTCTATCGGAGATGATAGTCTCAGGTAATCCATGAAGAGAAAAAATTCGGGAAATGAAAGTTCGTGCCATTTGAGCTGCCGAAGGGAGGCCAGAGAAGGGAAGAAAATGAGCCAGTTTGGTAAATGAATCAATTACAACCATTATAGTTGAACATCCTTCGGAAATGGGCAGATCCACAATAAAGTCTGTTGAAATGATTTCCCACGGTCGAGTGGGTATTGGCATTCTGACCAAAGTTCCAAAAGGTGAGTGTCTAGGACTCTTATTTTGCAGGCAGACCGGGCAAGATCTTACGTATGTTAAAATGTCTTTTCGCATTAACGGCCACCAAAAATATCGGGAGACTAATTCACGGGTGTTGGCATTACCTCTATGTCCTGCAGATTTAGAGTCGTGGCACATATTTAGACTTTCTTCTGTAAGGCCTTGGTAGGTACAAAAACCTGTTTCCCATGGAAAAAACACCCTTCCTTTTTGGACAAGAAACTCAACTCTTTCTTAGTTAAGCTCTTCAAAATGGAGGGAACAGAGCTGTGGTCCAGGCGTTTTAAAAAATCCGTTGGTTTGTATTTCTTTTTGAGATTTAGAACACAGCGAGGAAAAATCGGTTCAGGTTTGACTGAAGATTGAAGAGTGATCTCTTTACGTGACAAGGCATCGGCTTGTAAATTACATCTCCCAGGTATAAATGAAAAGATTATTCTGAAAGGGGAGAAAAAGTGAGCCCATCTAGCCTGTCGGCTGTTGCATGTCTGAGCGTATTGGAGGATCCTTAGGTTTTGATGGTCTGTACGGACCTCTACAGGAAACTGAGCTCCCAACAGCAAATGTCTCCACTCCTCAAAAGCCCTCTTAATCGCCAATAACTCTTTCTCAAGAACGGTGTAGTTTAATTCTGCCGGAGAGAGAGTCTTCGATAGATATGCGATAGGGCGTTCTAAACCTTGGTCATCCTCTTGAAGGAGAACCGCTCCTAAGGCATATTGGGAAGCATCAGTTTCGAGAATGAAACGGCGAGATTGATCAGGAGTCATGAGAATGGGTGCCGAAGTAAATCTCTTCTTCAAAGTATCAAAAGCTTTTTGCGTCTTCTCATTCCAGACATACGGAACTCCTTTCTTTAGAAGGTTGGTTAAAGGCTGAGTAAGAGCCGAGAAGTTGGGGATAAACCGACGATAAAAATTAGAAAATCCAACAAAACGTTGAATTTCCTTGATTGATCGAGGGTTAGCCCAATTTTGAACTGCCATTATCTTGTCTGGATCCATTGCAATACCTTTTGCCGAAAGAATATAACCCAGGTAAGTCACCTGGGGCTGATGAAAAGAGCATTTTTCCAGATTGCAAAACAGGTGATTGTTCTGGAGTCGGTGTAAAACTTCTTGGACCTGGAACTGATGTTCAGAAATGTTTTTTGAAAAGATCAGAATATCGTCTAGATAAACGATAACAGAGTGTAATAGTAAATCTGAAAAAAGATGATCCATAAATCGCTGAAAAATAGCTGGGGCATTGGACAACCCGAATGGCATGACTTGGTATTGAAAATGACCGAAAGGGGTGCGAAAGGCGGTCTTCCATTCATCTCCTTTCTTGATCCTGATTAGATGGTAAGCTCCCTTTAAATCCAGTTTTGTATAAATGAGAGCTCCCTTAACAGCCTCTAAAATATCTGGAATCAAAGGCATCGGGTATCGGTCTGGAATGGTGATCTTGTTCAACCCTCTAAAATCTATGCAGGGTCGGAGTTCCGAAGAATTCTTCTTGGGTACAAAGAATAATGAAGCTGCCGCTGGAGACGTAGATTCAGTTATAAGTCCATTCTTTAGATTTAGATCTAAGTATTCCCTTAGGGCAATCTTCTCAGACGAAGAGAGAATATACATCCTTCCGAAGGGTAATGGTTGGTCTGGAATAAGATCGATTACACAATCATCTCTGCGATGAGGGGGAAGCAAGGAATATTCTGAGGAGGAAAAAACATCCGAAAATGTATGATACTCCGCAGGAAGGCCAATGACAGACCCCACAATAGAGACCTGTCTGTCTTCCTCTGGTCTTGAATGAACAGTCCTGTTATCTTTCCCCAAACAATTATTGAGACAGAACTCTGATCCCAGGAAGAGAGAACCTGCCGTCCAATTTATGTAAGGATTATGCATTCGTAGCCAAGGTAATCCTAAAATGATAGGGTAATGAGCAGTTCGTATAACATCTAAGGTAATAACTTCCTCGTGAGTAAGAACTGACATGATTAAAGACCCGGTTTGGTTAATGATAGGTCCGGATGTTAAAGGGCTACCATCTACACTTTCAACAGGAATGGCTTCACCTTTATGAAACAAGGGTAGATGATGTTGTTTAGCCCAAATTTCATCAATGAAATTACCAGCAGCGCCACTGTCCACTAAAGCCGGAATCTCTGTCATCTTCTGATTGTCAAATGAGAGGGTAATATGTAATACAAACATTAGTGTGTGGGAATGCTGGTTACCTTGTAAGACTGGCATGTTTAAAGAGGAACCTAAAGAAACTTTAGAATCCCGGAACGCGGTTCCTCCTACGACCGGGAACTGGCGTTTCCCGATCGTCTCGGAGGAGTAATAGGGCACTCCTGAACAGTGTGAGAATTTGAACCACAATACATGCACAATCCCTGAGTCCGTCTGCGTGATCTTTCCTCAGGAGATAAAGGTCCTCGACTAGCTGATCCTAATTGCATAGGTTCCTCATTAGTGTTTCCTCTGTGTGTTACAGGAGTAGAGGGATATGTACGAGTAGAGGGTTTCCCTTTGCGTCTTTCGCTGTTCCTCTCTTTTATCCTGTAGTCCACTTGCATTACTAAAGCGATGAATTCTGTTAATGACGTGGGACGTGGAACCCTAGATACCTCATCCTTGAGATCCTCAGACAGGCCTCTACGGAATAACGTAACCTGTGCATCATCCGACCAAGTAGATTCACTAGCAATCTGTTTAAATCTAGTAATATAAGTCAGAATGTCCAGATTTCCCTGTCTGAGGTCTAGAAGTTGTTCCTGGGCTGCTATCCGAATCTCCTGCCTACCGAACATAGATCTTATGCTATTGCAGAAGGCAGAATGAGAATCTAATATGGCATTATTGGTTGTGACCAAGGGAGTAGCCCAGGCTAGGGCCGGTCCCACCATCTGTGAAATCATATATCCTACCTTGTCACGATCAGTAGGGAAGAAGGCTGCCTTAAAGGCGAATTGTACTGAACAAGCATCAAGGAATTCCTTTATCTTATGTGGATTACCATCAAACTGACCCCCTGGTAAGGGACCAGGTGGAACTTCTGAGCAATGCGGAACCCTGCTAGTTGCTGCCTGTTGGGAAGCCAACTGGGCAGTTTGTTGCTGAGACTGATGCTGAGCCTGTCGAAGATTGGCGTTTTCTTGTTTCAGACTCTGTACCTCTGAAGTCAGAGATTGTACTGCAGCTATGAGCTGCTGAATTTGTTGATCCATCACAGAAGTCGTCTTTCTCAAATGCCGAAGATAAGAGAATTCTAGGTCAACTGGGCGTTGCTTACTGTGATAACTTTATACAAATAAGATTGCTTGCCACAAATTATCTTTCGGCAAATGAGAATAACACTTACCTCTGTGGTGATCGGGATTCTTGAAACTAGAAGCTAGAGGGAATTACCTGAAAACTCCTCCCCAATCCAGCCCAAGGCTAGATTTGAGGTGAAATCCCCAGGGGAAACCCCGAAGGGAAAAACCCCGTGAGGAGCTGCTAGAGAGCGTGGATTCCTGTAGCAGCTGGTGGAGTGGTGGAGGGGAAACACTAGTTGAGCTGAATTCCGGAATCTTGTCAGGGTGGTTTCTGATAGAGAAGAATAGAATCTAGATGAGTAAGATATCAAATGGAGTAAGTAAAGTGGTAGGGAAAGAGAAAGGATCTTACCCTGACAAGCCTATGTTCTACTGAGCAGTTCTAGTCAGTCGGAGGTAAGGTTGGTATTAGACCGGATGGTGACAGCCCAAGGAAAAGATTGTTCAGAGCCAGGTGAAAGGCTTGTGGCTCAAAGGTACTGAAAGGCTGATATGGATAAAATAGAAACGTTAGATCAAGGAGGGAATCCTAGTGAGAGACTTGATGAACGAAAGTTTGATAGAAACAAAGACACTACCGGAGAGGACAGTCGGAAACACAGGTAGGGGAACTTCCGTTTATCCGCTGTGCTCGAGAAGACTTTGAATTCTGATGAGTCCAAGAAAACGGAAGGGTAAGAAGAAAAGAAGTTAGGTGAGAGAAGAATGATCCTCGGGGAGGTAGCTGCGGAATTACTTCAGGTAGGAAGTTTAGCGAAGGATAGCGAAAACTTACGATGCGCAGCGCGACTCTGAGTAGAGAAGCAACGCGTAGTGCAGAGGATCCTGTTGCCGGAAGTACCATTCCGGAAGCTTGGAGGCGGGGCTAGTCCCGCGGTGTGAGGAGTGAAAACAACTAGAGCGCGGCTTACCGTCTCCAGATCCTCCATATTGAAAGTCCCGATTTCGGGTTGAGCCATAGCTGTTCCCGGTATTGATTTCTCTAAGTGTGCGGCAGTTCGGTTACACAGAACAGTCGTAACAACGATGCAAGGAATATCAGCTTTGACTTTACTTGCATCAAAATTGATTAGAAATAGTCCTTCAAATGTAGGTAGGCATGACCGTGCTATGTAAGTCATGCCTTCTTTAAATACTGTGCTGCCAATTTCATTCAGTGCTTGATGTAGGGTTAGACCTTGCAATTTATGAATAGTGACTGCGTATGCAAGAGACAGAGAAAACCGTTCTCTGCGTACATGCATGTCTTTGAATAGAAGGAATCGGGCTGTTGAGCATCCTATACTTTTATTTTCTGAAAGTTTGTCAAACTGAATATTGACAAACTGAATGCTGTTGTCACGTGGGTATGTCTGGAAGCCAACAACTGTACCAAGTGCTCCATTAACTAAACCTTTTTCAATGTCAAGGTTACGCTTTAGCATTACTCTACAGTTTAAATACAATGTTAACATTTTCTCCAAACCAGCTTTGTTAGAGATAGAGTTCTCTTTAGGTATTTATCATTTGCTGGTTTGTTGACACATAGGTACTGTCACACCATGCACGTCCTGTTTGTCTGTGGAGTACATTTGCACTAGTGGTTGTATTTCCTTTTTCAACATTGTTCCATTGAATTGTGCACAGCTTGCTAGGGTTGGCATTAGTGATATACAATTTACATTTGTGTGTGCTAATTGTTCCATGACATTGGTAGGACATGTGTTATGCCCATGTAGCTCATGGATGTGCCTGCTATTTAAGATAGACTCTGCTTCCTTAGAAAGCACACCAATGTGAATGATTTAAAAAATGTTGGCATAGGTGAGGTCTGCAGACTGACGAATGTTTTCAATTAGTTCTCTGTATTGGAAATGTTACCAGAGATTTACATTTCCTATGCTGCCAAGTGTCTTAAGGCACAGTTTGTGTCTTAAGGTTTTATATATAGGTTCACCTTTTACTGGTGTTAATTGAAGAAGATCTCTGAAAACAATAATGTGTTTTCCTCCAAAGAATTGTTTGTAGTCTGGTTTAAGGACCTCTTGCAATCTGAGGTGAATTAAAGCCAACATTAGGTTGGAGACCATGCTCACCTCATCTATTAGGAGTGTTTTCATTTGTTTGAACATTCTGTGTAGGTCCACAGCAGCTTCTGTTGAAAGTTTGTAGTAGTCTAATTTGTTTTGGTGCTCTACTGGAAGGAGTAGCAATCGGTGTAAAGTAACACCACCTTTGTTTTAGGCAGCTAAACCTGTGGGGGCAGTTACAACAGCTGAAAGCTTGTTGTTTGTCAATTGTTGGAGGATCTTGCTGTTAATTTGTATCAAGAATATTTTGTTTGAACCAGCTTGCCCACTTACATAAAGGAGGACAGGTCTATAGTTTTGACAGGTACAAGTTTTAGGTTTGTGCTGCATATCATGTTCAATTTCTGTAGTTACTTCTAGGAAAATGCTGCGCTGCTCATTGTTCAGTTGTGATTTCAGTAGTGCATAGTTTTCTGCAGATTCCTCATACTGATACATGATGTTGTCTACTTCAGTCATGGCTAATTCTACCTCATTTGCTATTAGCGGCTGTCCAAGTGGTTCTTGGCTTCCTGTAAGAGAAGGGTAATAGCTCTCAGGAGTGTCTACATTTAGTTGTGCTTGAAGTTCTTCTTCTTGTTGGTGTTCATTGTCCAACATGTTTTGTACTGTGTAGTAAAGTTTTTATCTGTTCTAGTGCTTTCAGTTGCATTGAAAGCAAGCATCTTCATAGGAGATATGGGTGTCCAATAAATCTTCTTTGTTTCTCCATGGTTTAAAAAGGTGTAGTAGGGACATGTAGTACAGTTCTCTATGTTGAGAAGTTGTTAATAATAGCTTCATATGATTAATCATGCTGCATTTGGTTACGTTTAACCAGTCTGCCCTCACAACTTCTGACTATGTATTTACCTTTTTCTCATCTGGTTTAATATTATTTTTGCATGAGAAGTTTTGGCCTATGTGGTATAGGCACATGGTTTCCAAAGCAGTACTCCTGTTTGGGTAGTATGTGTTCAATATGTTATTTTTCAAAATGTCCTGGCTGCTGGGATTGTTTTTGGTTATTGTTTAAATGTCTTGGTACGAATTTAGAACTCTTTTTCTGGATGCAGCAGGACCAAGGCTTAGCCAAACTATGTTTTTAGATTTGGCATGCAAGGTGGTGCCAGTTAAATGGTCTGCGGCTTCGGAACAGCCACATTCTCTCTGAGAGAGCAATTTTATGCCAAAGCTGTACAATTTTTCGACACTGTTTTGTCAGATGATATGTCATGCCAGAGGTCTTTCAGCTCTATTTTCTCTGCCTTGGTTAAGTAGGCTGTGATATACCGTGCAACTGCAGTGGAATTGTCTGCAGTTTACTGCACATCTAGGTTTGAATTCCATAGGAGAGAAATTGTTGCATTGTAATCATTGATGTACTTTGATGCTTCAGTTCTTTTTATGTAGTATGTGTTCTTAGGTGATTTGCCTTTCACTGTATGTCTACCGGAACACATGAAGTTGTTTACTTGTCTTTTTCCGAAAAAGGTCTAGGGAAACCAAAGTGGCATTTGGTGTAGTTTTTGCCTTTCTTTTTATATTTGCGCCAACAATACTTGCCACACTTGTGTCTTTGAAACTGCAACATTTTTGGATGTAAGTCACTATGTGTACTTTCTGAAGGGATTTTGCAAGTGACATATTTATGAATGAACTGCAAAACCGAAGCATCAGAGTCCTGGACAAATTTATTAGCATTTTTAATCCACAAATGCATATGGGTGTGTGGTGCTCATCTTGCCTGATATTCTTTTCTCCAAAAGAAGTGTTCCACTTCTTTGAGGAGATGAATTGTTTTATTACAAATGAAGTGCAGCATGGCAATAAAGCGATGATGGAAGCATCTTGACACATTTACAGCGTCAAGAGAGCAGAGTTCTCCTGGTGTTTTCATACCTATTCCTGATTTGTTTTTGTTTGCTATGCATTGAAATTGCTATGCATAGCAAATCGTGCAAGTGTTCCGATGCATACTCTGCACAACTTAAAGTGACAAACAATGTGGGTGGGCCAAGGTTGTGTAGCATACACTGTACGTCTGTGTGATGTCAGAACCAGTATTCTTTCATACCATGCATGTTTGCGAAGAGATTTGTAATACTTGACTGTAAAACTTCATCTTTCTCTTGCACCTTTTGAAGTAGCTGTGTAGCAGACATGTTTAGAAAATTGCAACCTGTTTTCAATGTGTGTACAACTCCATAACATAGAGTTGCTAGTTCACTTTCAAAGAGGAGGTGGAATATGTATTCCACGTTTTGTCTGAATCTGTGGTCTTCAGAATACATTTGGAAAGAGTGGTATTCTGATGCTGTTATTTGTGTACATCTTTCATTGTATCTTCCACCTTTTCCAGTAGGAAACAGTAGAGGAAAGGCGCGTGCTTCTACGCTTTTTTCTCATTTGCTGATTGGAGATCCTTTGGCTTGCCACATTTGAAATGTTTCTAGTGCATTGTCTCTGGTGTCCTTGGAGTGTAGTGGGTGCATTGCATACTGGTCTAAAATATCTGAGGCTGTAGCAGGATCTAGAAGTTGAAATTGTCCAGTTGATGAGGAATCTTAAATTATTTTGGTGGTTTCTCTTAGGTTTCCTTCAATGTTTATTTCTCTGTAGTATTCATTGTTGTCTTTAAGATATTGCAGGGCTTCTATAACTTTGTTTAAGTCTACTAGCTGCTGCCATTTTTTTTTTTTTTGGCTTTTGCATGTACACCATTCACTAGGATAATCAAAGATTGATATATTGGCTGCTGTACTCCTAGAGTGTCTACACTTTCTTTGAGATCTAATGGCAAATAAACTACTTTGCCATGAATGCCTTTCAGTAATTCAAAGGGAGGCAGTTTTGCTGTTTTCGGTTGAAGGCGTATTATCGCTTGAAATGGCTGTACTGTTTGGAATATAATGCTCTCATGCAAGTTAAGTTGTTGGAGTGGCTTTGGCAATGAGAATATTTCCAAGTTATTAGTGATAGCCCGTCAAGGCATTTGGTTATTGTCAAGTTTTGCAGTGCAGTATGTGCAAACTATTGAGGGGTTAGTTATTTCGTATTTGTTTTCTGCTTTAATATAGAGAGCTAATTGGAACCACTGGGATTGGTCATTGTCTTCTATTTTGTATGTTATATCTACAGTTGTGGTTCTCTTTGAATAAGAAGTTCTGATGCAACACACACATACTTGGTTTGGTACTTCAGCAGATGTGCTTTTAAACTTTGCTATGTCTTTTTTGTACGGATGTAATAGAAGGTTGACATCTGCAAGGTTTTCCTCTTTTCTAAAGTTACTGGATTTGTAAGTGCTCTTCAGTTCCAAGATATTTGTTTTGTATGCAGTTTATTTTTTTGAGCACTTCTTTGGCTGTACCATGTAGGAGAATGTAATTTAAATGCTCCAGTGCTAAAGCAGGACTTTTTGCATTGTATAGTATAGTATCTGAACACGATTTCATACAGTAGAATGGCGTGTTGCTAACATTTTGATGTGGTGGAAGGTGCTTTTGCAAGCAGGTCCAGAAATTCAGGCTAATGAATGTCCTCATAGTCCTGTCTATTTGCTCACTGGACAAGAGTCCATAGTTCATAATATTTAAATTTTTAATTTGTCTTTGGCTTTCACATACTGATTGAGGAACTGCTGCAAATATTTGAAAGATTGTTTGAACACGTTAGACATTGATGTTCATGGCCATTTGTACACAGGATGTATTGGTTCTGTGGAATGGAGAGCTGATTGAATGTTTGTTGGGGATATTCTTGCAGGCAGTGTTTCTTCTTCCATAATGGCATTGTCTACCTTTTCATATCCTCGCCCACTGCTATGTATAGAAATTGGGTTTGTTTGATCTTGTTTGTATGCCTCTTCATTGAAATATGTTTCAGTGCTGGTGGTGTGAATCCACTCACCTGCACATATGATTCCAAAGGTATCTATACTGATATTGCATCTGTTGGGAAGTACTTTTTGTAGTTTAGTAATTAATTTTGTTAGTGGTTTCATTCTGTTTAAAACTAATTTAAATAATTTTCTTTTGAGGAGCATTGCACTGTCTATGAGAGCTTCCAAGATCAGTTTACTGCGGTAGGTTTTAAGCGTGGAGCGTGATTTCTCTCCAGTCTTTATAAGGTTCTGAAGGATTCTATGGTGGAACATTTTTGTAAATTACTTTTTTGGAATGCTTACTTGTGGCTAACTTACTGTTGGTAGATGTAGTGTTTGCACTACTGGTAGTTACATTCTTGTTAATACGTTTTGTTTTAGTTTTAGAGTTTGAAAGAGAAGTTATACTTTTTTTCCTGCTACCGGGTGCTGTTTTGCTCAATGACTGTATTAGCTGCGTTGTTTGAACTTTTGGTACAAAGTCTGCTAGAGGTGGATGGCCATTATGCTTGGCTTGAGTTCTATCTCCCCTGTTTTCTATGGAGTTGGTTTCTTGTAGGAATTGTCTTGTGTCTGTGGGAGAAAAAAGGAAAGTGTGGGTTTGGAAGTTGTGCAATGTATTTGTGTCTACTCTGAATGAGTGTTTGAATATGAGTATAGGTATATATAGAGGAGTGTAATTGTGCATAAGGTTGTTAGTTTTGGTTGAGAAGGTTGAGTGCTATATGTTTTTGTTCTTGTAGGAAAGGTTTGCTTTAGTGTGCATGGTGTTCTGATGACAATAGAAACAGTGCGCCTGGCAAGGTGCAATCAGTAAGGGTGAAACGACTGCTGTGGGCTTAGATAACATTGTCTAGGCTACAATACATGCCTGGAAAGCAAAAACATACCTATAAATGAAATCTTCCAGATTTCATACATGTGGAAACATACGTGCACTCTCTGCAGGTATGTGGTGCAGGAACAAGTCGCTAATAAGAGCTTTGTGTATGTATCTATACCTAACTGTGAATCCATTCAATTTCAGCAGCTTGTACAAAATGCAAACCATGGCATATTATGTACTACTTGCAATTCCGACAATCATTCCATCTTACAGATACAATCACATAGCCAATACGCAATAGTAATCCTTTTACCATACAATGCAGATGGTACCAAAAACAACTGCAAGATTATTCGCTTCACAGACAGACAAGTATCACTTGGCAAGAAAACCTTCGCAACAGTAAGCATAATCTACCACAAAGAAGCCACAACCAGTGCAGGCCACTTTACTGCGTATATTAAAACAAATGTGGATGGTTTGAATGCAATGATACTTCCATTACTCTGAAGCAGAGATTACCAGCAAATCTTCCAAATGCCTACTTAATATTCTTGAAACCAAAATGTACTCACTGATCTACTGCCCAATACCCACCATCACATATGAGAAACTGTAAACAGTATATGCCAATTGCTATCTAACTACAACCATAATACTGCAATAATACTTCACATTAATCCACCAGCAAAAATGAGCATTCTTCTGAGGAAACTCTTCAACACTTATTAAGTAATAAATGACCAGCTATAAACATACCCTCAACAACTTTCAAACTACCAACAGTTACAATATGCCAACATGTGAATAACTGACACCACAATCCTGCAATATTATTTTGCAATACTGCAATACTTAGAAAACATCAACAGCAAGCAAATGTATAAACAAATAATGCTAAAAAGAGAAAACAAATAAACAGTTAGAATACACCAACTGATATCTAACTGCAACTGTAGTACCACCAATTCCAAAAGTAAAATCATACTCCATTTAAATTCCTCTGACTGCTACGGTGCCTACAACCACAATACCACATAGATATGCACCTTAAACATTACTGTAAGCAGTGCACACGTCACTGAAAGAAAGTGTTCCACATAACAACAAATTAATATAGAAGGTTTTTTTTTTAAATCCTGCATGGATGTTTTCCCCACAGACCCAACAATTGTGCAAAAAAACACAGGAACTGAGCACATTGCACAGTAGTACTTGTGATGTACTCATGATGTGGGTCCACAAAGTGCACAAATGTCTGCCATGCAATGCAATACGGCATTACAAAGTACTTACTTTAACATCATGTTATCTTTTCTTTTATCACAGACAATAAAACAACAATTTCTCCTGCATTTCCACATTCCACATTAGGCACATCTGCTATTGCTGCTTGAACAGTATTCTGCAGTGCATGCAAAAAAGATGCACAGGGTCTCAACAATACACACAATGAGTATACACTTATTGGTGTCATACTTCTTTCTAATCTGCAAATTGCATTCTATACACATATTTATGCAATCTATATGCCACTGTCAAAATGTTGAGTGCATGGCTGTATTATGCTGTGGTGGTTATGGCCAGGGTCTACACTCTTGGGTGCTTTTGCACCCAAGAGTCTAGGCCCTGGCCACAACCACCACAGCATAATACAGCCATGCATGCAAACATCCTTGCATGCAACATGCCCACTTACCACAACCTACACACATAACACAGCCACATGAGGACATATCCACTTCAGTTGACATAC
The DNA here is from genome assembly GCF_040938575.1 of Ambystoma mexicanum. Classification (NCBI taxonomy): domain Eukaryota; kingdom Metazoa; phylum Chordata; class Amphibia; order Caudata; family Ambystomatidae; genus Ambystoma; species Ambystoma mexicanum. The sequence continues at coordinate 1,400,604,502 of NC_090921.1, forward strand.
TATTACAGTACTTCCAGACAATGGACAGACTCTTGTATGCAGGGCCTCTGCACCCAAGACTCTGCTGACTGCCCACAACCAATACAGCATAATACAATAAAGTACCCAAATATCTGCCAAGTGGCCACAACCCAAACACATAAGGCATCCACTTGAAGCCATGTCCACTTTTGTACACATAGTATTCCAGTACATGCAACCAGTCAGCACACTCTTGACTCCAATAAGTCAGCCGCTAGAGGCCCTGTCCACTTTTTTACACATACCATTACAGCACTTCAACCAGTGGGCACACTCTTGGACTCTTGAGTGCATCGCCTCCGGCCATGCACCCAAGACTCTAGTAGCTAGTCACAATCACCACAGCATAATACAACCTTGCACCCAACAATCTATACACTGGCCCCAAACCACACACAGAAGCCAGGCACTTGAGGTCCTGTCCACTTCTATACACATAGTATTCCAGCATGGGCAACCACTCAGCACAGTCTTTAGTCCGCTTTATGTCAGCTGACAGAGGCCATGTCCACTTTTCTACACATACCATTACAGTACTTCAACCAGTGGCCACACTCTTGGACTCCGGCCATGCACCCAACAGTCTAGGCCCTGGCCACAACTACTGCAGCATAATACAGCCATGCATGCAAACATGTGCTCACTTACCAAAACCCACACACATAACACAACCACCTGAGGCCCTATCCACTTTGGTTGACATACTTTTACAGTACTTCCAACCAATGGACAGACTCTTGGATCCATACCCTCTGCACCCAAGACTCTACTAACTGCCCAAAACCAATACAGCATAATACAGTAAAGTACCCACAAATCTTCCCAGTGGCCACAACCCAAACACATGGATGCCTGAGGCCCTGTCCACTTCTGTACACATAGTATTACAGTACGTGCAACCAGTCTGCACACTCTTGACTCCAATAAGACAGCCACAAGAGGCCCTATCCACTTTCCTACACCTACCATTACAATACTTCAACCAGTGGGCACACTCTTGACTCTTGAGTGCATCAATGAAGCCTGACTGCACTCACCACATTAGCTACTCGCTTGAGGAGCTAACCACAAAGTGCCACAGAGTATTTGTAACCATTCACATTCTACTCTCCTACCCTAAACTGCCTGCAGCCCTGTACACTTCTCTACACATACTATTACAGTACTTCAACCAGTGGGCAGAATCTTGGGTGCATGGCCTACGTCCATGTACCCAAGACTCTAGCAGCTGGCCAAAAACACCAGAGCATAATACACCCTGTACAAACATCCTCATATCATCTACATTCCACTCCCCTACTCTAATGAAGCCTGTCTGCAGTCAGCACATAAGCTGCTCACCTCAGGAATATCCTACCTTAATGAAGGCTACCTGCAGTCACCACATAAGCTGCTCGCCTGAGGATCTATCTGCAAACTGCTGCAGTGTTCGCGGATACTGCGAGCACAGCACAATCTTCTTCCACCTAAACAAACACATCATATGAACCATCTTTCACTCCTCCACCCTTTCCAACACCAAATGCCCCAAAACATTATTTCCAGCCCTGTTTGCCACTGCGCTATCCGTGAATATCCATGGATACAATATGGCGAGCGTTTCAGAAAAATATGACGCTTATCACGCTTCCGTCTAGCTAATCAGCGGGCACATTGTATGTCCGTGAACATCATGATTCCCTATGGACCAATCGGATTCCTGTCTGCGGAGCGAACAAGGAAATGGGTCTGCAGAGTGGAGCCAGATATCACTAATTTTTTGACACCTACATTTTCCCTATTTAAAAAAAAAATAGTGGACAGATTTTCACCAAAGTTACAAAAGCATGCTTTCGGGAACAAGCTGCTGCTCCTGCCACAAATTTTATGAAAATCCTTCCAGCGCTTTGGGCTGTAGGTGCGAGCAAAGTTTTTTCCATTCAGTCTGTGGGGAATAAAAACAATGTTGGGACCCTCCTATAACTTTGCACCCCATTCACGAAACCTCACTAAACTTGCTAAGGAAATTCAGAGCAGGCCATATACTTTATTTTTTTTTTTGCAAAGTATGGTGAGGGTTCATCCAGGGGGATCAAAGTTATAAGCCACCCAAAAAGTGGTCTTTCTGTGGGTCTAGCAACTTAACCATAACTATACGCCCATATATATAGCGTCCATGTAGTTATGGTTAAGTTGGTGTTTCCATAGGGAGAGCATTTTTTGGGTGGCTTATAACTTCGCTCCCACTGGACGAATCCTCACCAAACTTTGCAAAAAATAGTATATGGCCCACTCTGAATTGTTTTGCAAAGTTTGGAGAGGTTTGGTCAAGGGGGGGCAAAGTTATAGGGGGTGTCCCAAAACTTTTGTTTTTTCCCATAGACATAATGGGAAAAAATTTTGCGCACGCCTACAGCCCGAACCGCTGGACGGATTTACACCAAATTTGTGGCAGGAGTGGGGGCTTGGTCCTGAAAGCGTGCTTTTGCAAATTTGATGTAAATCCGTCCAGTAGTTTTTTTTAAAATGACCAAAATGTAAGGCAAAAAAATTAGTGATATCTCTGTTCGCTCCGCGGATGGACTTCCCGGTTCGCTCCGCGGACATTGCCCTGATTGGCTGAGCAGCTTGCGTGATGTCCGCGGATATGCGACGTGTTCGCTGATTGGACGGCGTGGTGCGTGAAGCGCGTCAGATTTTCTGTGGCGCCCGCCATCTTGCATTCGCCGACGACCGCGAACAGCACGGTGAAACTTGGATTAAAAATTGTATTTAGTGGAGTGTGTTGGTGTGTAAGAGTGTTTGAGGAGGGTGGGGGGAGTATGAGATAGGTTCAATGTTCTGTTTTTTTATGTGTTAGACACTTTTGTTGTGTTCGATTTGTCTGCGGACAACACGGCTGTTCTGAAATTTTCTATATAAACTAAATGGTGGGGTGTTCTGAGGATGGAGTATGTGTCCGTTTTGTTCGCAAGCAAGATAAAATTGAGCTAAGAACACTCGCGGTGTCCTTAAATGTTCGTACATAAACAAAATGGGGTGTCCTGAGGACGTTGTCCGTATTGTACTCTGGCAAGTTGAATGTGTTCTAAGAACACTCGCGGTGTCCTGAAATGCTCTGATTACTTACCGGTAATCTTCATTACTCCTAGTCCTACTCCTCCTCGTCACAGTACTGACGACCCTCCTCACCCTCCCTGCGGGGAAGGTCCCATGCTCCGGCTTGGTAATATGAAACTGAGTGATGTGGATGTGGGGGAGGAGTTATAGGAATTTAAAGAAATAGAAGAAGGTCCTGTGTCAGAGGCAGGGGCCTCATGAAGTAAGTACTGGGACGAGGAAGAGTGGATGTGGAGGTAATGTTTGCAATTAAACAAAATGGGGGTGTGCTGAGAATGCTGTTTGTATTGTTCGTTGTCAGGTTGAAAGTGTTCTAAGAACCCTCCTTATGTCCGTTGACATTACAATTTCCTATGGGCCTTACCTGACTTTTTGTCCACTAAACAAACGATAAATGAGGCTGCTGTGAGCCAACATTATGTGATAATCCTATCACTTGCCCCATCTACCTGGCTGACCTGCTTTTGCGACACTAAATCATATCTCCCACCCCTAAGCTTGACATTATCAAAGCATTCATATTCGCCGTCTCTCTCTGTGACGTTACAGGGTGCGTAGCCAAACGCGCCCAGTCGTCTCCAGTCCTACGCGACTGTACGCAAAACTCCAATATGAAAACAGTTATCATTTCACTATTCAACATGGCAAGCTTATGAATATTGCACCTCCATCATGTATGCTGCACGCAATGCCTATGTTTCTACATGAGTACCTTAGTATACTGGATTGAAGTTAATAATAGAATGCTATGTATATCAATGCATAGCTTAATGCACCGATTAGCAGATTAGCACTTGATCTTTATTCCAATAATCTTTGACACTTTTTTTATTAACATTACACTAAGAAACCCTTGTACAGACTTTTCATGAAAGGTAAATGCACATGTGATGTCATCAGTGATGTCATCAATGATTGATGTCCTGGGTGTTAGGCTTAGCAGTGCACGGTGGTGGCGTGAGTTATGGTTGCTTAGCTTACCGTAACTGGCGAAATTCAGGGGTTTTTCGGTTTTACTTGGAACCATAACGTCCCTTTAACAAAGTTTTTTCACTGAATTTCATAGGTTTTTAGTTGCGCAACTTAACCATAACGTCCCGTTAACAATATATATATATATATATATATATTAATATATATATATATAATATATTCATAGTCTAGTGTTATTTATTTATGCAGCGATTCAGAGCCAGAGCTGTCATATGAGACAAAGGGGGGTGGCTCAAACTCTTTAAAATTCCTGGCTGCTTGTAATAAGTCATACTAAATGCCCAGTGGGCGGTGCACACAGATGTAAAGCATTACCGTGGTGTTTGGTTTGCTTTAGGTAGGAGTGACAATTTATGGCAAAATAATTTGTGTTTTAAACCTGTATTCACAGTGACAAAAAAGTGGAATGCAATATGGAGGTCGCCTCTTAAGGTACAATATCCTTCCCTAGGCACAGGGCCATCAGTAGCTTTTATTGCAATGCTCTGCTGGCACAAAAAGAGACCTCAGGGTGAGCTGATTTGCGTCCCTTCACTTTGGACTATCAGGCAAAAAAGTGTAAAGTGAGAGCTGGGCAGGGTTTGGAGAGCTTATCATCCTGCAGAGGCGCAAAGTCAGGACTCTAATGCATCCTGGACAAGCTGTGTGCTGGACGTGGGACACAGCCCTAAAATCAGGATAGTCTCACAAAATAACGGATGACAGTGAAAGTTCTTTCCGGTGTGTTATTGCTTGGTATGGAATGAGTTGTACAATTGCAGCTGAAGTTTTCAAACAACCGCATTGCAGCAAGTAACAAAATACAAGGAATGACCAAGCAAGGATTTATCAAAATAAAAGCTTTACTAAAAACAAAGTATCACCAATCACACTAATAACCTAGTCTTTGGGACTCAAGGACTGCGATTAAGGCTACCTAGAATGCCTTTGGGCAGGCAGCTAGCCCTCAAGTTTCCTAAATTAGTTTCTCGTAGACAACAAAACAGCATCAGGCTTCTTGCCACCTCCCTTTGTAGCAAAAGTGGAAGATTCAGTAAATGCATCTTGATGTGCTGAGCGTCTCAGAAGGCAGACAAGTGGGTGAAATGCCAAGCAGATGATTCAGGGGTTTCTATTAATCAAATGCTGAGCACCAGCAGTGACAGAATTAATGCCTCTGAACGTATAGGGTGCCTGGGGATCCAGTACATGAATTCAAAAAAGTGTAAGCTGTATTCTGCTTTGTACACCAAAACAGTACACAAACTCACATACAGGAACACTGATTGTAGTTGGGTCTCCTAGTCATAGGGTTTTTCGAACAGACAAGCCTCAGAGGTCTTTCTGCTGTGGCCTCTCGATTCTTCATAGAACATTGATGGGAAGGCCTCTCTCCTTCCTCTGACCAAAGCATCCCCCACTATGGAAGGAGACTTTGAGCAGGCTCCAGCACCAACAGTGAGCAGCATACTGCCAGGCTTCCCCTCCATTTATTTCAAAATCATAGCAGGACCTTGGTAGATTTTCAAGCCCTGTGCTAAAATCTAATCAAGATGAGTTCCTAAGCAGTGTCCACCCAGCCAACCCCGCCAGCACTTTTGCCCGCCCCTTAGTTACCGCCAGGTACCACAGTGTTGTGGAATTGTCGAGATATTGGCAATCACCAAACTACCTGAGATGTTGAAATTGGCAGATGCACTGGCCACAGGAATATGAAGGGAGGACAGGGGGGGCTATGAGAGAGCGGGATAGAGGTGGGGGCCAGTCGGGCAAGGAACCTTGTATGCCAGGCGGACCCAGATCAGGACAGAGGCACATCAGAGAAGACTACGCAAGTCGAGCGCCTCAATTCAAGACAGAGATGCAAACTAACCAAGCCCACTAACAATTTCCCCTTCTGCATACACCTCTCAAACTACAAACCAAACACAACCAAAATCTACAGCACAACAGACCGCACAAACTTCAGTACATTGCACCAACAAAACAAAAACACACATAGACTCGCACAACAATACACAACGACTACCGGCCGCAAATACCCCAGGCCCAGCCAACAGACCAACCGGACTCAGGCCGCCAACAGCACATCACTGCTCTCTTGTACTTTTCCTGCTTCCTCCCACTAACTCAACCTCCCCTCCTCTTTCAGAGCCGCCAGAGCGCCAGGGGACCACGCCGCTGGTGATAGTGCGCGGTACAAATGTCCTTTAACATTAACATTAACTATTCTGTCAGAGTTTCTAAAGGCTTCACTCCATAGGAAGTCACACTAGAGCAGAGAAACACACACAGGGTAAAATCCAAGATGGTGAAACCCAGTATTCCGAAGCTCACCCATATAAAGTGTTCTGTCGATAAAAGACTCTCCGTTAGTAATTTTACATTTCCTGGCTACGTCACCACCTGGAATGCTTGCGACTTTAGCAAGTTTATGGTTCAGCCTCATCCTTGGAGCCCTTTCAGCTTATGGGTTGTGGCATTTTCATTTTAAGCAGATCAAATGGTTTATTAGGCGCAGCTGAATTACAGATCAGCTGGTCAACAGGTATATATCTTTCTCTACCATCATCGTCTACTACCTGAATAGCCAAGAGACAATGGGGGCCTTTATGAAATTGGAAAACTCGTATAACTCAATTCACTTTCTATGCATATCATAACATTCTTCTTTGTTAATTGTCACTTCTATCGAATTTCCAATTCTTAGAATGCTAGTATTCTGCCACCAGTTCTGAGCAAAAATTGGGAAGTCCATCAAAAGTTAATATTGATTTTAACTTTACATTTGAAGCCCGTTGCTACCAGAAAGAGTTATGCATACGCATACTTTATTATTAAACAACACACAAGCTCTCTCTCTATATTTTGATCAAGAATGGGGGTAGTGGTGACACTAGACGAATGCATGTTACAACCCTATAGCTCCAGGGCATGTGGGCTCTTTATATGGCGCTAGCATGTTAAACGGCTTCAGATTTTTAATTTCCAGATTTAAAGTGGTACATATAAAATTGGTCATGGCTTCTTTTCAGCACATAGCACATGATAAGTGACTGCTCCTGTACTGCAGTCAAAACAGTATGCTAATGTATTTTCACTTTTGCATGTTTGAAGTTAATTCATTTGGCGTTTCAAGGTTAAGTGCTTAGCAGTCCTGCAAAGTCAATGATCCTTAATCCGTAATAGGTTGGGCGAAACATTCAGCCTCCTTGTGCGTATCATCTTAAAGTATGAAATGTCCTTCTTAGGTGGCTATGTTGCTTTACAGTTTCAGGTATGTTCAATAAATGGTGCATACCAGAAGTATACATATGTGTCTATAGGGATGTTGGTGATTGAGCTATTGACTGTATGGACACCCTATCGGCGCTGAGTGCCCTATGAGAAGAAACCACCAAGACCACGTTTTAAGATAAATAGTGCTTAATGAAAGTGAGGTCGATTAGCAGGTTTCTCATATGTGCAAATTCCATTCACTGGAGCTCCTGACATTTTCGAAAAACCTGAGAGGTTTTCCCTAGGAGATGGAACTCCATCACACCACGGCCTCAAAGACCGTTTCATAAATAAATCAGCTTTGTGCCTTTATTAATTCCTGGGGCCCGATTACAGAAACTTTGCACCTTTATAGGTGCAAAGTTTGCACGGTATTAGCACTAGGGCACAATTTGCCCTATTTTTAAACACACTGGAACACATTAAAAAAAAAACATTGCAACTCCACAAGTGCAGTTTGGCACATTAAAAGCACCAGGGCTAAAATTGCCCTAGTGCTAAAAAGATATTTTATTACCCGGAAGTGGCCCGCAAGTGGGCTGTTTGGCTGGATGCTATACTGAGGAGCTGTGTTGCTGTTTGTTTTGTTTGGAATGCTGTCAACTGTTGAAAGCACCCTATTTCATGGACTGACTGATCCTGCATAGAGCTGTATTGTGCAGGACACACTGGGCTTACTGGGTGCACTGGGCTTGGTCTCGGCAACAACGGAAGACTAATTGGAGATTTTCTTTCTTTACAGCCCGCCCCCTGCATTTGCCGCATCACCCGTGCATTCTACATCTGGGTTGTGCGCGCGCACAATGTGCGCGCAACCAGAAGTGACCTGCAAGTAGGCTGTTTGGCTGGATGGTTTGCTGAGGAGCTGTATTGCTGTTTGTTTTGTTCGGAACACTGTCAACTGTTGAAAGCGCCCGTCGGCAAACTGAAGCTTGGAGGGAGGGAAGCGCAACACGAGTAACACGCTCTAAGTAATTGTTCCCTATTTCATGGACTGACTGATCCTGCATAGTGGTGTATTGTGCAGGATTCACTGGGCTTACTTTGTGCCCAGGGCTTGGTCTCGCCAGCAACGGAAGACTAATTGGAGATTCTCTTTCTTTACAGCCACGCCCCCTGCATTTGCTGCATCACCCATGCCTTCTACTTCTGGAAGTGGCCCGCAAGTGGGCTGTTTGGCTGTTCGGCTGGCGGCAGTGGCGCAGGGCACTGGAAATACTTAACTAAATATGAGGATGTAGTTTTCTTTCTTCTCTCTATTTTTCTGCAGCTATAATCTATCATTTGGTTTGGCGCTCAACCGAGCAGATGAGTTTAAAGCATGTGGAACGCATTAGCTTCATGTGAAATAATGTTATGCGGGCTATACTGAAATGAAACCAAGAATATTACAATAAAAAAATTGAAAGAAAGTACAATTCTGTAGGGCCTAAAACAAGGTGCATTAGTATGGCACAAGCATCAGTGATGCCACTGCTGGGCTCATCGAATACGGATGATGATCTTGTGGAATGTGCACAACAACACTCCTTGTCTGGAGAAGCATGCACAACTGAGGAGGCAGGGAATAACATGGAAGGGGCAACCAAGTCCTCACAATCACTGTTCTTGGAGGAAAGAGATGGGGACCCTCCGGTCATCATGAATAGTGATCAAATAAAGCCCATTATAACCACACAATCAGCTCTGAGTAATGCCTATGCGGTATGTCCTGTTGTACCGGAAGTGGTTCTGAATGAAGTACCAGTGGTAAAAGGACGTACAGTGATACCTAATGGAAATGATAGGTCACAAACATGCACAGGAGTTATTTGCTCAGTTGACAGTGGTAAGGACTCAATCACTGACCCAGTAGGATGCCATAATGTAAGCAATATCATAGGTCAGAACATCAGGCCGGATGAAAAAGCACAGTTATCTGAGATGGAAGTGAGGAAGATCATTGAGGATATATTAATAAAAAAGAATCTTGAAGGCCAAACCCAGGACGAAAATAAGAGTAATGAAAGATTACACATGGATAAACTTGTTAAATATCAAGAACAAAGATCCCAGCCATGCGAGGATACACTGGGGGATGGTCAAAGATATGTTGCCATAAATAAAAGGGTGGAAGAACATTACCCTCTTAATGGGCAGGCTAATTACTTAAGGGAGCCCATATTTCCAAATGAACCAAGTCTGATCTTGCAATATGTCTTTGAAGGTGATGTCCCAAGGTCTCTGAATAAACCATACATATTAAGCCTGGTTTCAGAGATATCTGAGCGGAATTTGATAACATCGGCCGATATAAAACTGATAGACTTCATCCATGTACATAGATGTGACTATGTTAGACTGCTGATTCCCTCTCCTCTTGTTAGAGCTTGCTTTGATACTTAAAGAAGTAGGAGCACTACAATGGAAGGTTTTGATATTTTTAATTTTCAAAGTAATGTACAGTCTGTCGGAGGGAGCATGTATGGAATGGAAAGAAATTATGTACCTGATAATACAAGAGGGGAAGTAATTAAAAACAACGTGAGTGATAAGGGCTTACTCAAGGATATGAATGAATGGCGTGATTTGGCACTTTCTTTGAAGGCATCAATTACGCAGTTGAAGCCTTGGGACAACCCCTCAGCCCAAAGGATAACTTTAGATTGATTTCATGAAATACTAGGGGCAGCTCTCATCTGGCATTAAGTAGGAAGGTTTGCCAAGTATTGGTCGACTATGATATAATATTACTGCAGGAAACGTGGGCCACAGGGTCAATTTTGTGGGATGGATTCAATATTAAGTGTATTAAAGCAAAGGCTGGGAGTAAGGGTCGCCCAAATTGAGGCCTTGCCTTGGCCATGAGAAATGATTAATCCATATATTTTGAATCTGAAGAGTTTCTTCAGGACACTATATTGATCATTACATGCAGAATAATTACTGATAAGGGCCCAATATGCTTGATGATTGTAAACATCTATTGGAATGCCCTAGAGTTCAATAATAGCACTCTTGAAAGTTATATTAGGAAACTGGATAGAAACATTGAAGATTGGCTATACCAAAGACCGGGTGGCTCCATTTTATTGGCGGGAGATTTAAATGCTGATTGCAATATACCTAACAGTTCCATGGCCTGGGCAATGTATTCTAAAGATGACATCAAATCAAATGACAAATGTAAAAAAAAATAGAGGAAGTATCTGGATAATATTCACAAAAAAGTTGGGGACTGAATCCCATGTATAATAAAAAACCAACATGGTGCGCAAGAGGTCAGTCCTCAATAATAGATTATATGTTTGTAAGTACAGAAATGTATCTTGGCATGGTGAACATGGGAGTTATACAGACGAATGCCAGTGATCATGCTATGTTGACATGCAATCTGCCATGGATAAAAAAAAATGATGACAAATTGATCAGAAATTGTGTGAAAGTTGAGATTAATACAAGGGGTTCTAGAGTTAAATGGAACCCAGGTAAAATCGACCAGTTTAATGAGCAAATGTTAGTAGAGAATGAGTCACGCACATTGGAGGGTAAAACAGGGACATATTCTGTTGGGCATTTTGTGGAACATCTTGAAAAAGTGTTTGAGAAGTATTGTGTGAAGGAGTGTGGGGCAGGCCAAAGGATATTTATGTATAAGCATAGATTCGACCTAGCCACTAAGCAAAGAAAATCAATCTTTAATAGAAAAATCTGTCTAATAAAGAAAGTAAATTGCGATATTGAGTCACTAAAGAATGGTATAAAAAATGTAGACAGAGATACAAAAATTGGGCAATAAATCATTGGGTATGTTCACAACAGAAAGATGCTGTATTACTGTTCCAAGCTATGAAAAACTCGAACTCTAGATCTTTTTGGTCTCTAATAAACAGCACCGCAAAAACTCAATTGCAATAGGCTCTGAACCCGATTAGTGCTGATGATTGTTCTAAGCATTCCATGAAGATTTATTGTGATTCCACTTCTGAGCCTTTTGATCTAGAAGGGAGTAACCTAGATACATGGAAGTTAGATGTATATATAGGGAATGTCAAGTGTTATATACTTAAGGCTAAAAAGTCCAAAACACCAGACCCGAATAGTTTTTCCTTTATGACTTTAAAAAATAATCCAGATGTGTGGGCAAGAATACTACATATTCTAAACAAAGATGTTATAGAAAAGGAAAGGATCCCCAAGGCTTGGCTTCTATCATATATACTACCAGTATTCAAGCAGGGAAATAGAATGTGTGCTAACAACTATCACCCTATTTCCTTGATGAATATAGAGGCGAAGATCTTTTCTTCCATTGTACTTGATAGATTGTTATTGTGGATTGAGAACAATGATCACTTGGATGTTCGACAATTTGGGTTTAGAAAAAATATAGGAACTGACGCGGGAGGGATGTTAGTTATCCAGCTACAAAATAATGCTCGGACAAACAAGAAAGGAACTCTGTATGTTGCAGAAATGGACCTATCTGCTGCCTTTGATATGCTGGATAGGCCCATGCTATGGAGAAGATTGCTGAATCTTGGTATAGATGCAGACCTACTTGCGATTTTGATTAGTCTGTATTATAATACTATGATAAGTGTTAGCCTAAATAATGAGGGACTAATGACAAATCCATTCAAAGCAAGCAATGGCTTAAAGCAGGGATGTGCACTGGCGGCCATATTATTTGAGCTATATGTTGCCTCTGTTGGACAATTTATGGACGGGAAAGGTTCACAAGCCGATTCATGGAATAATTAGCGCGGCGCAAGTGGTCAAAAACGTGCGATTCGCAGTGGAATAGCGAAAATCGCAGTGCAATTGCGAAAATCGCACGAAAAGCAGCGCACGTCGATTCATGGAAGGCCGTGCGCGAGAAAACCAGCGGATGTGCGATAAAAAAGTGCGCGGCGCACGTTGGCGCACAGGCCATCTAACAGCGTGCGCCAGGTCACAGCGAAAATCGCACAGGCCACAGCGAAAATCGCACATAGCGCGGCGCACGCAACAAAAGTAGGCGGAACACGGGCGTAACACTCGGAATGGGGAACAACTTGCCAAAACGTGGGCGTCACGGGGGAAGTACAGGGCACAAGTGCGCGGAACGCCCACACGCTCGCCTACAACACGTATTCATGGAATAGAATAGGGCAAAAAAGCGCACGCTCAAACCAGCGCACAGGCACAAACACGACCGCCACAAGAAAGCAGGCGGTAGCGTCTCTGCGGCTGTAAGAAATGTGCGCCAAAAGGTGCGCCAACAAATAGCACCTATATACTGCCATGATGAATGTCCCATACTGTGGCCCTCCAGGAAAAATGACGTGCAAAGGGGTACCCACAAACACGGACACCCGCTGACAAAAAATACGTGTGCGTGTATACCGGGGTGCGCGGGAAGTCTAACACGCGATTTCAGCAGGGTACGTGCATCACGGGGAGCGGGCTACGTGTATATCAGGGGTTCGCGTGAAGTTTCACACGCGATCGGGCCTGGGGGAGTGGGCTACGTGTATATCAGGGGTTCGCGTGAAGTTCCTCACGCGATCGGGCCTGGGGGAGCGGGCTACGTGTATTACAGGGGTTCGCGTGAAGTTCCTCACGCGATCGGGCCTGGGGGAGCGGGCTACGTGTATTCCAGGGGTGCGCGGGAAGATCCAGGGGTGCGCGGGAAGTTCCACACGCGAAAAGCCTGGGCGCGTGTATTTCAGGGGTATTTCAGGGGTGCGCGGGAAGTTCCACACGCGAATAGCCTGGGCGCGTGTATTTCAGGGGTGCGCGGGAAGTTCCACACGCGAATAGCCTGGGCGCGTGTATTTCAGGGGTGCGCGGGAAGTTCCACACGCGAATAGCCTGGGCGCGTGTATATCAGGGGTGCGCGGGAAGTTCCACATGTGATTTGACAGTGTGGGTCCTCCCAGGTGTACCCTGTACACCCTCCACGGCCCCTGCAGGCAGCCCACACCACAGGGGACTACCCTGCATCCCTGGTCATGTCCCGCAGGCAACCCACCCACCATGGGCATGCCCCCCAGCAAAGGCACATGTCTCCTTGAACTAATGAACACCAACTCATGTCCCCTTGCACCCCCACCCCCCAGCACTGCGGGGCACCTGCCAGCAGGCCCCCACCCATGTCCAACTCATGTCCCCCACCCCCCCACCCCCCAGCACTGTGGGGCACCTGCCAGCAGGCCCCCACCCATGTCCAACTCATGTCTCCCACCACCCCCACCCCCCAGCCACCAGGGTCATCCTCCACCAGGCCCCCACTCATGTCACCCACCACCCCCACCCCCAGCCACCAGGGGCACCCTCCACCAGGCCCCCACTCATGTCTCCCACCACCCCCAAACCCCAGCAGTGCAGGGTCACCCTCCACCAGGCCCCCACTCATGTCACCCACCACCCCCACCCCCCAGCCACCAGGGCCCCCCCCCACCAGGCCCCCACTCATGTCTCCCACCACCCCCACCCCCCAGCCACCAGGGGCACCCTCCACCAGGCCCCCACTCATGTCTCCCACCACCCCCACACCCCAGCAGTGCAGGGTCACCCTCCATCAGGCCCCCACTCATGTCACCCACCACCCCCACACCCCAGCAGTGCAGGGTCACCCTCCACCAGGCCCCCACTCATGTCACCCACCACCCCCACACCCCAGCCACCAGGGGCACCCTCCACCAGGCCCCCACTCATGTCTACCACCACCCCCACCCCCCAGCCACCAGGGTCAGCCTCCACCAGGCCCCCACTCATGTCTCCCACCACCCCCACCCCCCAGCCACCAGGGGCACCCTCCACCAGGCCCCCACTCATGTCTACCACCACCCCCACCCCCCAGCCACCAGGGTCAGCCTCCACCAGGCCCCCACTCATGTCACCCACCACCCCTACCCCCAGCCACCAGGGGCACCCTCCACCAGGCCCCCACTCATGTCTCCCACCACCCCCACCCCCCAGCCACCAGGGGCACCCTCCACCAGGCTCCCACTCATGTCTCCCACCACCCCCACACCCCAGCAGTGCAGGGTCACCCTCCACCAGGCCCCCACTCATGTCACCCACCACCCCCACACCCCAGCAGTGCAGGGTCACCCTCCACCAGGCCCCCACTCATGTCACCCACCACCCCCACCCCCCAGCCACCAGGGGCACCCTCCACCAGGCCCCCACTCATGTCACCCACCACCCCCACCCCCCAGCCACCAGGGGCACCCTCCACCAGGCCCCCACTCATGTCTCCCACCACCCCCAAACCCCAGCAGTGCAGGGTCACCCTCCACCAGGCCCCCACTCATGTCACCCACCACCCCCACCCCCCATCCACCAGGGGCACCCTCCACCAGGCCCCCACTCATGTCTCCCACCACCCCCACCCCCCAGCCACCAGGGGCACCCTCCACCAGGCCCCCACTCATGTCTCCCACCACCCCCAAACCCCAGCCACCAGGGGCACCCTCCACCAGGCCCCCACTCATGTCACCCACCACCCCCACACCCCAGCAGTGCAGGGTTACCCTCCACCAGGCCCCCACTCATGTCTCCCACCACCCCCACCCCCCCAGCACTGTGGGGCACCTGCCAGCAGGCCCCCACCCATGTCCAATCCATGCCCCCCTGCACCTGGGTCCCAACATTCCCCAATCATGTCCGTAATGCCCATCCTCCCCTGCCAAAAGGCCCAACCAACTATCACACCCACCCACATATCAAAGGCAATTACATGTTACACCCCCAATTTAAATAATGCAATTGAACACATGTCTGTCACACACAATGGCTGCAAGTGAATGACAAAACACCCAACATGACATGCCTGAAAGCAATGAGATGATACGACACATTGAAGATTAAAAAAATAATATGTATTTAACAGCAAGTAGAATGGAAATGAAATAAGAAAAAACACAAAGCAAATCAAACAAAACAAGATGAATGTCCAAGAAAATAATCTGAAAAATTAAAATAAGCCAATGAAGAAGATCATCCTGGGTCCATGAGCCCTGCCAAATTAAACCTAACTATGACTACTAACTAAAAAGTGAACTATATACAAAAATGTGGTGCATTGTCCAATCGCAACCAAAAAAAAATCAAAAAAACAAAGGAAACCTAACCCTAACTATACAACTATATACAAAGGCAGCGGGCTATTCGGACGGCTCACTGGTTGTTGTCATGGGCCAGGGCATCATCGAACTCCTGGTCAATGGCTTGGAGGCGGGCATGTTCCCTGGCCCCGAGGTCCCGCAGGGATAACGCAGTGTCAAGCTCAAACTCCCTGCGAAGACCCTCGAGGCACTCAGCCCGCCTCAGCGCCCTCCGCATGGAGTCCTCCGCCCTGACCATCGTGAGCCGTTCCTCCTCTGCCCGCTGCCGCTTCGCACCTATCCGCTGGCACAACCGCTCCCACACGGAAGCCACTCCCATTCCAGGGTTCTCCTGCCCTCCGGCCGATGCCTGCACCCCTGATGTTGATGGCCCCGAGCCATGATGCCTCCCACGTTGAGCCTGCTGCTGCCTCCGACGCAACTGCCTGTGCCAGCACGACGGCATCCAGGCTGATGGAAACCACCGACGCCGTCGTGCACGTGCCCTGCCCGATGATGCCGTCACATCCTCCATCTGCTGGGGTCCAGTTGCTCTGGTGTCCACCCCTGCTGGATCTCTGACTCCCGACTGTGGCAGGGATGGGATCCCCACCGAGCTGGCTGCATTGGTCGGGGCAGGTCCACAGGGGGCCCTGGTGGCATCTGGGCTGGAAGACGGCAAGGAGAACGACTGGTGGATAGCCTGCACAGAGGAGGAGAGGGCCGCCACATTGGCCAACACATGCAGGAAACCCCCGAACATGGCCGATCCCAATTGGGCCACGTCGGCACGGTGCACTTCGTGATGACGTGCGTGCTCCTCCCGGGAAGCACGCACGGCATCACGAATCACAGCCGTGCGCATCGCGACCCCAATCAGGACCTTCTCCGCACGGCCAGGGGTTCCCACGTCCGCAGGTGGAGGGGAGTCAGGTGACATGGACATCCCCTCTACCTGCGGACAGGCCTGGGACGGGGCATCCCTGCTGGTGCATGGTGGTGCACTCACAGGGTCAGGGACAGCGACATGCACAGGCCCCTCCACGGTGACCTGTGCTGCCTCCTGCCCCTGGCCCTGGACTGCACCACTTGCACCAGCAGGGATGCCCCCACCAGGCCCCATGTGTGCCCCAGTGGCGGCCTCCTCCTCCTCTGTGCAAACCACCAACCTGGATGGCTCCTCACTCTCTCCCACCGTAGCAGGCCCCTGTGGGGGCTCACCCACCCCTTCCGCTGCAGCCGTGGGGGCATCCCCGCCGCCTTGCTCCACAGCGCCGTCTCCGCCCTCTTCTTCACTAGCCGCTGCGTAGAGGGAGACAAAGAACACAAGCATCAGGACACTGTACAATGGTCCCCTAGACAGGAAGCAATAGCAGATGAGCACCACTGTCAAAGTACACTTCCATCATGTCCCTCCACAACACATGCGTCAGTCCAGGCAAAACACACACAGTAACAGGCATGGTGCATGCCATGGACATTTCCATGCATGTCCAATGGACTCTTGAAACATTCAATGATATGGAACTCACATGCATCATGGCTCATGCCCATCACATGCACACACTTCACCTCAGTCACATCCATCTGGCCCCAAGCACACCAAACACAGCGGATACAAGGGTAATTTGGCTGCTTTACTGAATCTCTGCATTGTCACACACATGTGTCATGCATCCATGGCATGCACAAGTCACAGACACGCAGGTCAGGCACACAGACATGGCTACCATATATGTACCTGGCATCAGCACCCATCCCTCACCCCCACCCATGTCCAGGTACAGAGACTGGCATGCTCTCATGTTCAAAATCTGAATAGGGCTCCCCATGCGGCATTTCAACACATGCAACAACCATGTGCATCACACATCACTGGTCGCACATGCATTACCATGATGTCCCTGCACACATACATGCATACATGGCCTATGGCACACATACAGGCAAGTATCATAGAACCAGCACACCGCAACATGCCCTGTCTCACACAGTAATGCATGGACACTTACCGCTCAACTCCAGACGGGCCTCCCTCTCAAGGATCTGGGCGTGGAGCGCTGGGCGTACGCGTTCCAGGACCCTCATCTGGATGGAACTCATGCGGCCCCGGCCCCCCTCCACGAGGCGCCGGGCCTTCACAAGGGTCCTGGACCTCAAGTCCTCTCAGCGCTTCTTGATCTTCAGGACGTCGCGGGTTGCCACCCCCTCCGCGTTGATGGCAACCACACAGTCGGCCCAGATCCTCTGCCGTCCTTCCTTGCTGGCGCGGGACGATCCAAAGAGGGCATCATACTGCCCCAGGACATGCTCCACCAGGACACCAACTTCGGTGACAGTGAAGCTGGTGCCCCTCTGCCCCTCTGGCCTGGGGTTGCCACTGGTGCCAGATGTGGAAGTGCCCGACATGGCAACCCCAGAGGCAGGTGTGGGTGGGCAACTGGGTCCTGGGGCTGGGCTGTGGAGCGATGTAATCCCAGTCGGGAGTCTTCAGTTCCAGCAGGGGTGGACACAGCAACTGGACCCCTGCAGATGGCTGATGTGCAGGCACCAAATGGCAGGGCACGGTGGCAGCAGGCAGGCAGGCAGGCAGGCAGCAGCAGATGGCACGTGGGAGGCTGCTCGGGGCACTGGGGGGCAGTAACTCGGCCTTCTGGGCAGGAGCGTGGTCTTCCGTGTGTTTTCGCGTGGCCAGCTTGATACGGAGTGATTTGGCATGTGAAAATCCAGCATGTCAGCGTGAAATCCGAGGAAAGGCCCTTAGCGCGTAAGCGCGTCAGCACGCATACGCGATTCTATTGGACCAGAGTCCCTCAGCGCGTAAGCGCGTCTGTGACGTGACCCGCACGGGTGTTCCCCACTCAGCACGTGATGACGGGGCACACGTGGAGATACTGCACGTCAGAGTGTCATCGCGTGTAATTGGACAAAAGTGCGCGTACACGCGATTGGCCTATGTACGTGTATTTAATGGGTGCGCGGCCACTTACACACGCAAGTACGTCAGCGAACCTGTATCCCGTGGTGCTTGTGAATTTCCACACGCTATTGGACTGGGAACTGGATTCCAGGGGTGCGCAGGTCACACGCTGTAGCCCGTGGTGCGTGTGAATTTCCACACGCTATTGGACTGGGAACTGGATTCCAGGGGTGCGCGGGTCACACGCTGTATCCCGTGGTGCGTGTGAATTTCCACACGCTATTGGACTGGGAACTGGATTCCAGGGGTGCGCGGGTCACACGCTGTATCCCGTGGTGCGTGTGAATTTCCACACGCTATTGGACTGGGAACTGGATTCCAGGGGTGCGCGGGTCACACGCTGTATCCCGTGGTGCGTGTGAATTTCCACACGCTATTGGACTGGGAACTGGATTCCAGGGGTGCGCGGGTCACACGCTCGCCTAGAACACGCGCAAAGCATAAAATTGCGGACTTTAACAATAACAAGCTCAGACGCCAGGATGAACATACCGTTCCTAGCAGCAGTGGCAGTGGGCTACCAAA
Source organism: Ambystoma mexicanum (assembly GCF_040938575.1). Taxonomy (NCBI): domain Eukaryota; kingdom Metazoa; phylum Chordata; class Amphibia; order Caudata; family Ambystomatidae; genus Ambystoma; species Ambystoma mexicanum. The sequence goes on from NC_090921.1 coordinate 1,400,623,453, forward strand.
GGAGGAGGAGGAGGATAGTCAGGGCCAGAATATTCACACCCAGAACCAGCCTTTTCGGGATGCCTGATGACCAGGTGTATGGGAGGTACAGGTTTCCACCACACATCATACTGGACCTGGTGAGTGAGTGGGAGGATGACCTCACATCACCCACCCTGTGCTCCCAAGCACTCAGCCCCCTGGAGAAGGTCCTCAATGTACTGCACTTCTTAGCCACTGGATCATTTCAGCGGACAAGTGCCATAGTGGGTGGGGTGTCACAGGCCACCCAGTCACGCTGCCTACACCAGGTCTTGAACATCATGACTGCACGCCCATCAGTCCGCAGGCACATATACCTGCCCAGAACACCTGCAGAAAGGCATGCTGCCGCCCTGGATTTTTACGCTGTGGCACGATTCCCCAAAGTGCTAGGTGCCATCGACTGCACCCATGTGGCTCTACGTCCCCCCAGGGCATCTGAGCACATCTATAGGAACCGCAAGCACTGGCATTCCATCAACGTGCAGGTAGCATGTAATGCCAAGGGAATCATCACCTCAGTATATGCCAACTATCCCGGCTCCACCCACGACAGCTTCATTTACCGAATGTCCACCCTAAGCCGGGACCTAGAAGCTGGGCGGCATGGCGATACATGGCTGCTTGGTGAGTATGTATGCCACTGCACATGCATGCATGTTGGATACTGAGCAAGGTCACAACCCCACCAATGATACCAATCACCACCTCCACAGGGGACAGTGCCTACCCTCTCAGCCCCCACATGATGACGCCAATTCGGAACCCCACCACGCCACCCCAGGTAAGATATAACACAGCCCACATTACAACCAGGGGCATAGTGGAGCGCACATTCGGAGTGCTAAAGTCACGCTTTCGCTCCCTTGACCGTTCTGGCGGGCAGCTGTTATACGCTCCCCCAGTAGTGTGCAGGATCATAGTGGCAGCATGTGTCCTGCACAACGTTGCAACACGCCGGGGGCTGGACGTGGACATGGTGGTGGCCCCACATCCCCAACCACATGCACAGCCGCTGCGCATGGGAGGGGAAAGGGCACGGGGGAGGCAGCCCGTACACAGCTAGTGGCTAATTACTTCACATAGAAATCACACCCCTGTGGAGTGCACACTGCCCTGGCACATTCCATCTGACAATCAATGATGACTCAACCTGACACTGATCCTGAATGTCTGGAGAATGAACCGGGAATACCATGTCAGCCTGAGATTGTTCACCTGGAAGTGTCACAATGTGTGCATCCCTACCCACACAGACACCACCAATGCAGTTTTGTGAAGTTACACATTGAAGCAGCTAAAATGAATACCCACTTGCAAAATGCAACAAGAGGACAGTGCCATGTCAGCCAACCCAACCCCAGCACTGCCACACGACACACCGTGCCATGTCATGCTAATTGCAGGTAAACAAAGTAATCCCCACAACATGACATCAGTCTCACTATGTACAGTGGCACTATTAGACACCTGCAACACCTGAAATGCTCACAGCAATGCCGGACCAACAACATACTTGAGCACGTACTACCATTAACATGACATCACAAATGTTACATATTAGTAGTCTCACCACCTGTAAATGCCTGCACTCCCACCACTACCAACTGTGCAGTGTTGTCGCCATGTAGAGTTGTAGGTGCACTGCTGCCAACATGGTCCCCATCTCCAGACTAGAGGTCCTTGTGTGGACATGAGGAAGGGACCTGCAAATTGGGAGGTAGACACAGAAGAAGAGTTACACATCAATGCAACATGCAGTGTACAACACAACAGCAATATGCACTATGAATGTATACACAGTATTGACTACAGACTGGCCACACAGCTCATGGGAGTCCAACGTCACTGTGTAATTCACTGTCACTTGGGCACACCCTTTGCAAGCCCATGGAAACGGGAAGCAGGAGGGGTGTGTGTGACTCAAACCCAAGCATCTGAACCAAATACATTACAAGCCTGCATGTGCCCAGCCACAATGCAGCGTATGCCCACAGGAACCACGGAAGCCAACAGATCGTCCCAAAAAAATTGGGAATAAAAGAAATCAAAATAAAAATAAAAATAAGAAACAATCAAAAATGGCCATTGATGGGCCCGGGGGGGTTGGGGAGGCCACCCAGGAGGTCCGAGGACAGGATGCACACCAGAACCCACCTGCGTGGATCCTGGGAAGATAAAACACCTCCATGGGCTCATGGCCCACACGGCTACCCTATTGTGGGAGTATCACTGCTGTCGCTATTATCACCCTGTGCAGCTGCATCCGGAGGTGGTTGCACTATGGGAGGCAGCCCACGCAAGGCCCTAGTCTGCTCCTCCATGGCTGCAAGCATGCGGGTGTGGTAGGTCTGGTTCTGGAGGATGAGTGTGCGGAGGTCCCCATGCAACAACTCACGGGATGCCCGGACCTCCGCCCTCGTTGCCTGCACCTCAGCTGAGAGCGTACGGGTGAGACGCTCCAGCTGCTGTTCTGTCCTTTGGTGTGTTGAAGCCTCAAGCTCAACAAGAGTCGTCCTGAGGTGAAGGAGCTCCTGCCTCAGGGCTTCCCTGTGCCCCTGGGACTCAATGGAGATGGCCTCCTGCAGAGTCGCCAGTGCCGCCCGCCTGTCCCTGTTGGACCCCAACATGTCCTCCCTGTGTGACTGGCAGATGGAGTCGGTTGCCTGCTCTAGTCGCTCCATCAGCCTTTCTGGGGGGACAATGGAAGTGGCCACCCTATCCATGGCCTGAGCCATCATCTCGGATGATGCAGCCTGTTGGGTAGCCATACCGTAAATGGATTGCTCCCATGCGGTATTGCCGGGTGGCGTACGGCCACCACGTCGGCGGGCACCACACCTGTCTGGGGCAAGGCGAACTGCGCCTTGCTGTGCCGGCACTGCCTGAGGCTGCAGGACTGCATTCCCCCTCTGATCTGCTGGCCCAGGAACAGGATCAGATGTCGCGGAGTGTGACCCTGCATCCGTAACCACCGAAGGCGTAGCTGCCAACACTGACATCCCCATGGAGGGTACTGACCCTGGTGCAGGTGGGTGAGACAGAACAGAATCCCTCCCTGGAACACTCACCTGCGACGGCACGTAGGTCTCATCCGAATCAACACCTGAGTACAGCTCGGGGGAGGTGCAGCCAGAGACACCCCTTGAGAGCACGACCTGCAGAACTTGTGGGTTCTCCCCCACCACCACACCACGTCCCTCACTGGTGGTTGGTCGGCCCTGGGACACCTGCTGGGTCTGCACCATCTCCACAACCCCAGCAGTATCAGGTGCGTCTTCCCCTGCAAAGACATGAAAACAAAGAAATGGAAACAGGCATTAGCACCATGGCACACATTGAGGGCTGAGAAGCAAGAGAACCAGTACTTGATTGACACATGTCCCACATGACTAAAACCCTCCCATGCATGCACCCTCACTGCGTATGAAGTGCAGGCAAATGGCACACACTGATGACACCAAGATGGAAGATGAACACATTTTCTGCATGCTGCCTGGCAGTGGCATCACACATTGGCCTGTGATTGGCAGGTGAAACACACATGCCATCACACAGATGGCATGTACCATTGCTATTGAGTGAAGATGGAGAGGAGGGCAGCACCTATTCATTCAGTCCAGTTCCCGCATGTAATTGCTTTTCTAATTCTAACAGGTCAGATTTTTCACCTGGAGCTGCCAGTCTGAAATGGTCAAATTGCACAGGGACATGTGTGTACAAATGATATCCAGGTAACAAAGTCACTCCACTTTACCATACCCATGTCAGACATGTGACTAGTGGACAGCGACATGCCTAGTGAAAGTGGTGGAATGCAAACAAACTGACTGAATGAACAGTGAAAAAGAAGCAAATATGTTGTGTCAAGGTGACACTTCAAGGGCAACTGGCGTGCAGTTGTGCTAGATGTCTACTGTTGGCAGAAGGGATACTGCTATGGCCAAATGCAGCTGCACAGGAAGGATTGCATGAAGCACATGGCTGACCCATACGACTCAGGCGCACACACTCTCACCTGGCACCCGAACAGAAGCCCTCACACACACACCATGCACATGGATGACACACACATGCATGTGCACTCACCGGACAATGCCTCGTAATCAGCCAGATCTCCCACGCCTTGGATCTGTTCCTCCGTGACGTAGGTCCCAGCGACTGACTCATGTGGAGTGAGTTCCATGTCTACTACTGGAGACCCACCTCCAGTCACTAGAGTTGCGGCATGACTTGAGGCCAGCTTACTCTTTGCCCTGCGCTTTAGGTCATTCCAGCGCTTATAGCAATCATTGGCTGTGCGCCTCACGATTCCAAGGGCACTTACGATGTCCGCAACGGTCTGCCAGTGTGCCTGGCGTTGTGCAGGTGTGGTCTTGGATCCTGCAACAATGACCATCTCGTTGTCATGTCCGGACACATACTCGACAAGTGCATTCAGTTCGTCATCCGTGAAGCTGGGCTTCCTGGACGGGCCGGACTGTGTAGCCGTGTCTGGGGCATCAGCCTGTGCCGGACGAGCACTCTTCCTCTTCCGCTTGGAAGGTGGTGGTGATCCTGAGTGTCCTGCGCCGCTCTGGACACTAGGGGCAGGAGCCCTGGTGGACTCTGTATCAGGAGTGTGGGATTGCACACTCAGCATGGGAGTTGGTGCAGGCATTGGCTCTAGTGTGATGGTGTCAGGGGGAATGTCAGCAGCATGGACTAGGACCGACACTGTCCTGGCTGGGTGTGTGAGGGCTGGGGTGGATGGAGCCGCAGCTGCCCCTGCAGCCTCTCCGCCCTGCCTCCTTGGTGCAGCAGATGACCTTGCTGCCCCAGATCCACGTGGCATGATGGCATCAACGTGCACCAGCGCACGTGTCGTAGCCCTGCTGACCTGGAAGTCAGCCATGGAGTCAGCCAGGTCTGGTGCCACAATGGGCTGGTCCAACAAGGGCTGAGCATGGATGGTGTCAGCCACATCAGCCTCAATGGGAGGGGGGGAAGGAGGGGGGATTGTGGGTGCCCGTGACTGGTCCTCCACACATGGGGGGACAGGCTCACCCTGCAAGTTACGACCACGTCCCCTACCGGATCCACCACTGCCACCACTTGTGGCTCTTCCACCTTTGCCACCCTTACGGAATCCTCGCCTCCCAGCCATGGCACTGATGTTAGTGTGCGTATGGGAGTGGATGTAGACTATTGTCCTGGGCAATTGGGGGTCAAAGGGGTTGGGTACCAGATGGTAATTGTACCCTAGTGCTCTAGCAAGGCTGAATGTAACCCCTGGGGAAAGATGACGGGTCACGCAACGCACAGGAGGCCCAAAAAAGGGAGATGACGTGCACGCAACCCCTCCTAGACCACGTGTGCAGAAAGAAAAACCTGCACTACGCTGTGGCACCCAGTAACACAAGAATGAACGTATGCGTGTCACATGCAGCCTAGAATGACCTCTGAAGGGGTAGGCTACACACGGGGCAAGCACAGATGTTAGATACGTGCGTGACTCACCGTCTGCCTGGTAAACGAGCGTGTAAAAGGAGCACGTTTGGTTGGCAACACCCCCGCCAAAAGAAGATTTGTCCGCTGTCTGAGGAGACAGGACAACAGTAGAAGGGAACACTGTTTGAGGGAACAGGCCCAGGTAAACCAGTAAAAGAGAAAAAAGAGAAAAAGCTGTCAGAGGTAACAGGGAATACGAACTTGAAACGCCGTGAAGTAAATTGCGTGTGAAACGACAAGAAGTACAGAATTCACCCACTCGCTCTCCACGAAAAGCACGTACAAGGAAAACGTGTTCTACACGTATCTTTTATACAGGCCCACACGTCCAGCGTCACTTACGCGGCGTGTACGCGCTAGGGCCATTTCCACCTATTCCATGCTTTGTCACTTCTGCGTGTAGGGCCATTTCCACCAATTACACGCTTTGTCACTTCTGCGGGTAGGGCCATTTCCACCAATCACACGCTTTGTCACTTCTGCGTGTAGGGCCATTTCCACCAATCACACGCTTTGTCACTTCTGCGTGTAGGGCCATTTCCACCAATCACACGCAATTACACTCTGACGTGCAGTCTTTCCACGTGTGCTCTGTCATCACGTGCTGTGTGGGAAACACCTGTGCGGGTCACGTCACAGACGCGCTTACGCGCTGAGGGCCTTTCCTCAGTTTTCACGCTGACGTGCAGGATTTTCACGTGCAAAATCACTCCCTACCAAGCTGGCCACGCGTACGCACACGGAATACCACGCTCCTGCCCGGAAGGCCGAACTACTGCCCCCCAGAGCCCGAGCACTCCCACCTGCTGCTGCCTGACTGCCTGCTGCCCCTGCACTGCTGGGGGGTGGGGGCGGTGGGTGACATGAGTGGGGGCCTGGTGGAGGGTGACCCTGCACTGCTGGGGTGTGGGGGTGGTGGGTGACATGAGTGGGGGCCTGGTGGAGGGTGACCCTGCACTGCTGGGGTGTGGGGGTGGTGGGTGACATGAGTGGGGGCCTGGTGGAGGGTGACCCTGCACTGCTGGGGGGTGGGGGTGGTGGGAGACATGTGTGGGGGCCTGGTGGAGGCTGCCCCTGGTGGCTGGGGGGTGGGGGTGGTGGGAGACATGAGTGGGGGCCTGGTGGAGGCTGCCCCTGGTGGCTGGGGGGTGGGGGTGGTGGGAGACATGGGTGGGGGCCTGGTGGAGGCTGCCCCTGCACTGCTGGGGGGTGGGGGTGGTGGGTGACATGAGTGGGGGCTGCCCCTGGTGACTGGGGGGGTGGGGGTGATAGGGGACATGAGTGGGGGCCTGGTGGGGGCTGCCCCTGCACTGCTGCGGGGTGGGGGTGGTGGGAGACATGGGTGGGGGCCTGGTGGAGGCTGCCCCTGGTGGCTGGGGGGTGGGGGTGGTGGGAGACATGAGTGGGGGCCTGGTGGAGGCTGCCCCTGGTGGCTGGGGGTGGGGGTGGTGGGAGACATGGGTGGGGGCCTGGTGGAGGCTGCCCCTGCACTGCTGGGGGGTGGGGGTGGTGGGAGACATGAGTAGGGGCCTGGTGGAGGGTGACCCTGGTGGCTGGGGGGTGGGGGTGGTGGGAGACATGAGTGGGGGCCTGGTGGAGGGTGCCCCTGGTGGCTGGGGGGTGGGGGTGGTGGGTGACATGAGTGGGGGCCTGGTGGAGGGTGACCCTGCACTGCTGGGGTTTGGGGGTGGTGGGAGACATGAGTGGGGGCCGGGTGGGGGCTGCCCCTGGTGACTGGAGGGTTGGGGGTGATAGGGGACATGAGTGGGGGCCTGGTGGAGGCTGCCCCTGCACTGCTGCGGGGTGGGGGTGGTGGGAGACATGGGTGGGGGCCTGGTGGAGGCTGCCCCTGGTGACTGGGGGGGTGGGGGTGGTGGGAGACATGAGTGGGGCCTGGTGGAGGGTGCCCCTGGTGACTGGGGGGGTGGGGGTGATAGGGGACATGAGTGGGGGCCTGGTGGGGGCTGCCCCTGGTGACTGGGGGGGTGGGGGTGATAGGGGACATGAGTGGGGGCCTGGTGGGGGCTGCCCCTGCACTGCTGGGGGGTGGGGGTGGTGGGAGACATGGGTGGGGGCCTGGTGGAGGCTGCCCCTGGTGACTGGGGGGGTGGGGGTGATAGGGGACATGAGTGGGGGCCTGGTGGAGGCTGCCCCTGGTGACTGGGGGGGTGGGGGTGGTGGGAGACATGAGTGGGGGCCTGGTGGAGGGTGCCCCTGGTGACTGGGGGGGTGGGGGTGATAGGGGACATGAGTGGGGGCCTGCTGGGGGCTGCCCCTGCACTGCTGGGGGGTGGGGGTGGTGGGAGACATGAGTGGGGGCCTGGTGGAGGCTGCCCCTGGTGACTGGGGGGGTGGGGGTGGTGGGAGACATGGGTGGGGGCCTGGTGGTGCCCCTGGATGGTGGGGGGTGGGGCTGGTGGGTGACATGAGCAGGTGTGCAGGGTAGTCCCCTGTTTTGTGGGCTGCCTGCAGGGGCCGTGGAGGGTGTACAGGGAACACCTGTGAGGACCCAGCCTAATCGCGTGTGTAACTTCCCACGCACCCCTGTAATACTCGTACCAAGCCAAATCGCGTGTGAGAATTCCCGCGCACCCCTGAAATACACGTACCCTGCTGAAGTTGCGTGTAAAACTTCCCGCGCACCCCTGAAATGCATGCGCCCAGGCTATTCGCGTGTGGAACTTCCCGCGCACCCCTGAAATACACGCGCCCAGGCTATTCGCGAGTGGAACTTCCCGCGCACCCCTGAAATACACGCGCCCAGGCTATTTGCGAGTGGGACTTCCCGCGCACCCCTGAAATACACGTAGCACGCTGGGAGACATGAGTGGGGGCCTGGTGGAGGGTGCCCCTGGTGGCGGGGGGGGTGGGGGTGATAGGGGACATGAGTGTGGGCCTGGTGGAGGATGCCCCTGCACTGCTGGGGGGTGGGGGTGGTGGGTGACATGGGTTGGGGCCTGCTGGCAGGTGCCCCACAGTGCTGGGGGTGGGGGTGGTGGGAGACATGAGTCGGGCATGAGTGGGGGCCTGGTGGAGGCTGCCCCTGCACTGCTGGGGGGTGGGGGTGGTAGGAGACATGGGTGGGGGCCTGGTGGTGGGTGCCCCTGGTGGCTGGGGGGTGGGGGTGCAGGGGGACATGAGCAGGTGTGCAGGGTAGTCCCCTGTTTTGTGGGCTGCCTGCAGGGGCCGTGGAGGGTGTACAGGGAACACCTGTGAGGACCCACCCAGCCTAATCGCGTGTGATAATTCCCACGCACCCCTGTAATACACGTACCCAGCAAATTGGCGTGTGATAATTCCCACGCACCCCTGTAATTCACGTACCCTGCCAAATCGCATGTGATAATTCCCGCGTACCCCTGTATTACACGTGCCCTGGCTAATCGCATGTAAGACTTCCCGCGTACCCCTGTAATACACGTTCCCTGGACAATCGCGTGTTGAACTTCCCGCGTACCCCTGTAATACACGTTCCCTGGACAATCGCGTGTTGAACTTCCCGCGTACCCCTGTAATTCACGTTCCCTGGACTATCGCGTGTTGAACTTCCCGCGTACCCCTGTAATACACGTTCCCTGGACAATCGCGTGTTGAACTTCCCGCGTACCCCTGTAATACACGTTCCCTGGACAATCGCGTGTTGAACTTCCCGCGTACCCCTGTAATTCACGTTCCCTGGACTATCGCGTGTTGAACTTCCCGCGTACCCCTGTAATACACGTTCCCTGGACTATCGCGTGTTGAACTTCCCGCGTACCCCTGTAATACACGTTCCCTGGACTATCGCGTGTTGAACTTCCCGCGCACCCCTGAAATACACGTACCCTGGCTCCCTGGCTAATCGCGTGTATAACTTCACGCGTACCCCTGATATGCACGTTACCCGCTTTGCGTTCCTTGTTTGGCAGCCCTGTAAACTGGTCCAGGGTTAGCGCAGCCCTTTGCGATGATTTAGCGATTTTGATGGCTTTTCCTTGCGCGAGGGCGTTCTTGGGGGCGTTACTGGCGCTGCTGCAGGGTCGCTGCGATACTCTGCGCCACGGCTGGTTTGGGAGCCTAAAATCCATGAATACGCTGTGCGCGGAAATCGGTTTTAGCGCACGTGCCTGGCGCAGACAATCGCACGCGGACACTCTGCGCCAGCCGCTTGCGACACTTTTCTGCGAAATTCTATGAATTACCCTGTTAGTTTCTCCCAAATTGGGTAATTTAACTGTACATTGGTGTGCCTATGCAGACAATTTTCTGCTGTTTGACAACACGAAAATAGGGCTGCAGTGTCTGATAAATGCATTTGTGCTGTATATAGAGGGCTTGAAATTGGAAATAAATGTGGCAAAAACAGTAATAATAAACCTGGAACAAGTTAATAGGAAATCCCTAGGATTCTCATGGGACTGTAATGGCACAAGAATTAAGATGCATAAATCAATGACATTTTTGGGCTATATGTTTTCAAGTGAAACATCTCAGAACTGCATTAAAAATTATCTCAAGTTGAAAGCAATGGATGCTGCTAAACAACTAAAGATTATTGAAAGAAAATATGGTATATATTCCGGTATTACCCAAATTGTTCGTTTACAATTGTTCGAATGAACAATTGACCGAATTTAAAGGGTCACAATTGACCTTTTCACAATTGACCAAATATATATATATATATATAGGGTTTGGTAATATATATATATATATATGGGTTTTGGGGGGTTTGGCGTTGGGTGAGGGGTTGTGGGGGGTTTCCCCCCACATATATGGTACAATTGACCTTCACAATTCGGTCAATTGTTAAAAGGTCAATTGTCATTCGAGCAGTTGTAAAACAAACAATTCGTATACAACCTATATTCCCTGTATGCGTGTATAGAATTCCACAGGACGAAAATAATCCCAAGAATGCGCTATGGTCTGCAATTTCTTTCAGATTCCGTAATTCCGTATTTAAAGATCATCAAAGGCATCATATGGAGAAATATCTTGTATTTCCTGCCAAAATATATCCCCTTCGAAATAGTGCGATACAAGCTTGGGCTCCCCTCTATAGAAAGCAGCATGATATGGAAAAAGGTTACTCTTTTAAGGAAATGCTTGTTGGGGAATCGTAAACAGTTATGCTCTTATCTTGTAGATGATAAAGAAGGGCATTTTGTGAAAAATCTGCATGAAAGTGTTGAGCAATCATTACTCCACACCAACATGGCCGCCGCATTATGAGCACTGGAGTGCTCTCCCCATTCGAGCTTCATGCCCACTGACTGGGCTTAGTTCTTCCATCTTGGCCTATCAGGGAGCCGGCATGCGAAAGGTGGTCTCCATCAAGGCCCCATCTGCAGGGATAACCATCTCACTTCCTGACCCTGCAGACGCAGCAGCAGTGCATAGGCACCACCACATCACCCCCACAAGGCACCAGAAGGCCCTCTACTACTATCTAAGCTGTAAAGCCCCGAAGGGCTTTGGTCACTGCTGAGGCATCTAACGCTTTATTTATTTCATTATTTTTATTTTTATTTTGCTTTGTTATTTGTTTCCTGAATCGCTGAGTGGGCTGGACCCTTTTTGCAATGGCACAGACAGTCTAAAAAACTGTGGTGTGGAAGGTAGCCCAGAGCAATGCCAGTGTTTGTGATTAATTCAAAACATTCCACCCATCACTTTTTTGGTTTTAGTTTATCTCCCTATGTGAGGGAGGGTATGCCCATATGTGGGTCCCTTGCTCTCTGTGCCATAGGGAACCAAGCTGCACCTCACTGAGGAGGCCCAGCAAGGCCAAAACATGTCTGGGTGGGCTGGTGTTTCTGTACAGAGGTGACCTGGTCTAGCAGTTCAGGCAGGGCTGCTCTGATTGGTGTCAGTAATTGACTGATTTGCATATGGCTGGACCCCTTTTTCTATGGCGCAGATGGATTAAAAAACGAAGCAATGCCAGTGGTTCAGATCAATTCAAAACCTTCCACACATCACTTTTTTGGTTCCAGCTCAGCTGTGTGCATAACGGCCTTGGCCACACCAACATGGCCACGGCATTATGAGCACCAGAGTGCTCTGCCTCCCCAATCAGCCTGTTCTTGTTCTTTCATCTTGGCCTGTCAGTGAGCCAGCAGGCGAAAGCTGGCCGACATCACTGCCCTCACTAGGTCCAAGTTTGGCCATGTTCGGCACTTGGATGCACCCCTCCATGCCACTGCATCTGCAATTCACCCATCCAGCACTGCTCACAGATTTAAACTAACTGCTTCCCTGCACCCAAGACTAAGAACAATGTGCCACCACCCTGCCCCAGTAAGCATACCGGATCACATGCTTTGGGCAAAAGTTCTCCACCTGGCTGTCTACTGACTTCTTGCTTCCCTTGGCTCACAGCCCCACTGCTAACTATGTCCTCCAACTTGCAATTATTACTTACTGTACTTCTCATTTTAACATTGTCCTGCTGCCTACTTGTGTCTATCCCTTTGTTTAATAAGGCACTGGCGCTCTTTGGCAAAGTCAATTCTAGGTGTGCTTTTTAAATAGCCACTACCTCCATTTTGTGCTACTTTAGTGTTTTTTGCCAAAGTCAAATCTAGGTGTACTTTTTAAATGATTGCATCTGCCATTCTGTACTATTTTAGTGCTTTTTGAAAAAGTCAAATCTAGGTGTGCTTTTTAAATTACCCACTACCCAGGGATGCTAGGCCACCTGGTGAGTTGCCTTGTGTCTCTGCAGTTTTTACTCATGTCCCTCATTCCCCCCTCTTTACCTTTCTCTATGGCTCTCTCCTTCTACCCCAAATGCTATTCCATCACCTATCCTCCCTCTCTCACTATGTCTGCAAAGAAAAAGTAAAAGAATACCTAGTTTCTTGTATTCCAGGATTACCTATCACAGACACCTTTGTCAGCGCCACTTCCAGACAGATAGTCACTGATATCCTCTTTTCTGTCCTCTATCCAGACCTTTGGACTCTGCATTTGATTTCCCCGCTCTCCCCTTCCTCTTCCTCTCCGATTAATGGTGGCACTAGATGGGAAGTTCTCTTGGCTGGCTTCTCATTCTGGAGGTGCATCATTAATGTCTATTACAAAGGCACTATCTTTGTTCAGAGGCCTCAACCCAATCTCCTCCTCTTTGACCAGTGCCAGCTGTCTCTCATCAACTTCCTTCCTGCTCCTGCTATCTTTCCTTCCTCTCTCACAGCTCTTCCTTCACCATCTCCCATGGGTGACCCACCTGCCCTGAACCCCTCCTTGGAAAATATTTAAGGGTGGTGACCAGCTTCACCAGCCACACTTAATGGCTGTTCTGGTATCAAACATATTCCAACAAATGCCTCTTCCTTGAAGACTTTGATCTTGATGTATTTGCTCTCACTGAGACGTTGTAAGCGATATTCAATCAACACTACAGCTAAGTCAATGCCTAGTCTGGGATGCTGAGGAAAACCCTTATTGATGTATTTTTATATTCGGTTCAGTACTCTGGATGACAACCTTTGTATAACACCCCCCTCTTAGAATCCCCCTGACCACACTGGGCCAAGAAGTAGGTTTGTTTTGCAAATTAAAAGGTTTATTTGAGAATTTAAACAATATATATATATATATCACACTTTATAATAAATTAATATCTGATAGTGCACTTAGACATATGATGTTGATCAACAATGGGTAATCTGGCAGTAGCACACTTCTTTACAATCAATGAGGAGTTAGTATAGGATGGATAAAGTAGCAAAAATACTTTTATGATTTCAAGGGAAAAGCAATGAGGAATAAAATGCAGTACAGAAATAATTGATATGATTTTAGCAAAAGATAAGATAATCACTTTTTCTCTGTCAATTCACCCCCTCCCCTATGTAATGTAAGAAATGGAAGGAGATGGAAAGAGGAGCGCACGGTTCTCAGGAATGCAATCAAAGACAATACGAAATTCAGTTCCCCCCCAGAAAGCTTAGAGGAAACAGGTAGGAGTTTGAAAGACAGGCCCAAAATGCTTTTAAATGTGATGGCAATGGATGGGAAAATGTGCCAACTGATTTTAATTCCCTCTAGAGATTCAGGGTGAGTGGGAGATGCGTGTTGGTATTATTTCAGGCTCACTTTAGTAATGCTCTATGAGTTATTAAGAAACAAACACATTTTTAGCACAGGAAAGCAAAAAGCTGCTATCTTTTTACAGGTAAAGAAATCAGGCCAAATCGCACATCACGGCAAAAGTATAAGGTTGCAAGTCGGGTTCCTAGCCCAAACGGTTCCTGAGATACGGATGATTAAATAAAGGTAGTTTTTCCGATTTAAAGTAAACTCAAATGACAGGTGACAGCTTGCAGCTGCAGAATTGACAGGTGACAGTTGTGCAGCTTTAAAAATGACAGATGACAAGATGTCTAGGAGGCAGTTCTACTTAGGTTAAAATAGTTTGGATTCGATTATTATAACCAAGAGATTGGTTCTGCACAGTTCTGCTAGGTACTCACAATATATTTTGTGCAGGAATGGGCCTCGCCACGGATCTGGTCAGGTTTTGGACTGGACTCCAGTTCTGGTCTCGGCACTTCACAGCGATCTGGGTCACTGGTCCTGCTCACAGCGGTCTGGGTCAGCTCTGCTCTGCTGGTCTAGCCTCTCTGGATTCAGCGGCCTCTGGTTCTGGATACTGCTCTGCTTTCCGGTCCGGATCAAGTGGATTCTGGATGTAACACTGCTTTCTGGGTACTGGCAAGAGTTCTTGGCAAAAGGATTCAGACAGCTCGCCCGGCTGTGGAAGAGTTTGCAAATGATTTTGAGGCCTGCTGACAAATACTTTTGCTTGCAGTGGGCCTTCTTGGTTCAACGTTCTGTAGTCTCTGTTTAGCTTGGAAGTCTAAGTATTGGATCTCTGGATGTGAAGTCGTCGGTCAGCATGCTCCGCAGCAAATGGAATTGAATGTCTCTACCTGTCCCAGCAGTCTATTTTTATGTGTTTTGAAAATGGGTGTGCGACTGGGCCTAGCTAAGCCTGCCCCTCTCTACTTGTCATTGGCGCAATTCTCCCCTCTCCCATGATTGGGGGAAGGAAATGGATTGTCAGCATGATGAAGTCTGTTTATGGGTCAGAGGATCCTCCCCTGGTCAGTTTGCCCACAAATCTATATTTGATTCAAATACATCCTTCCCAGATATACAATTTGTTGAAATTACATGTGCACATTATATATTCCTTATGGTCCATGCTTGTCCGCCTCTGATCTTCCTGGGGGCTTGCATTTAAATGACAACATTTTGCGCTTTTTAACTGGTTTTGCAATATCGGACATTTACCCAAAATTACACACATGTGCGCAAGGAGTATGGACATTAATTGATGAAGTGTCAGATTTTTAACATGCAGACATTTGGAGTGAGACCCTATTTTCCGCTAGCAACCCCCCAGAATACACCACGGGGTCCTAACGCCTCTCAAAATGTTCACAGAAAAATCACAAAAATAATGATATTACTTGTATAATTCTGACAAGTCTGCACTATGAGTTATCTATCTTTTTAAAATTATGCTCTGGTCAAAAAGGGGTGTGGCTTCCCACATCACAGGGTGGAATAACTGGTTTATCCACTTCCCCCAAGCTCAGCTGCTAGCAGAGGCACTGCCCCTCCCAGTTTCCCCTAAGAGGAAGCCACTTTACGCCCCCCCAATATAACATTTGCCTGAGTCCAGGACAGGCCTTTGTTCAACTCCCTGTAGTCCCCAGCTGCTCCACCCCTAACCTAATCAGAGAGGTGACAACTCCTTTTGGCAAGGGGAAGAGTGGCTGAGCAGGTTTCAACTCCTGTCGGGGGTAGTTGTCAGGCAGAATCCAGTTTCATTAAGCCAGGTTTCAGCTAAATGTCACTCTTTGTTCCCAGTTTAAATCACTTACAATTTTTACATATACATTAAATAATTACTTCCTTCAAGTCATTTCAGAATATAGTTTTACATTGTATCCACCTCTTAGCAAGTCTTTCCTTGGTCTGGTTTTGTTTCATTTGTTCAGTTTTACACAAAAGTCTGGTGGTTTTAAAATGCCAGCTTTCTGATAGTGGTGAGTACTGGTAATGCAACCATTTTTGGGATTAAGAAAATGAATTCCCTACAGTTCTGAGTTGTTTTTTTTGGCAATCAGCATTGCCATTCCCAATGGTTTCAGGCTACTGTGTGAGTAGCCCAATGGTGGTTTTAGGCAGTGCCCTCCTGTGCTCACAACATAGGCAAAAATGGGTGGCAGCCTATTCTTCATGTTTTCCCTGTGCACTCTCTGGGGAGTTCTGGCCATCATGATGTTTTCCATGCCAGTACTGCACAGTTTTAGGGTAGGGCTTGTATGCATGGGTAAAAACATCCCACAACGTGGTTCAGTGCCAGCTCAGTCACTGCTTTTGACTCCTTTCTCCCTGATGTCTACACGATCATCTCAAAGCCATAGCGGTGGAGTAGCCTTGATATTCCCTAAGAGGGTGCATTCTTCCCTCTTACCCACCTAGCTCTAATCCTCCTTTGAAAGCCTGGTTTGCAAGCTTTGCATCTCTCCCGCTTCCTCTGACCAGTGAGACTATCTACAGGTCCCTGTGACCTATCTCCTTTTTTCTTTCAGAATGGGCCGATTTCTCCTCCACTCTCCTGACTTCCACCTCTAATCTCCTCCTTCTGGATTACTTCAACATCCACCTAGACTCTTGAATCATGGCCTCCACTCTCTTCTGTGACCATTGTACCTCCCTCACCATCTCTATTCTCCCTTCCGGCCCTACCTACTCAGCTGGACAGACTCTCAATGCCTTTATCCATACTGATCTCATGCTTTCTAACCCGATCTCCACCCCACTCTCCTGGTCTGACCACACTCCCCTTTCCTCCCTCCTGGGACCTCGCGGCCATCCGAACCTCCCCCAGCTCTGCCAGCCTCATTTGTGTACATCCGTCTGAGGAACTAAGTGTCAGTTGCTGGATTTGTTTCCACCTTCAGCCCCCTCCTCCAAATACTGACTCAATTATTGATTCTGCTCTCAACAATCTAGATCTCATTAACATTCTCATATTCTTGCTACTATCATGATAATGTAGTTATTTATGTATTTATTTATTTGCATTTTTAAAGCACTCACACAGCCCGGGGGCATTGAGGCACTGTTATAGGAATATGTCTTAGTTGCATATTTATAATGCACTTAATAACCAGAGATTCCTAAGCGTGGACCCAGGGAGCGAACCTGTGGTGCTTTGAGTTGTCTTGTTTCCAAGGCAAGCACGTTGCCGATGAGCTATCCTCCAGGGACAGAATCTGTCTGAAACCTGCCACCAAACGTAACACTTGGTAGGACTCTCATCTAGCAGCCCTGAAAAGCAATTGTAGAGTTGCTGAAAGGAAGTGGCAGACCTCAAGATCATCCTCTGATAAATTGACCTGTCACCTTCTAGAAAGGCAATATCGTCTATCCATTCTCTCGAAGAAGAGGGCTCACATCCCGGCCCGCATCTCTAGAGCACTAACAACACTGTCAAACTCTTCAAAATCTGCAAGGAACTAACCAATCCATCTGCAGTCTCTACCTCACCTCTTCCCTCCCCACCCGCCCCTCTGTACTGCACTGGCCACCCACTGCACTGCTAAAACTCAGGACATTCTGAGTTTGCTCTCCCCCATTCCCCATCCTCCTGGTACCCTCAACCCCTCCCCCTCAGCCTTCTACTCTTTTCTCCTTTTCTCCTACTACATTGGACAAGGTCACTAGAGTTGTCTGCTCTATGAAGGTCTCCTCCAAACAGGTCTCCCCCTGTTCTAACAGAACTATTAAGGACACCATTGTCTCCCTTGCCCCTGCACTTGCAGACTTCTGTAATAATTCTCTTGCCACTGGGTCTTCCCCTCCTCCCTCAAGCACTCCCTTGTGGGTCCTCGCCTGAAAAAGCCTTCCGCTGACCCTTCATGTCTGACTAACCACTGCCCCATCTCTCTCACTCCCTTCCTTGGGAAACTACTGGAGAAATTGGTCTTCCCCGATTTGACCCAGCATAATGAGCTTGTTGGTTGACTAAACGGCCATCAATTTGTATTCCGAGCATCCAGAGGCATGGAAACTGCTCTGCTGAACACCTGTGAGGAAATGCTTGCATCTCTTGACTCCAACTCTCCTGCTGTTCTCATTCTGTTCGATCTCTCTTCTGCTTTTGACACAGTTAACCACTCCATCCTCATAAAACGGCTCCATGATACCCTTGGAATCTCCAAGTGGGCATTGGATTGGCTGACCTCTTTTCTCACTGAACGTCCCTCCCAGGTTATCCTGGGCTCTTTCTCCTCACCCCATCTATCTCCACCTGTGGCATTCCCCAGGGCTCTATCCTTTCAAATTGGTTCTTAAACATCTATCTTGCCACCCTTGCTCACCTTATCTCCACCTTTTCCCCACACTTCCAGTGTTAGGCAGATAACACACAACTCTTCTTCAGACTACTCTCTGCATCTCCTCTGACTTCCTCTGTCGTTCCTGATAGCCTGTCCTCTATCCAGTCTTGGTGCACCTCCAATGACCTCTGTCTCAATGCCAGCAAAACTGAGATTCTTCCTATCGGGACATCTGTTCCCTCTTTTCTCCCCTCACTCTGGCCACCCTTGGTGGGCTCTCCCCCTCTCCTTCCTCTGAGACCAGAAACCTGGGAGATATCTTTGCCTCGTCTCTCTATTTCATTCCTCACATCTCGGACATTGCCACGAAGGCCCATTTCCAACTCTACCTGCTCAGGGGCATCCTTCCTTTCCTCACTTTTCCCAGAAGCTTAATGTCTCCAGAGCCCTGGTACGCTCCAGGCTGGACTGTTGTAACAGCCTCTTCCTTAATCAACCGTATTCTTCTCTCCGCACCCTCCAGCTAATCCAGAATAGGGCTGCAAGACTTATCCTTGGCCTTATGACCAAGGATCGTATCTCTCCAGCCCTACAATCTCTCCACTGGCCCCCGATCGCTGCAGGCATCATATTTAAATCCCTCTGCATCATCCATAAGGCTGTCTGCGGCCGGGGACCATGCTATCTGCAACTTGCTCTCACCAAATACTCTCCTTCCAGATCCCTCCGATCCTCCAGCTCAAACTCTCTGGTTGTAAAGCGCTTCTCTATGCAAAGAGTGGGCGGATGATCCATTTCCTCTGATGACTCCCTCTTCTGGAACAGCCTCCCCCTTTCTCTCCATCCTGAGCTGGATCTCCTCAAGTTCCGCAAGCACCTGAACAATTTCCTCTTCTTCTCCTTCCCTCTCTCCCACCCTCGCTAAACCCCACAGTTGCTGTGATTGGTGGCCTGGGCCCTTATGTGTCCTCCAAGGTCCTGGCCATCCCACTGCACTTGCCTTCGGACACTGCTTGGCATGTGCTATCTCACAGGCCTGAACTTATTGTATGGGCTGGTGACCCGTCTTCCATCACTCCCTGGCACTTACCTATTGCCTTTGCAACAGTCTCTCTGGCACTTCACCCATCTTTGGATTTTCTAGCACTTACGCCCTTCACATGTCTCTTCTCTCTCTGTACACTTGGATGATCCAAATGTTCACAAGACCTAGTAGGACCGCATTTGTATTTTGCTCATCAAGGTTATAATATTACATTGTTTGCTGTTCCCTTGTTCCCTTCCCTTTGCCCTGTGGGAGCTTTGAAACACAATTTATTGATGTATAAGCAGCCTATAAATGCCCAAATAAATAAACAAATAACAGAATACATACACCAAAACATACATTGAAAATTCAGCAGTACATTATGCCAACCATACATTCAGATAATAACTGTACAATCTAGTATTTCATTGTCTACGTGATCCTGGTTTTCACCCGAGTTACATTACATCCTAGTTGCATTCCTTGTGATCTGGGCGTATACAGGCTAAAAGCACATGGTGCTTTTAGCCTGTATACGCCTGTAGCCTGTATATAAAACCCATACGCACTGAACTTCCATTTGCTAAAGATATCTTACAAATCTTATAAAGAGGTCATTAGTGGTACACAACAGATCGAAAAACAACGATCACACTGCTAGAGTGCTCTTGAACATTTAAAAACACTGGTAGGCTCCTATTCACCCCAAAAAGTGGACACACAAAAACCTCAGTCAGGAGAACATCAAGCTTGCCTCATTAACACAACAGTACAGTAGCTGAGCAAGGTCTCAGTGCATGTATAGTTGTAACAGGTATCAAGCAGGCTGTACAGGTTTTTGTTACACATAAAGCACCAGACAAACAATACAGAAGCAGTGCAGGCTTCCATTACACACACTGAACGGTGCCAGCTAGAGGTGGTTGAACTACTTTGAATTTGTGCCAGCTAAATTTCACAGTAATTCGTAGGAAACTGAATTTTGTTCAGCTAATAAATCCTCATTCCTGCACATAAAAGTCACAATTTGTCAAGTTTGCAGTAACGTTGCAGCCAAAACGATTGCAATATCACAAAACCATTTAAAAAATCATGAATGAAAAACATATTATGTGGGTTTTACATGGAACAATTTTGGTTGAAATGTATGCCATAATTCGCCAGCAGCACAGCATCAACAGGAAAAACATCTCTCGCATATATCTGTGTTTCTTCAGGATCATTATGGGCCTGATTCATGGAAAAGTGCACAGAGAGCCCACAAAGCCTGCACGCTGAAAATGCCTCTGCGCAAGCCTGCGTTCCGACATTTTCCTGCACGCTCTGCATAGTCATGGAATTGTTTGCATAAAGTAACCACATACAGAAGTCGAGGCTGCAACGCCCCCCGACTCGCCCCCATGCAAAGCAAAAACATTCTGAAACAGCTACCTTTGCGTGCTTCCCGGGCACGGATATGTGCACCCTTAAAACATGGGTCCCCCACAAGCAGTGCTGCATGTCAGGGACCCCGTGCGGGATCCCCAGTAACTGTTACCGGCATCCCGACAACATGCGTAGGATTTATCTTAACTCGGTTTAAACTCTGAAAATCTGCATGCAAACCCCAGTAAATTGTTCATGCACCCCACTACACTGCGTACCCGCACCCCTAAGTTAGTTTGGTGTGTGTAAACGCACTCCTAAATCCGAAACCTAATCTTACCTCTGCACAGTGATTCTTATGCACAAGTGCCTGTATGCCTGCCTTCGGGTGGACGATCAAATGAGGGATTTGCGTGGCCATTTTCCTGCCGCGAAGTCGCGTGGTCGGATCCATGAATGCATATCATTCCTCGCAATAGTGAGCATACGATGGACTGCCTGCGGGCCGTCCCTTGTAACGGCCACATTTTCCCTTATTCTTCTTGATTTTATGAGTTCCGTCCCCTTCCCTGCCCTCTCCGCATCCACATCCACGCTCTGCATGGTGTCTCACGCTAGAAACTCAGCCTCTCGCAGCGATGTGTCGAGCCTGAGCAAAGTCCCTGCAAGATACTAAACAGTTTTGTGTAGGTGATTCCATGAATCGAAAAACGGGATTTTGCAAGCAGTTTGGCGCATGAATTCTCCATTTACTGCGCAAATGATTCCATGAATCGGGCCCTATGTGTGTAATTATAAAGCAGCATCTCTTGTTAGTCTTGTGGCTGCTACTTCAGGCTACGCTATTCTGAGCAAGAGACCTCTCACCCTACTCACGACCCTGGGAGCTGCAGGCACTGGGTACTTTGCAGAACATCTACTTGCCTAGAGCAGTGAGAGGCACTAGGAGGGCTTACCTGGAAGTAGCATCCAACAGCTGAATAGGCAGTGTGTGTTTTTTGATGCTGAAGAGGGACACAGTGAACGGCTGAGCTAGTGTTTCAGCAGACAGAACAGCAGCAGTTGCGACCACTGCTACAGACAACACATCTCATGCGGGTGCAGGGTGGGCATGGATTCATCAAACACAGGAGCGGAGGAAGCATCAGCCATGTGACTGGGCCGAGATGACCAGTTAAAGCACGCTGTGCTTATAATGCATCGGTATTCCTTAAAGTGTGCACTTGAGGATGTGACCTCCTGCCTGTCTTTTGTTAAGCACGAAGTTCTCTTTTGATTAGTCGATCCTGTAATGCGTCGCATTCATTTTCGAAAGACAGCTTTTCAGCTGTATATATTCAGCAGCACGTAAAAGCAACCTATTTGTTTGGATTATCAGTCTGAATAAATGATGTTATTTTAATTTCATGATTACTGGGAATACGTGGAACAACTAATTATTGGTCAAATTAGCCTAAATACTGTTACACCTTTCATTTGCATGCATATGAAAACTATATGGCAGCTCTCTGGTTTTCTTCTGGTTTAAAACCTCAAAGCCAGACTGTTTGCGTAGTTGATGCTCTTCTTCTTCAGAAGGCAATTTAGAGAATTTTGAAAAAGCAAGTACCTGTTTTTCATCCAAGATTTCTCTAGTTAAATATTACGTTTATCATGCCTCGATTAAATCCGCTTCTAATCAACCAAAATAACTTTTTGCGGTGTCGAAAATCCTATTCCTTCGAGTCTTTTATTTCGAGTACTAAATGTCCAAATGTTGCTGTACTTCAAGCAAGGTTAATTACATCACGAAAGAGATACCCTTACAACTGCCGAACCTATGCTTTTATCTTGTAAAGCCAAATCAACTTTGGACTCTTTTCTGTTCCCAGATCCTTTCAAACTTATTTCTTTAATGTAAACGACCAAAGCTACTTTTTTCTTGATGACCCTTGTCTGCCCCTCAAAGTAAAAGACCATTTCTTGACTTTTCTTCCTTTCTTTGCACAGCTTATTCAACTCTCACTTGAGTCCTGTTGCTTCCCATGACGTTATTAAAACTCGGTTAACTTAGCTGAACTGAAGATAAAAATGTCTCTCTGCCACTAAAAAGAAACAGGCCCTCATTCCGAGGTTGTTCCTAGTCATGGCGCTAATAGCGCCATGACTAGCACCAATACCGGTACCGCCACCAACGTGGTGGTATGGGGACTTACCAGTCCATTCCGCCCTTTGCGGGACCGGTAAATCCCCATTTGAAATGCCATTCCCCATTCCCATTTAAGCCCCCATAGGGCTCAATGGGAAGGGGGAAGGCGGCAATAACGGTATCACAATTTGCGGTACCGTTATTGACCCCGGTATCCCTTTGTGGGTCATGTCCTTAACGCCTGCTAAAAACAGGCGGTAAGGAAGGACCCGCAAAGGGACCTCGGAATAGGGCACAAAGGGATTTCCGGCACCGGTGTCATTACCGGTGCCCGGTATCCCTTTGCACCCGGGTCGTAATTACCCAAACAATCTTGATGGTGATTGCATGGATAATTATAGACCACTTCCTTCATTAGCATTTCTAGGTATCATTATTGAAATTTGTTTCAGATCAAGGAAATGACTATATACAGCCGGGATTCAGATCTGGCACTGAAACATATAACCAAAAAAGTGATCGGTCCTAGGTTTGGAGTACATTTGAACCAATGGCACTGCTCTGAGCAACCTTTCACACCACTGTTTTGTACCCCTTCTGCGCCATTGCAAATGGGGTCCAGCTATATGCAAATCAGTCATGCACTGCCACCAACAGGAGCAGCCCAGTCTGAACTGCTAAGCCAGGTCACCTCTGCACAGAAACACAAGCAACAGCTAAGTTCCACATGGCACAGTAAGCCTGGGACCAATGTCTCAGCATATCTTCTCACACACATGGAGACACATTATAAGAAATAGTCATGGATGGAAGGTTTTGAATAAATATGCACCTCTCGCATTGCTCTGGGCAACCTTAAACAACAGTGTTTTTTAGCATATCTGTGCCATTGCAAAAGGGTCCAGCCATATGCAAATCAGTCAGGTACTGCCACCAATGCAAAGATAGCATCTCAGCTCGAACTGCTAGGCCAGGTACCCTCTGTATTGAAACACAAGCAACCACAGATGTTCTTCAACCTTATTGGGCCTCGCCATCAAGGCTGCTTTGCATATGATCATTCCCTTTCTGTAATGGATTGGCTGGTGAAGAACAATGGCCTGGAAGGTTGCCCAAAGCAATTGCCAGAGATTTAAGATTAATTCTAGACCTTCTAGCCATCACCTCATTATTTTGCTTCAGTACTGGCAAAGCCACTCTACATATTCTGGATACCATCATTAGACGTTTGGACGATGGTGACCGTGTTTGATATGATTCATCATGACATGAGATTGTTATGCATACTACTCGATCTGATTGATTCCCATTCCCTTTTGGCATCCCACAGGGGTCTATCCTTGCACCACTACTAAACCAGTCAAAAACATTATGTATTTAATTTTCCAACTCCTCTTATTGAGTTTAAATGTCCAGCTGTTTTTTAAATGCTACAATCCCAGGGCTATCCACAGAGTTTGTATCAACAGCCAAACCAATGAAATTTACCGTGGATCCCACACTCTCTTATATACTTCGTATTCATTTGTTTGTGCAATCTGCCCATTCCCACCTGTTCACCTTGAGATATCTGCAATCTCATATCTCTCCCAAACATTTTTGGCCTTTAGCGCTATCCTCAGTTTAATCGAGAATTGATTTTGGAAACTCAATTTTAGTCAGCATTCCACATTCTCACGATCCCCGATTGAAAGCTACCTTCCATGCGGCTGCCTGCCTGGTCTTAGAGCAAGGACGTTTTATCATATGAACCAGATTTTGGAGCTGATTCAGCGGTTACCACTGGATGCCAGAATTATTTATTAACTATTATATATTGTTCACAGAGTGATTTACTTTCAGTCTCTTGTTTACTTGGCTGAGAAATTGAACATTTCTGGAGTTTCCAGTGTTCTCCCTAGCCGAGAGTCTCTGCTTTTAGAAGTCCTTAGATTCAAACGTAGATCCTCTGTGAAATAATCCTTCTCTGGTGTAGAAGTGTCACATTGGAATTCACTGCCGGCAAACCTACGCAAAATTCCTGACTATCTGACTTTTGGAAAAGCAATGAAAGCATGATTGCGGAGGTTTGCTACTTAAATGGTGTTGTTTTGGTTTTAACCTATTGCTTCTCCGATTGTGCACTAGTTTGAATTTGTATTTTACTTTGTCTAGTTATTTATTGTATTTTATATATGTCTTACTTTGTTCAGTGCTCAGACACATTTGGGACTTGTTCACGCTACAGTAAACCTAAAATAAATGGTATTACCCAAATTGTTCGTTTACAATTGTTTGAATGAACAATTGACCGAATTTAAAGGGTCACAATTGACCTTTTCACAATTGACCGCATATATATATAAATATATATATCTGTTTGGTAATATATATTTATTTATATATATAGGGGTTTTGGGGTGTTTGGCGTTAGGTGGGGGGTTGTGGGGGGTTTCCCCCCACATATATGTTACAATTGACCTTCACAATTCGGTCAATTGTGAAAAGGTCAATTGTAATTCGAACAGTTGTAAAACGAACAATTCGTATACAACCAAATAAATAAATATACTGTATAACTGGTGCCAGAATCACACCCTTCTATACATTGGGTGCTAGAATGATATAAATATAAAGCTATATCATAGCTATATCATAGCAAATATGTATAGTGGAATAAAAGGAATTTCAGTTATTACCAGTCTGGAATCTGCAAATAGAAAATTGTGTGTGCCATGAAATTCTGGCTAAGCAGATAAAAGGAACATTCCCTCTGGTCTGGAACTGTAAACAGATGGCCCAGCTAGCCCCAGGAAATCTTTTGTATCCTCCAGTGAGAATCTGACACATTCAAGGGCTGATTTCCTCAGCAGGGCTGAACCATATCCAAAACAACAAGAGTTACCATGCAGGGCTTAGGCGGTCTTTGAAAAGACAATTACAGAGGGGGACTCTGAGCTACACGCAGACAATGTTGGGGAAGTGCAGCTAGTGAAAATGAAGTGCATTTCTTAAGCACTGAACAGGCAAGCAAACTCCTTATACAAATGCCTAATTTAAGGATTTTACTCTATAAAACCACCAGAAATTATGAAGCCCCGACCTGGCATATATAGGACCCGATTCATGGAATTATTTGTGCAGTAAATAGGGACTTTGCGGCCAAGCTGAGTGAGAAATACTGTTTGTCGATTCATGGAATGGACTGTGCAGTACTTTTCTGTTCTTTGTGGGGACTTTGCTCAGGCTCGGCACATCTCTGCGAGTGGCCAAGTGCCTTGAGCCAGACACCACGCAGAGCGTGCGCGTGGCTTGCGCAGAGGGCAGGGAAGGGGGCGGAACTTGTAAAATGAGTAAGAACAAGGGAAACAGACCGTCCATCGCACACCCACTATTGCGTGGAATTAAATGTATTCAAGGATCCGACCGTGCAACTTCTTGGCAGGGAAATGGACATGCAAAGCTCTCATTCTATCTACCAACCAAAGGCAAGCGTACAGGTTCTTGCGCATAGGATTCACTGCGCAGAGGTCAGACTGGGTCTCGGGTTTAGGGGTGCATGTATGCACCAGTGGTCGCATATGACTTAGAGGTGCCCATATGTAGTGTAGCAGGGTGCAGGAACGCTTTACAGGGTTTGCACGCTGATTTTCAGAGTTTTACCCGAGTTACAGTAAATCATACGCATGTTTTCGGGTTGCCAGTAACAGTTACGGGGGACCCCCGCACAGTGTCTTGAGATGCAGGCCTGCTTGCGGGGGACCCCACACATTTTTTTAAGGGTGCATGTATTCGCACCCAGGAGCACGCAAAGGTAGCTGTTTCTGGCTGTTTATGCTTTGCGTGAGGGTGTGTCGGTGGCGTCCGGCCGCGACTTGCGTATACAGTTACTTTGTGTGAACAATTCCATGAATACGTGGAGCACGCAGATGAACTTCTGTGTGCAGGCTTGCACAGTCGTTCTCAGCGCGGGCATTGTGGGGTCTCTGCGCACTATTCCATGAATCGGGCCCGTTATGTATGTCAGGGCGTAAAATGTGCACTCCCCACTAGCCACTGGCTTGTGATAATTGACTCCTGGTGATTAAGACATGGTGTGCTGTCTTTCTGTATAGAATTCTGATGGCAACTGCCCTTTTTTATGGCTGGCCAGTAGATTGCAACTTGAAATTTTGCACCCAGTACGCTAAACATTTAAATTTGCTAATGATTATAGGCTCATTTGAAAATGTCAAGCAAATGTTTTCTTATTAACTGCTTTGTACAAAATGCCTAAAAAGTTTTATAACGGTTTATCAAATGCTTTAAGCAGTTATAAAACCATGAATCGCTGCTTGATAACTGCCAAGTAAATCCATATTACTTTTATAAAATGTTTAGCAACTGCTTCTTAAATGCTTTTCAAGCAGCTCCACAAATTCGTTTTTTAGTCTTGAGCCTGGTTAATATGAAAATTCCATCCATGCCCATTTTAGTCTAGCAACTAAGTAAACGCTAAAACCTGCAAATAGGTAAACGTTTCAAGTTGCAACTTCCTAGTCAGGTATGAAAAGTCACTCATCGCCTCAGTTGTCAGCATACACAGCGCACCGTTTCTTATTTGTCAACAAACAGTGATCACTAGCCGAAGGCTATTGTTGAGTTCAAGTGTTTATCCAGGACTGCAAATAATCAGCCTCCCTATGTCTAACCAGATGTTCATGCATCCTCAAGTAAAGGAACTGCATATGACTAGGTCCCCAGAAGAGAGCATGCTACTGAAATGAATGGGTTTGTGCCATATAACACAACATATAACACAACACCGCTACTGTAAAATGGGGCACTCATATGTAAATCTAAAACTGTTTTTTTGCGGTGTAGACAACCAAAGGGAAACATTTTCTATTTTCTAATACTGCTGTGCGATTTGGAAGACTAGGGTACTTTACCATATACCCCATATATTTCTCTTTTTCAGTGTTATATTTTATATCTACATGACTTCATTCTCTCAAACTGGATGTCAATTGTGTTGCCTATATGTGCAAATGGAAGATGGTCACAGAGTTGGGATGATGCCATTGAAGGCCTTGGAAGTTCCTTCGAGACGAAAACGTCGTTTTTCGGGAAATCTTAAAATGGATGGCATGAATTCCAATGATAGTGAGTCAGGGAAAGAAAACAGGAGATAACAGTGTGAGATAGCAACACACTGAGAAGGGCTTATGGATGCAGAGCTTCAGCAGAGGTCTAGAGGGAGCTCAACTTAGAAAGGTGTGGGGGCATTCCATGAACAGACTCTGCGAATAGGAGAAGTAACTTAAAGAGTGACCAGGATTTCATCGAGGGAAAGCTAGCCCGCGCTGAGGCAGGGGTGTGGAAAGAATGAGGGAGATGAATAGTGTAGTGGTGGTAATGTTAAGTACTTGTTTAAAAGACGGGAATGTTTACAGGGTAAGTCACAAGAGGAAGGTGGAGTAGTATGCAAGCCTGCTTAGAAAAAGAGTACAGTTGAGGGATATAGCCAAGTGAAAGGTGAGATAGGATTACGGTTTTCAGAGGTTTAGTAGATGAAGTCTGGTTGCTGTATCCATAGAGGTAACAGACTTTTGGCATTTGACATTGTTACCAAAGAGAAGC
Source organism: Ambystoma mexicanum (assembly GCF_040938575.1). NCBI lineage: Eukaryota > Metazoa > Chordata > Amphibia > Caudata > Ambystomatidae > Ambystoma > Ambystoma mexicanum. The sequence goes on from NC_090921.1 coordinate 1,400,651,432, forward strand.
ACTAGTTTACAAGTCCTAGGCAATAGATTGAGGATGTCAGGGATAATTAAAACAGGGAAGTGATTAGATGTTAGGAGCTGAGTGCAGTTTACTCAGTTTAATTGAGTTTAGGAAGAGCTATGCATTAGAGAGCTGAAATACATCCAGTGAGGGATAGAGACACAGAAGGAGATGCAAGTGGATAGCTCTGACAAGGAGGAAAAAGCAGGATATACTGTGCAGAGGGGCAGCCAAGTGCCCCAGCTGGAAGTCCTCCCTCCTTCACACCTATATGCTGCAAGCCAGAAATCGTGCCATGTTTGACACCAGCGATTGTGTATATTCCGCTGAGAATCTTCAAGAAAAGGTATCCACTAAGAAAACCCTATCTGATGTAGCCCCAAAGATATGACAATCTCATCGAGGAGGTCCCCAAAGGAATATGAAAAATGAAAGAAAGAGACGTTGGTGACATCACAAGAGATGAGCGTGGCACACTGAGATGTCTGACTGAAGAAGAGAAATTATGGACCTTCTAGAATCTAATTACGAAGTAAAGAATCAAGTAAACTTTCATCTGCGAGACAAGATTGCATGTGTGAAGAGCACTGCAGACAATGCAAGCCGTTCAATAACTGTAGAGACGCAGCAACGCAAGTAGAATAAGTGATCATAGCTGCTAGCTATACGTAGTCAAAAGAGTGCAGGCCGAACCACCATTATATAGAAGCTTGACATCGGTGTCACAACTTTAGTAAGTTCAAGGCCATGAAAATAAAGGCTGAAGCTGTGTCGTAGCAAAGAAGTAGTTGGGATCATGGACGAATCGAGAAGGGCTGTCTGGCTTTGTGTCAAGGCTGAAGCTACCAAGAACTGGTTATCTATCCTTGCAGACAGTGAACATGAGATGCTGAATCATCCCTTGTTAAGTTGCAAAGAAAGAACACCACAAGTGCCACATTTTATTCATTTAAGACAAATGCTACAAAATGGGCCGGATTACCATCTCCTGTCACGTGAGCCAAGGATGAAAATAGAGTTGAGCATGCAGTTCCAGAGTTATGATAGCGGGTGCTCACACTCCTGTATATTGTCAGAATCAAGGATACTTTACAAGGCCAAGTACAAAGACAATCTTCATGGCAAAAGGCATGGGTGATGAGATGGGGGGCTAATTGGGTGGGGAGGTAACATCATGTCAACTTCCTGGCACCTGGGGTTTGACCTGACATGCTGCCAGTGATCCGAATGTTCCAGAAAGCAACAAGCATGGCAACCAATTGTAGAGGGCCATATCACGAAGGGCCTTATACTTTGAAAGCCAGTGATGCACTGTGTATCTAATAAGTGTTGAAGATGACTTACACTAGGGGTGGGCATAAGTTGTCCCCCCTGACTGTAGAGACCCAATCACAACCCTGCCCCTGATAGAAACTATACTTAGATGTTCCTTTTAGCATATCACAACTCCCGTAGGTTTTTCTTATTTGCCACGTAGTATGGCATCATACATGATGAATTTTCACAACATTAAGTATGATTTTTTATAAAATGCTTCGAGAGAATGCTGTGCGATGTCCGTTGATGTCCTTTGTAAATCCCTGTTTTAGACAATTGATAATAAAACAGTAAAACAACGTTGCCATCTTCTTGACTTGGTCCCATTATTTGATGTAAGAGTTACTCTGCTTCCCATCCACCATATGATAAAAAAGGGCCCTAACGCTCATCTATGTTAAAAGTTGTGTAAGAAATTCCAAAGAGGAAGACAATCTTGCCAAGAGGCGAGGTATAAAGAGTAACAAGGAGGAGAACATGGACTGTCAGGAATCTCTGAATGAGAGGGTGGTGGCAGAAAGGGTGCAGATACTTCAAAAGATGGAGAAGGAGCAGTCACATGAGGTATGAGGCAATCCATGTGAGGGCATTGTCTTGAAAGCCAGGGCAGGGGGAGAAGAGAGTGTGTGTGTGATGGTTAGCCAAGGGTCAAAAACGGAAGAAATGTCAAAAAAGATGAACATACATGAACTGTAAATTCAGCAGTGCACAATCACAATTTAGGAAGGCAACATGCACCTTTTTTATATTAACAACACACACACACATGTTTACATTCAAAATACTCTAAAGGAAACCAATGATAATTATAATCTATTAGTGTGTTGCATTCATAGAGAAACAAGCCCATCAATGAGTACAATGAGATATGATATTGAGGTGAGAACATCAAGGGTAGAAACTGTAAACTCTAGGGTAATTATAGGACACCGATTCACCTGCCGGCCCAGCCGACCCAGTTCGACAGTCAAAAACCAACATGAGGTATCTATATACATTTTAGCTGTCCCTTAGTCTAGAAGAAGAGTCCACAGTAACTCTCCTCCATAGTGCTAAAGTATGCCATGTCTCACTTCCACTCCTCACAGATAGGCGCTGGATCCCTGCTCCAGGCCATAGCAACTTGGCATTTAGCTGAAAGACCGCTTGGCCCAACCAGTCACCTCAGAGCTTTGGGAACGTGCAGGGTGTAGGTCAAAAGACCTATTACCGGAAAGGCAGTGATATGCATATATACAATGGGTTTGACACCGTTATCCCAAAAAGGAAGAATAAATGAGGACCGAGGTAAATTTATGAAATACACCTCAATTTTTTCATACCTGCTGTAACTAGAGGTGATTCCAGGAAACAATGTATGGAATGAGCAAGGTGTGAGGCAGAATACAGCACACACATGTAACATATATACATTTGTGTCTACAACTAAGAGAAACCTCTGTAGTCAATCAACAAATGAACAGCTACTGAACATCGGGTATTGAAGTTAGTCACTCAGATTACCAGGCAGTTGGTTGATTTTACATGTGGGATCGATGGTGTCCCTAATATAGTAGTAGCCTTGTAAATACTAAATAGTAATCTCTCTGAAAACGAGCAAAACAACTGCTGGCGTCATCATTGAAGTCTTTGTTAGAAGATGCGCCATTTTGGAGAAGTCAGGGCTAGTGTTTGAGTTAGGGGGGTAGTTGTCAAATGTGGCTTTTGAGGGCTTCTTTTGTCTCCACGGTGCTTCTTACTTTTATGTTTTCATACTTACATTGGTTTTGCTCATTGTTATTTATGTGAGGTATACTTTTGATTTCAGAACTTGTCTTTTATTAGTGTATGTCCGCCACTAACATTGGATTTAGCAACATAATAACAAGGCTCCCAGCTCATATTTACAAGCAAGCTCATGTTTCAGAGGGTGTCTTTCATTGTCCAGTTGCGTCATAATTAATATAGTGCTTTCCCTGGAGCTATCGTGGAACAGAGGGACACGATGGGCAATGTGTGTGTGTGTGTTTGTGTGCGCGCGCGCGGTGCATTTCCCTTACATCGGATGACTTTGAGGAACAGAAAATAATGTACCTATACATTTCAGAGAATACATCGATTCATTATATCATAGGAGAAATGTCTTACTTACTCATCAGTGTCAATTGAAAGACAGCAGAATTGTTTTACAAAAGTTCTGCGGGTGGAGGGTGCATGTGCTTTGCTTTTGATGAAGTAACTTGTGAAATATCTATTGGGAAGCAGCGTCTGATCCAAAAACATTATTTGTGGGTCCTTTTCAGACTTCTGGAGATTAAATGATAGGGAGGTGGTCAAGGAAATTAACAAAACAAAAATAAGGCTGCATAATTAAAAGAGAATTAAATGAGTTCTTGGAAATCTGGCACGACATTCTGACGTGGAAGCATTGGGAATTCTGTCAGTGGAAAATCGACAATGGCAGGAATTAGTAAAGCCAACAGTTGTGGCTTTGAAAATGTAGAGACTAATCTGTATTTGTCCTTTGGGGTTTCACACAAATATTACCCTCATCTGCCGCCTTTTAAATGGCAAGACCTATTGGTTTTGTCAATGCTTGTTTTCTAGGGTTTTTTCATTATGGTTGTCAGCGTCGTGGTATCTGAAAGCGAGGTTCTGAAATCACCAAACTCACACCTAATCTTCCTCACATTCTTATAGTCTGAAAACAGCAGAAATTATACAAATGAAATGGCGCGAACTAAAAGGGCAAACAAAGAATTAGAATTAAGAAAAGCTAGCCGCCCGTGTGAATGTTTGTAAGAAACGGTGTCCGGCTGTAGATATGGTGTGTGTTTGAGAGTGTGCACGAGTGTGTGCGCATGTGTCTGTGTGTGCCACCCGTGGTACCTCTGGGAAGGAATAGGAGAAGAGAAGTGAATTTCATTTTATCGACTCAGGAGGGTGAACGGTGCTGCTCTGCCAGCTCCAGAATACAATGCACTCTCATATCGTTAGCATCTCATACACATACGTGGCCATTTTCTTTGACAGATAACTAACCATCACAAAAACTGACAACACAATCGGAAATAAATGAATTAAAGAGAATGAGGTGGGGCTGAGAGTAGAGTATTTTTCTGTTGCCTCCCTTTATTTCTTTTTTTCTTACGGCGCAAGGGCTTATAGTGCTCCCAAATCAGTGACCTGGAAAAACAGGCCTGGAAGCCAAATCACAGCAATCTGCAAATCCATGAGAATATACACTGCTCTCGACTTAAATCGAAGGCATCTTCGCAGACTCTTAGCTGCAGAAGCACTAAGTGAAACATGGGCACACAGCATGAACAGACATGGGCACAAATACAAGGAAACCAGAGGTCCCCAATAAAGCATTGAGGACTGTGTGAATATTGGAATTCCTGGAACCTTCTGATGAAGAAAGAATGATGCAACAGAAGAGCTACTGTTCTTAATCAGATATTTTTAAAACAATTTTTATTGGTTTTTACAACAAACAATCACATAAACAAACTTAGTAGTGTATGAATACTCTGGCAATAGCAAGGCCCCAGAAGAAAGACACCCATCTCCATCAAAATGGCTTAGTTCCTGGGACCTCTGCACAACCCCCACAGACACATAATCCACCCACTCCACCCTTATCTATATTCCCTGCACACGCTGATGCCTCACCTGAACCTCCAGACTGAGAAAACCCTCGGCACAGCATTGCATTTATCATGGGAACTCAAAGGTCAGGGAAAACTCTACAGGCAGAGCTTATGTCTAGCTGTGTTACATGGTCTGGAAATTGCCCCCATGAATGATCTAGATTGGCTAAAAAAGAGTGAAGGCCAGTTCTGGAGTTCTCTATTGATCTGTCCCGATAGAACTCATACACTTTGATTTTGGACGACCGTCATCAACGTCCGAGGTTTTGAGGAGGAGGGGGACTTTGCTGATTAAAACATGAAAAGACCCACACTGTCCGCTGTTAAAACTTAAGGGATACTTAGTCTCGGGAGAATAGCTCAGGAGCAAGGCACTCGTCTTGGAAGCAAGATGACACGGAACAACACAGAAGACCCAAGGCACCAGGCCAGCACTTAGAAACCTCTGGGTATTAAACACTTTATAAATAACCCATTACAATTTACAGATCATGTGTATCAAAATGAAGGGAAACGGATTGTATGGGTAGTCTAAGATGTCACATGATCTCGTTGATTCCCTGAACTGGACCTCAACTGATCATAAATCTTTTTTAAATTAAAGGGGAGTTTACTAGTAAATTACATACTTGCCAATGGATTGCCAACTATTCCCATTTGCAACATTTGAAAATATATCTGAAACATAGTTGGTTGTGTTATAAATGTTATAAATGTATGTCCTCTCAGCATTATCTGCTTAAATGTCCATCATAATCTGTCCATAAATTCTAGCTTTTATTAGTGAATGGATCATTTGCCGACTATGATCACACTGGCCCACCTCTGTCAGAAACCAGGGGCGATTGAAAAAGCCCAACATATCCCAAATTCCTATGAACATCTGGAATGGACATACCAAAAGTTACTGGCGCGATTTGACAACAGGATACAGGGATTAGACCAAGAAGCATTTTGGAAGTATTATATTAACTCATGTAATACGTCCTTGATTATTGCATTGTATAATATACGGAAGGTAGCAGTGGCAAAATTTGTAGACGGGTAGTCAACTGAAGGCATAAAAGTAGGGCAAAATATATTTTTTTGCTTTAGGCCAATTATGTTGAGGAATAGGAAATGGTTTACTTTTAAGGATAATTATGTATATTTTGCCAAGAACGAGTATGCTCATCCTTTTGCATAGACTTGCATAATAGCCTGGCAGTTAAGGGGTTAAATGTGTTACTTTATATTTATCTGAAACAGTTCATTGAACTCATAATCACATTATTAATAATAATTTAGAAAAGTTCAGGTAACCCAGGCGCAAAAAGCCAAAATGGAAGTGATATAGACACAGATTGACCACATGTAGTGGGAATGCATCAGGCAGGTGGCTAGAGTAGATGAGGTGGAGACACAAGTGAACTGATGTTTCAAACCCATTGTAATGTTTGGGACCTATGATTAGTATGCCAGAGTGGTGTGAGGCTGACCTCCCCATAGTGTGTGTGGGCGTTTGAACACCTCAACATGGGCAAAAGCTATATACAATACATCCAGACAGGCATGGTCAACAATGTAAATAGTGAAACACAAGAATTATTATAATTTCACAATGCACTTGGCACCTTTAGTAGAATTCATAGAAATATACTGGCAACCCTCATGTAAGTTGGTTCTTGTTTTCCAAAGTTATGAGATATTGAAAATACGGTAAAAAGTTGAAAATATTTTCATCCAGTTTCCATGACGTAACAGAGCATGCCTGAGAAGCAAAAATGAAGCCAAAGAAATAACTAATGTATCAATGTAAATTTATCAAACTTTTAAGTCTAACTTCGATCAGAAGTTAAAGTCAACAGGAATTTTATGAATGATTCTAGATGATCGACAAACTTAAAATGCAGAAGAACTAACATGAATTATAAGAAATAATGGAGGATGTAAGTCAAAGATCTTTCAAATGCAACCTTGCATCAAAGCAACCTTTTCACTACATTAACTACATTAAACCTAAGAAAAAATAATCTCGAGACGTTGGGCGGTGGAAAAAGTCATGCCATTCTCACATCGACTGGTTTTCTCTGGTATGGAAAATTTGAGACACCAATGATTTGTACATGGATCCATTGCTGGAGCTCAGACTTTGGCGTGGTGTGTGTCCTCTGGTTGGCTGCCCCAAACAGCTTCCTTCTAAACAACTTCTGTGACAGCATCCCTTGAAGTCAAGTCAAACTTAATATTTTCCATGCCACAGGCTCATCTCATCTTGCCCCAGGTGCTGCTTCTAAGCAGTGCTAATCCTGTTAGCATTTTCTGAGCTGCTTTGAAGAAGTAGCAGTTCATGTTGATGATCTGAAACTAACCACATTACCAAAGGAGTTAGTTTATACTTGTTTCCCAAGACAGTGCGGGAACCTCCAAACATCCAAAATACTAGGCAGTGATATCTGTCCTCTTTCAAACGTTCCATGGATCTGGTCCCATGGTGTGAATGAAGCAATCAGCTGTGATTCCAGGAAGCTCTGTTGTGGCACTGTGAACAAATACTTTTTTGGACTCAGGAAACGCAAACATCATCAACGGCAGAGGCTATTGGGCTCCCTGCCAAATACATAGGAGGACCCCAGAGGGCAATGACTTGCCCTGGAAGTGCAATAGCCTCCAGGACTCTCACTTATGTGGTTTGATCCAAGACTATTACCCTCTTTGGGTCTAGCACTGAGGATCACCCTCACATTTGAGTCAAAAATCACTGTATGTTGTCCACTTTTTGTTTTCTCGAACGGCAAGAGACTAGAGCTCTTTCCAAAAGTTTGGGTCCACATGGGCAGCTTGTTGACTAAAATAAAGCCTTCTGGGTTTGTAGAATCCATCTTTTCTCTTGACTGATTAGTGGATCAATGGGATGCCATATTTCTCACATATCAAGAGGGTTGTCTAATGAATGCTAATTATTGGATAGAAAAATTGACTCACCTTTTAGATGATTGGATATCTGAACTTCATCAGTGAGCTGTTTCTTTGTTGAGGGACTACTAAATCGTGTTGGATTTATTATTTTGTACTCTTTCTCAGCTCTCCCACTGTAATCCCGTAACTTTCCATTCTCCCGTTTCAGTGTCTGTTGATGAAAGCTCTTTTACCAGATGTTTTTATTTGTTAGTCTGCAAAGGATTTGCTTTTTTGTCATTCTCATTCTGAAATGGTCCTTGCTCTCCGTGCTTGCCTCTGTAACCATTTGTCGTATTCTGAAAACCTGTCATTGTTGTTGAACTCAGAAAATGGAGGCTATCTGACGCGCTTCAATAACTTTTACAGACACTTTTTAAAACCTACCTACAATCATGCGCAGGGGCCGCTGCGAACAATTGAAAAACATGCTCCTTATGACCCCAGTGATTACCTGGAGTGCTCTTAGACATGAACATTTATCCGGAAATCGCAGCAATATTTGTTAATACAAATTGGCGCATAGGCTGCAAAAGGGAAGCTTACGGTGCAAGTTTTTATTTATGTTCACTAACAGAGATTTAAAATGTTCATTCAAACTTAGACAAATTTCAATTTAAACTAACATATCTCTCATGTTACTCATCCACAATATGCCCAGCACTCCCTTCACTTACCCATACATCTTACATTCAACAGCTGAAGAAAGACAAACCTCCCCTCTTTTCCATTACAGTGTCCTGCATTTTACTCTCTGAAAGCAACAGTGGTTCTTTGATCCCAATCAAAAAGAAATCCTATGGAAAATGCACTCTCTTGTCAATGTGGAGCATCATTGAACTTTCAGGAACAGAGGCAAAATGTATTTTTCACATAAACACTATCATTTTCCTTTCAAGGGTTCAGGCGTACTTCAATAGAAATAGCACTCCTGCACACATCTGACCTTTAGCCTTTCTGGGCCGTTGACTAGAAAGGAGTCTGTTGTGTTCGCTTTCAACAAGCTGCACTGAGCGATTGCTAAATTGTCTCTTTCAGGTAAACCCTGGGATCATGTGGAGGTTGTGTTACTTTTCATTTGGAATATATTTTTTAAAGAAGGCTGTAGTAATAGAGTGTTTTGGCTTTCAAATTGACACAGGCTTTTTTCGGCCTTTCACTGTTGGCAAAGAGCATTGCGTTTACAGCATTTCTGTATCTGGGTTAGACTTGTGGAAAGCCTGAAGAATGTTAATGAAAGCGAGTTACGAAAAGCAGCATGCTAAACATGGCATACGAGATAGGCACAGTCTGCCAGGCAATGGCAGTTTACTACAGTCACCAGGGTTAGAAGAGGAAACAAAGTAGCACTGGACATTGAAACAAAATCAGCCGCCACATTCACACTTTTGCCAGAGACTGGCCCCAGAACTGTAGGGAAGTTTAGGGTTCATCCTCCAAGAACATGTTGCAAATCGTTGCAATTTACAACACATTTGTCCATATATACTGGCACAAAAGGCATATGATTCATACAGGTCATAGCCTCACTATGGCCCAAGTATGGATAACCCAGAAATGCTACAATTCTTCATTATGAAATGAAGCTTACACCATTTTTGGAAGCACGGAAGGGCCTCCAGTTTCACAGTCGTAGAATAACTTCCAGTTTCAAAAACATGGCATGTCCAAGTACACCACCTGGACTGCCCTAAACAGGCCTCTACATATAAACACAGGGAAGGTGCATAATGATTCTAGGCCAGAGGCCTCCACACCTCAATCCTTATTATTCTAGACCGTGCCTCCCAACTCAACCACATTTGGAGAGGGTCACGCCTCCCCCTCAAACCTACTTTCACTGTCCCAAAACATAAAATTCCTCCCATACATTTCAAACGACATACTTCTAGAAAACAACCAACCCCCATCTCTGTTTATTGTATTGGGATCCCTCACCAATGCATCTGACTTCACCCTTCTCGGGGACTCATGAGTTTCAGGGATATGTATGCCCTGTCACGATGGTGACAGGGGTCAAAAATCAGGTCAAGACGATATTGCACGCGACATATTGGGCATTATTACAAGTTTGGCGGTAGCCTTGCTGGTAAAATCGGCAGGTTGCCTCCAAACGCAATTTTTTTCCGGCACCTGCGAATCAGCAATTACCGGGACATTACGGCCCCCCCAGACCCGGCAATTCACGGGCGCCGGACAAAAAGCTCCCCATTCCCATTCGAGCCCCATAGGCCGGGCCAGAACCGTTGTTACCGGACCGAAAAACCTATAATGAGGCTCATTGTTTCTTTATTTGGGAAGATAGTATAGTCAGAAACGTCTTTATTGGTGGGCAAAATTAGTGGGGGCCCACATGGCTGCCAGGTTCAATGAAGTCAGCGCCCGTTATTTACAGTGGTGCTCTGCTAGAGTTCTAAAAGTGGTGCATGAATTTTCTTCAAAACTACATTCCTTTTTGATCAATTAACCCTGTAAGGCTTTCTGCGTTGACAGTAAAACACACAGTGGGACAGATTCTGAAAGGGTTTTGTTTTTGGTGCAAGTGATGAAATGCGTTCATCCATCTCATCACTGGTGCCAAAAAGAGGTGCATCCAAATGCCCAAAGGGCCTCTGAATACGTGCATCTTAGATGCTCACATTCAAAGGCCCTTGTTCCCTCCCTTTGCTCATTTGGGCAAATCAGGGGGCATTGCTCTGCATTTCAATACACATCCCGAAACCAACCAGAAATAGGAGGTGCTTTCAAATGTGCAAAAATGAAAGATCTTCTATTGCACCAGCTTGGACTCGGTGCAGGGGAAGGGCCAATGCATGACAGGTCATTTGTTTTTCTTTCCAATAAATCTTTATTAATTTTATGTAAACCATAGGTACATCACATATTTAACCACAAAGGCATCCTGGACCTACATCAGAAACAATGTAGCCATCAGGAGTACTTAGGGCTCATATGATACAACCTCAACCATGAGCCCATCTTATGATTATCCCCACAACTGCTCACTCCAATGAGATCCATCACAACAAAAACAACAGAACAAACAAAAATGGAAATCCCTTTGAGGCTGTGTATCTAACAGATTATGAGGAGTATAGACATCCCCTCTGCATTGCAACAGATCATTTGCAGAATAACATTTGCAATCTTTGATATCATCTTAAAACAACAAAATGCCTGCATATCATAGGGTTTATGATGCACATTCGGGAAGCCATTTTGGTGAACAAATCTGATGAATGGATAACAGTTACCCAGGTATCTTGGTCTCCGAATGGCTGCTCCAAACCATATCCTAGACCACCATTCTCGAATATTTGGGGCTGTGTATACTTTCAAATTATGGGCTACTGTAATTTTGGCTGAGACCAATAAGTGGGCGACCAGTCTGCCACTTTTACACGATAACTTATAGCCGCCCTCTGAGTCTTCATTTCCCAGTAAGTCTACCAGAGGAGCTAATGGTAGGTCAAGGCCCGTTATCCTCTTAATGTGAGATAGTACCTCCTTCCAGTATTGCTGCAGGAGGGTGTAAGAACACCAAATGTGAACAATTGTACCTTGCTTGCTTGGTTGCATCTCCAACAACTCTGGGATGCTGATGGATTCATAAGATGAAGCCTTGCAGGAGTGAGATACCAACAACACATCAACTTCTAGCTATTTCCCTTCAGTTGTACACATCGTGAAGATTTGGATACCCTGCTACACTATAATATACCATGTCAAATCATCTATAGGGGCACCAATATCCTCCTCCCATTTAGTCATATAAGTATGGGTGTGTCCAAAGCTGTTGTCATTAAGTATCATGTATAGATTGGAGATCTTTCAATCTGGTGTGTCCCCAATAAACAAGTCCACACATTTTGTGGTGTCCCTACTTCTCTCCCGATTTCTTTGCGAATTGCCGATCCAATGCCGGAGCTGTATATAAGTATATTTGGCTGACTCTAGGCGGGTACATGTTTTTTGCTTTCAGCAAAGGACATAGCTCTCCCATCTACAAATAGTTGGCCCATCATCTTTAGCCCTCCCTCCTTCCAAAGATTACAATGTGTTTGATTCAAGCCTGGGGGGAATTCTGGATTTTTCCAAATGGGCGTGAGATGTGAAAGGACTATAGTTGTACTAGATTTCCTCCTTACTCTATTCCAGCAATAGATCAATATCTTTGTGGCTGGCCTTATCATTTTAGGATGCCACCTCATCCTTGCGATGATCCAGCAGCAATCGTGAATCGCCAATCCCAACCCCTGCTGCTCTATTCCAACCATTGTTTGGTATCACAGTGTGAACAGCTATCAAGAAATTGGGCTATCTGGGCTGTGTAGAAATAACTGTCCAAATCGGGTACTCCTAGCCCTCCCTCTCCCTCGCTGCCATCATCGTGTGGCGGGAAACTCTGGGTGATTTCGGTACGACGTCCTTTCATCATCTGCCTGTTCATCCCCAGGCTTTTTAACGTGCACATTCCATCGAATGTGCTCATCACATTTTTTTGGGGGGGTGGGAAAGGGCAGATAAGGGTTTGGGCGGGTGGGCAATAGCAAAAAATAAGTGTGGGAGGGAGGGTTGGCGGGGTACCGCCCAAAAAAATAAAACAAGCACATTCGATGGAATGTACACGTTAAAAAGCCTAGGGATGAACAGGCAGGCGATGAAATTACATGGAACTGGTTTATTGGCCCTTACAAAGCTAAAAAAAAAGATGTTTGCAGATCTTGAATGATTCTTTTCGGAATTATTACCAAACACACTTGCATCGCATACGGTTGAAAGGGGTCTTCTTTACTGCCGTTACCCTCTGCAACCAGGAGATGGCTTAACTCTTGTTCATCGTAACATGTCCTCCTTTAAATGTGTACATTGTTCCAGAAAGGTCAGTTGATGCAGCAGTGTATGGGTAGTCGTCAAGCGAACTCCCAGATATTGTAGTGAGCTCAGGTTCCACGAAAGCCACATCTCGCTTTCAACGTGTTTTCTACCAGCTGTGACTGAGCAATGTTTAAAATAAGTGATTTAGCATAGTTTATTGTGCAGCCCAACATTCTGTGAAATAGCTGGAACATAGAGATTATATTGGCTGGGTGGTATTCGAGTTATGCATGAAGAGCAATAGATCGGCGGCTTACAGTGCTATCTCATGATGGGATTTGGCTATTTCAGACAGGTTCATTTCTGAACCTTTCATGCGTTTTCTTTGAAGTGGAAGAGCTCCCGTGTTAAGCACTGCTCTCCCACTTGCATTTCTATCCTTCAAAGAAGGATAGTAATGCATTTTTATTCTGTGCTGCATTTGACAGTGACAGGAGGGCCTGTCACTCTGAATATGCTCCAAGCACTCACATAGGCGTTGGGAGCCTATATATATATATATATTTTTTTTTTTTTTTGCTTCTTAGGCACTTATACAGCAAGTAAAATACTGTTTCTAAGCGTTAGTGTCAGGAACACGCTCCAGATACTATTGTATTTCAGGGGGCTACACAGCAAACCTTTGCACAACTGTTCAGCCACCGGGTGGCATGCACATTTCTAAAATGAGCGCAAATGAAAAAGCGCCTCCTCTGCGCTTTTTTCATTTGCACCCAGTTTTCAGAATCACTGCAGTTTGTCCGTTCACTATAGCCCACTCCTTTAGCATTCTCTCCCTTCTGTGAGGAACGTCTTGATCAGGTGCAATCCTGAACCTTGATGTACAGAGGGATACATTTGAATGCCAGCTCAGTGTGCTAAAGACTCATTACAGTGGTTTGCGTTCATTTGCCAGATCACTGTACCAAATTCCAGCAAGATGGATGTAACCTTTCCGATGTCTGAGGTTGATAAAACTTGCGTGTATGTATACTTGTATGATAGTAGCACCTGATGATAGTAGCACCTGCTGCACCTGCTGCATCACAAGACAATGTACCTCATTAGCCAGTGCTAACTATAAAAAGAAGTATGGGAGAAAGCAGGAGGGCTTGCCTGCTCACATATGGGTGCCGTTGTTTAGCCCATTTACTGATCTTCCTTTTTATGTAGGTCATTTGAGTGAAGCGGTCATATTCAGAAGAGAGCAGACCAAATGTAACCGGCCCCTGTGAGAATATGTTCAGGTGTGCTTATTTAGCACAATACATCAGTTGCTTTCTTACACAATTTCAAAGGTACTTCTGTACATCGTAAATAACAGTCAAGTCTTTGTGTTCGTTGCATATCAAGCATTAAAATACAATTGAAAACCACAGATTAAATCTTTTAACCTCATACCAATGTTCTAATACATGCATACTTACCTTGATTGTGGGGAATGTAAAGCTGCAAGCATTCTCCTTTTGCTTTGTTTGTAAATTCTGTCAATCAGTTTATTATGTGAGTTGTGTACTTTTCAAGTGAGTTCTACAAAAACACATATTAAATCCTGAAAGTCAAACATTCACAAATAATTGTACCTTGCTCGGTGCTAAGAACTGGGAAAAATGAGTCAAGTGCAGGAATTGTAGATTGGCTCAAATCCCAGCTACATCTCACACGTGTGTGATCCTGGGTAATTTGTTTAATCCTGTGGTACCTAACCTGTCAAAATTGCCATTCTATAAACATATTGGGCTGTCAGCGCCTGAAAGTGATTTCATTCTCAGGGAATTCTCTTCAAAAAGCCTCCCTCATGGTTTAACTAGCTAAAGTGTTGCTTTGTGTATGATAATAGTGGCCTTGATATATTGCACACCACAAAGTAATTTGTTTCTTCGCTAATATCAATACAACTTGAAAATCATTCCCCTCTTCTAATCTCAGTCTATGTTAGCATGCATGCACCTTTCTGCTACCGTCTCATTTATATGCACAATCTCATATACACTCGTGTGTGTACCTTTTCCATTGCTTCCAATCTGTCTGTATGCTTGAGCATTCAGAGAAGTTATGATATGTTAAGTCATTTATAACGTGGCTGTACACAAGTGTTTCTAGGTGTGAGGTTGGAGACTTTTACATTCTGCTAATATGAGTCCTCTGTCTATGCTACAGCATGTGCAACTTTTTCATACAGCTATTGATCTGTGTCCCGTATCTAAAATTACAACCTCCTCATGGCTGTTATTTTCAGTTTTGGCTACAAGGTGGCAATAAAGCAGCACCTATAAGCCAGCACAATTTCATTGGAATACAGCAAGAAGGGAGATTGGATGTAAGGAGGGGTGCATAGCCTCTGTGTGTTGTTGTTTTTGTTACCCATCCTTTGCTACCCACTACCGGCCCCTCCCTACCCAAACACATCCTCCTAGGTTTATCAAGCTGTACCGTCAAACATTAGTCTGCCAATGTTCTTTCTAAACAGTCTTCTAAGAGCTAATGGTCTAATTTCAGTTGTAAATGACGTACTGGCGTAATAGACATGCGTTTACCAAGTATGCCTTCTGCCACTTCATGTATAAGCAGTATGTGTTTCCTTCAATGTAGTCATGTTAAAAGCAAGCATTGGCAAAGGCAACAGCTTTGGTATGTGTATAGTTTAGTTTAGCTAGGCATTTTCCAGGAACAGCTATCATATACCAAAGTACTCACAATATTTCCCAGATAATGCCATCTTATGGCCGGATGATATCATTATGGCACTGCATGGCAAATACCTACACAAAAGCCACATATTACCCTTGAATGACACTTGTTATTATGCTGATTCAGCAAATCTGATAATGTTAAGGAGATTGGAACACAGTAACCCAGCATATTTTCATTGCTGCTGTGAAGCATTTCAACCTATGGGTTACGATCGCATTGTGTGGGAGGGGGGTGCACGACCATAAATCCTGGACCCCTTCATTTTTTTCGTTTTGGGGGGCAAAGGCATCTGTGCCGCGGGACACAAATAATTCCTTAAAATAGCCATGCATAGGTTGGGAAAAAATACAAACGGAGCACTGTAAGGGAAATTCGGAAATTGAATGAGTCTTTTTGTGATGTAAAATAACACACATCTTGCTCTAAAGGGGTTTACACAACCTGGGTTCCCCTTCCTCTCAGCTGTTCACACTTTGTTAGTCTGTATTAGGGTTCCCACACACCTCTTCTCAGTGCTCTTGGGACTTGCTTTTCAGGGAATTCTCAGTCTCAGGTTTAAGAGGCTGTCATACCCTTCTTCTCTGGCCTTTCTCCCTTGACTCTCAATCCTGGATTAAAGGGTTCCTGTACTCTTCTTCTTCTTCTCTCTTCTTCCGCTTCATGTTTGTTTGTGCTGCAACAGGTCTTTCCCCTATTGGGTTGTCAAAGGACTTAAATAGGGTCTTCCCTGCCTTTGGGTTCTGACTCTTGCTCTCATTATAAACACTCTACCCCTGCATTGGTCCTTCTGCTTGTCAACGCCATGCCAGATGCATATTCCTCCTCTGACCATGGGCTTGATACCTTTGGTTGCGGTCTCACCCCTACCCACTGTGTTGTGCGAAGCATGCTCTCATATACCTTCGTAGTCTTGTGTAGTTAATGAAGGTCCATGGCTCAGGTGGGTAGAAGCAGGTACTTTTATTTAGGTCTTGGTCACATACATTATATGTAAAGGGGAAGGAGAAGACCCATTGGTCCCCACCACCCAGTTAGCTCTTCCAACTGTAACTCCTGGAACTTATCGGAGGGAACCATCTATGATATGCATGCATTCCAGCACTCACTCTGACATCACAGCCACAGGCTAACATACACACGGGGAAGGGAAGGGATACAAGACACTACATACATCCCTTTCTACCAAACACATTAACCACACAAACAGGGAAAGGGGGGCAAGATAACACTAACTACTTTTTCTACCAAACACATTTAGCTTACAATTAGGGTGCTTTTTACCAAACATCAGAGAAGGGAATGGACACCCACTATTAGGACCACAATTCTCTTAGACAGGAGAAGAAGAATAACACCACTTTCTCAGTGTAAGAATGGATTTCTAAACCCTGGCCTGGTGGACAGATGTTTAGGAGGCCACACTTGGTAGTGGAACAGAGGAACCATCCTGGGAAGATATCCAGACCAATTCATGTTAGATTGGTAAGCGGTCAAGGCTACGTCTCAGGAGGGGTGAGAGTGATAAGAGGTCTCTAATGAGCACACACAGTACAGTCAAACACCAAGTAGACAGTACTATACTAACAATATACTATTTATTATAGGCTCAATAACAACACCAATGAATCATGAAATACAATAGTAAAATACCACACAAGCAACACACTATGTAACATATATACAATCACTGGAGACAGTGTGAGAAAGTTAATAACTCCACCGATACCTGGAAAGGAAAAAGGTGAATAACTTTTAAAAGACAGACAATCTTCACAGGTGACAACACTAACTTTAAAAGTCGAGTCCTTAAGATGAACGCAGCCTTGTACCCAATGTTCGATGAAGTAGTAAAAGCGCTGGTTTTGCGTAAGGTTTACAAAGTACTTATAAGGATGCAGGAACAAGTTAGGTTTTTTTTTACGGTGAACAAAGTTGTTCCTGACTTTCAGAGGGCTTTAGAGAGCAATTACTACCCAAGCCAAACAAAAGGCCGAAATAACCTTCAATGTGTAAATGCGTTTGGATGAACAAAGGGCCACCAGTCACTGAGTTCACTACTCACTGCCCTTAGCTTGGTATCAGTCCAGACTTGGCAAGTCTAGAGGTAGTGGTCAGAAGTTTGATTTCTGGCCCTCGGTTTAGCTTCCAGGTGCACATGCACTGCGTGTGTGGATACAGGTCTGGTATGGGAGAGTGCCAAATGTGCTATCCGCACCCTCAACCTAACCACAGGAGCTGCATGTACATGACCTCACCACCTTGGTTGGCAGGAGATTCTCACTTTCATACACAGACCAACTCAAGGCAACTTTTAGGTGAAGAGGCTTAGGTAGAGGTTGTGGATGGGTACACGGAGCTAGGGTAACCAGAAATAGGGTTACGCAGAGGTAAGGGATGGGAATGGGGACAAAAGGTAAGTACACATACCACTAACATGTAATCTCACTTCTTTCTTGAACTCTCTTATAGACTTGAAAGCCCTGTCCCTGCTCTCCTACACCTGTCATATACCATTGTAAAACACTCTGCTTGATCATATACTCATGGTAGACACATTTAGACATATACCACTGCATGCTTCCATTGAGCCAAAACATCCTACTGCCACTCTGCTGCACGTAATTCCTTCATGCACAGATTCATGCCCTACACATAATTGCTCCTCGAAAACAGTTCCATACTTAATAATGAACACAATTCCACACTCCTTGTGTATCAATAATAGTCTGTAGCAGTTCACAATTGTATAACTCTGAAAAAGAAACCAAAATATGTTGTAACACATTGTCAAATAATTGAGCAAATGCTGCTTCTAAATCAAATATGCACTTAACTGTGGATCCAGCACCCGCCAATGAGTTCAAGGGCATGAAGTATCTGGCCTCCACCAACTTGGAGTGTTCACCACCACGGTCTGACCTAATCCATCACCATCCCGTATCTCAAATGACGGATGGACCTCTTGTTTCACCGCTGCGGGCCAGGACATTAAACTGTCCACCACAGCCACAGCCCTGAACCTCCAAAATGGAACTCTAAAATGGCATTTTTCAACCGATTAATCCAAGTCCAGAGCAGCACCCATGTGGAGCATACGTGCTTCCGAGTGCTAATTACAAGCACATGGGGAAGAACACTGCCCGCTTTTCACTGCTAACTTGCATGCAGTGCATGCCGTCTTGCCCGAGGCACCAGGGAACTGAAGTCTTGCGCTGGATACTCAGCCTTCCCTTGCTCCATACCATTACTGCACGGCATCTCACAGCCCATTTCCTCACAGTACCTACCCTGTCAAACAGAGGGCCTGGATGCTCTGGACATCTTCAATGGATCTGCTTCACTTTCAACGGTGCATGCACATTTGCTGCTTGCTCCCAGAACCTTTCTTCTGGCCCATGACTCACCCAATAATCATAGTACCAGAATGTCTAACTGTCCAAAATGTCCTTCACTTCGTACTCCTCTTGTTCCTCACTGTCACAAACTGGTAGCTCTTGTGTTCCCACCCCTGTCTCCACCAGTTTTAATACTGAAACAGGAAACAATGAGATACTTTTTTATACTCTTTGTAATTGCAAGCGTATCAGATTAGGTGTTAACACTTTGATCACCTCAAACGGTCCCACAGACTGAAGATGCAATTTTTGGTCTCTCTTCAACCTCAAGTATTTCAATGATAGGTACACTTTATCCCCCACCTTGTACATGGAGGGAGGATGCCTCTTCACATCAGGATATTTCTTATACACTTCTTTAGCCCTCTCCAAATGTTGATGAGCCTTCTCCCACCCCAATTGGATTGCTTGTCTTCAGTTTTATTCTGCTGATACCGTAGTTAATATGGACAATTTATCAGGCAACACCCACGGATGATAACCATGTAAGAAAAACAAGAGACAGGTAAAGAAACATGATCAGAATTGTTGTAACACCACTCTGCTAGTCATAATGCCTCCAATCAATTACTTTCCTGTGAGCTACCACCAGCGCAGAAACTGCTCCATTGATTGATTAACTTGCTCTGTCTGCCCATTTGTCTGTGGGTGATAACTTGTGGACAGTTCAATGTGAATGCCCAATTGGTTGCAGAAGGCTTTCCAAAACTTTCAAATAAATTGAGATCCCTGTCTGAAACCATCAAAGATGGTAAACCATGTACCTTTACCACATTCTGCACAAACAACTCTTCCAAAAGTCCTTTTGTCAGCACTTCCTTACAAATACACAATGAGCCATTTTTGTCAAAAATTCCATCACCACCAGAATTGTACCACAGCGCCTAACCTTAGGCAATTCTGTCACAAGGTCCATAGAAATATCCTCCCACAGCTTAGTCAGAGTTGGTAAGGGTTCAAGTAACCCCATCTGTGTTTGATGTGATGCCTTATTCTGTGCACCAAACTCATACTTCCCAAGCCATTGCTGTTCCCTTTGTGACAGCTGCGACCACCAAAAGTCTCTTTGTATCTGCTATATTATTTTCCCAATTCCTGGATGCCATGCTAAAGGTCCCACATGGAACAATTGTATGAAATGGTCCTGCACATTTTCCACGAGAACAAATTACTGGGCTTCTTGAAATGGCAACCCCTCCCAAATATACCTTGCGTGGATCTTGTGTCCACCACTCCTCCTTCATCTCATGAGCCAGACTCTGTCTTTTTTCTGTCACTTTTTTCAGATATTTAAAATGTTTATAATCTGTGAATAAAGTAATGCTATGTCTTGCATCCAAAAGATAATGGGGGTCATTAAGAGTTTGAAGGTAGCCATGGCGCTATTAGCGGCATGGCTGCCTCCAAACCCGGGTCTGATGTGGCTGAATGGGACTTACCAGGACATTCTGACCTATGCGGACCCGGTAAATCCCCATTCAGTTGACCATTCCCCATTCCCATTGAGCCCCTACAGGGCTCAATAGGGCTCAATGGGAATGGCGAAGGTGCTAATAACGGGCCCGCAAATTGCGGGCCCGTTATTAGCTCCAAGGTCCCTTAACGGGACCCGCAGAGAAAGCTGGTCAGACCAGCCGTTCCTGCTGGGACCCACTAAGGGACCTCGAAATAGGCGGTAAGCACCGGCATCATTACCGTCGACCATTACCCCTTACCGCGCAACTCGTAATGACCCACAATATCTCCATTCCCACCATGTTTCCTTAATTGCCAACAATTCTCTGTTTGCCACTGCATAGTTGTGCTAGGTAGAGGGTCAATTCCATGTGAAATAGGCAACAGAATGCATTATATCTTCCTCATCATGTTGGGACAATATGGCTCCTACCGCATCCCCTGATGCATCTGTTTCCACCTGAAAGCGTTTGACCTTATCGGAATGTCTCATGATCAGCACTGTGGTAACTGCTTGTTTCTATATATCAAATGCCTCTCCCCCTTGTACATCTCACTCAAACATAACCCCTTTCTTCAATGTAAAACGCAAAAAGCTTGTAATGGTAGTCAGATACATTTGGGATAAACCTGTGATAAAAATTGGCAAATCTCAAAAAAGATTGAACATCCTTCACCTTCTTAGGCACTGGCCATTCCACCACTGCCCTCACCTTAACCGGATCCATTACAATCCCTTCCGGTGTCAACACATACCCTAAAATTGTGACTGAAGTCACCTCAAACACACACTTCTCTAATTTAACATACAGCTAATGTTCTCATAACTGCTCTAATACTCGCCTTGAATGCTCCCTATGCTCTCCCTTAGATTCTAAATATATCAAGATATCATTGATGTAGATGTCAACAAATACATCCACAAACTCTCACAACACTTCTTGCATGAAAAACTGAAAGGCTGCAGGGCGATACACAACCCAAAAGGCATAATGAAATATTCAAACAAACCAAACTTGGTTCTGAAGGTGGTCTTCAATTCATCACCCTCCTTCACTCTCACCAAATTATACCTAACTTTGTGAACGACTGTAACAACCATATCTAGTGTAGTAGTACAAACATTTTAGGCAAAGGAAACCTGTTCTTCACTTTAATCTTGTTGACTGCTCTATAGTCTATGCAGGTTCTTAGCAATCCCTCCTTTTTAGGTATGAAAAATAAAGGAGACAAAACTGGTGACTCAGAGGACCTGATAAATCAAATCTCAAGCATTTGATCTAGATCGGACACGGGTATGTTTTCACCGTAGTCTTGGTTCCGGTCCTAGGACCGCTATTACGAAGATAGAAGGGGGTACTTGCTGTTTCTTTTATTCCCCCTGTCCGATACGAGTTTGTTAACCGGCACATTCTTCCTTTCTCGGATGGGTGGGGAATGACTAGAATTCTTGTGCTAATGAATTATTTATGAATCTAGCACTCTGATAGTGACGATTCAGTGTTTAATTAGCTCCTGCCTTTTCCCTTCTCTCTGTTCCCGTTACAATATTGTTAATCCTTACGGTCACGACCTATACAGAGGGTGCAACTGTCACTGCCTTATGGGAAGAGCCTGGCTAGTTGGCAGTCTCAATCAGTGCACACACTGGATAGTGACAGACCTTTGTGATAAAGGTAAGCTCGGGTGACTCAAGCTTACCTGACTGGGCTACTTTACTTGATTAGGTGCTCAGTATCACTTTATTCTTCGGTGATTTTCTACCACCTAGTACAGTTTACATCAGTATTATCACTTCACTTAGTGATACTAGATCGATTGTGAGTATCTGGCCTGAAATGATATTATTCTCACTCTTGCTTTCCTGTTTTGGATGCATGGTACACAGGAAGGTCATGGTAGGTTATACCTCATTTTGAGGTGTGACTGTAGTGGTTCTGGAAGTCTTAAAATGTCACGAGATGTTGGTGATGGTGGTAAGATTTTGGATGCACTAATCAATATGGTGTTTCCCAACATGGTTCTGGATCTCGGTCCACACGTTTTTCCCCAGTGTTAGAGGTAGACGTAAGGTATTGGTAACCTTTTTCTACACCCCGTTTATTCATAGTACGGTGGTAGTATTGTTCAATCTAGTAACTTAAGCATTTAGCCTGATTGAAGTTGTGTTTTTATGTTTGTATTTAGGTGAGCCCTGCCGGTGTAGTACACTTGTTCTCCATTTTTCCATCTACATTCCACGTGACTCCGCTGGACCTTAGTGCCCCTGAAGAATTTCTGTCTACCAAGAATTATACAGAAAGAAACATTTCGGGTCGGAGAATGTACTGTTATTTATAAACAGTTTTTAGTGATATTTGCACGAGTCGGAATAGATCATATAAATAAGAGATTGGCTCAATTATGCTAAATTCATGGTTCATATTTATAATGGACTAGAAATTGTGGAAATCGTATAATTGCGTTTTTAGTATGCTTGTTTTTACTGATGAAATATTTGTTATATTTGAGTGATTTTATGAATTGTTTGAGTGTGAATGCAGTATGGTTGAAGTGTGGTTTGTTGTGGTTTTAGATGGGAACGATGTATCTTGTCAGTCCAATTGAATTTGATGGATTGACTAATGAATTTATTGATACTCATATCATTGTATGTTTTTATATTCATGAAAGCAATTTTTTTATCCATATATGTTAATAAAAAATATTGAATTGTGTAGGAGCGTCTACTGTGTCGAATTCAATTTGCTTCTACTCAGTATTTGGTTTTTTGAAAGACGCGTTTCTCCATAGATGTCTACTGTACTGTGAATTTATTATGGCAATGATTATGTAGACAGGTGTGCTACACTGGGACTCACCACATAAACACAACAGTACTCTGACCTTCTATGTTAATTTCACAGGCACAGCTTCACCTCACTGATGAGGCCCAACAAGGCTGAAACACGTGTATGGGGTTGCTGTCAGTACTCTTGTTCAGAGAGGAATTGTAATAGCATTTCGGTGCTGGACTGCCCATGTGGGCGGAACAAGGACTGATATGCAAATGGTTATTTCCCATCTGTGAGAGGTACAGTGAGCAAAAAGCGTGTGCTGCAAACTCTCACCTCAGAACAGGTTATCATGCCATGTTCTCTCTGGAGAGGAGCGCCTGCTACCTTTAGTGAAATAGTCCACAGGATGACCCAGTCCCTTCTCTCTTTCCATGGCACCCATTAAAAAAAGTAAACAAAAAAAATGGACGGCATGGAAAGTAGAGAAGGGACGATGTGTCCTCCCATCTGCCTTTCAATGATGGCCTGTCAGAGTAAGTGTTCCCAGCCCGTCCACTCCCGAAAAGGATTGAAAAGAAGGTAAGTGTGGGTAAGGGGGGATGCAGAGGGAATTCTGCAGATGGAGGAGGAGTGAGGGGAGGATAGGGGGAACACCACACTTACCTTGTTCCCTAGTGGGGGAAAATGGCAGCGTCCAGCTGTGAGGTGTCTCAGATTGTGGGATTACCGCTGGTAATGGCCCCATTCCGAGCCTCCTCATTGGCTGAGAGGCTGCCACACCACCCACCCCCCCGACAGGTACTAATGTTGTTTATACTTATGCACATGACCTTTGTCGATTCTTAACCAAATATGCCACCTTTGTTGCATCATTGATTTTCCCAATCAACACTTAGTAAGCCCCCTTTTTTTAAAACAGTGACACTTGCTACTTCCATGCAAATGTGCATCCTTTGCTGCATAATTGATACCCGATATCAACCTTTTGTTTTTAAATGCATATGACCTTTGTCACTTTAAGAAAAAGTGCAATCAATACATTGCATCCTCTGATGCTATATCACATAGCCTTGTTGCCCTATACCATTTTATCAGTTAAACATACACAAAAATTCTTGTAAATTCACTCCTACCCTAATGTGTTTTTATTTGTTTGCCAGTTTTAACTGAATTATTTTCATCTGCATTAGAGCTACGACACAGTACCATGTGGAACATGCATAGATTCTCAACATTAGTCTTCACTGCATACCAACTTTGGGGTGCATTCAAAGGCCCAAAACGGAAGTCCCTTTCACATGAAAAGCAGGATTTTTCAGCATTGACACAAAAACATCTTTGCAGTTTAAATGTGAAAATATGCCACTGCTAACAGAAACATGTCAGGGAAAAAGACATGGTGCGTGTTGACAAAAAGTAATATATATTATGTTTTGCATACAAAATACCAGTAACATTTGAAGAGCCACTTTGTTTTCCATGTAAAAATGTCAGCCCAAGACAAACCATTTTTGCTGGCTGTCGGACACTTCACAATGCCCCCACTACCAGTCTGGATTGTACATCCCCCAGCTAATTACAAACTACAATAAAGTATCCTGCTAAATGTGTGGAAAACCTAGTGTTCCCCAGACTTTCTGGCTCTGAAGGCAGTTACTGCAGGACTAGTTCCCATCGGCTGGAGCATGCTTAAAAGGAGTGACGATTTGGGGCTACAACTTCAAACAGGTAACCAACTTCAAAGAGCAACCTGAAAACAAAAATACAATAATACAAACTGGTTAAAATCAACCCTTTGAGACTATATGGCCTGAAGGCAGGAGGATTGTCATTTGTCCCACATGAAGATTTACTATTAATTTAAAAGGACTATTACCAGGTATGCCTTTTTCCAGCAACCATAAGGCGGATTTTCTTCATTTAGCTACAATTTTGAGGTCATTTGCAGGTGATTTTGGAGATATACAAATCATGCACCTACGAGTTAGGGAACCGTAATGGCTATGCAATATGTGTTTCTGGCTGATCTGAAAACATTCCAAATGTGAGAGTTGGTGAACGGTTGGAGATAAAATTAAGAATATCAGTAACAAATTACATATTGAGGTTGTCGGAAGCCACTGGTTTACCATGTGCTATTCCGTGTTCCTGTGCAAGTGCGACTTGACGACGGTGTACGTGTACATTCTAGGTCCCTTCCTTTAATCGAACTTGCACTGGAGAACGATTGAGGAACGATGACCGAAGGAACGTCAACCCGACTGGGGCTGCAATGTGTGAGTTTGTGCAGCACGTTAGTTTGTGGCTGCTAACTTAAAGCATCTGATTTTCTTGTTTAATATCGTAACGGAACGCCAAGCGGAGTTGGGGCAATTCGTTGTGTTTCCAGATATATCTCCTCTGTGATGGAAGGCCGCAGGGATTCGAACAGTGAGCTGGGATAGTGAGCGGGAGAGAGTGGGGAGCGTTCTCTTCCCCAGTTGTGCATACCCTAATTGCTGCCTCCATTTCAAAACAACCCAAATATAAGTAGAGAATATATTACAGTGGATGTGTGTTGCATTGCCCACCTAACATCAAGGTATTGAGGCGAGGCACACGCACTTGGTGACTAGGAGGTTTCTTGTGGTGACTGCGGGCTACTTGTAGCCTTTGAAGCACATGATTTTGAACCCCATTGGGCAGAAGTGTGGCAGAAGCATTCTGCTGTGTTCGGTGTGCAGCGATGGGAGCAAAAGCAAAGTAAGACACCCGTGAACCGATACGCATGAACATTGCGAGCACTGTGTACAATAATTTTATCACCAATGTACATGACTGTGGCTTCTTGTGGCTTCTTGGTTTCTTTTGCAAGAAAGCCCTATACACGTAATGGTCAGGAACTAAACCAAGTGTGGCTTTGTGGGCATTTTTGAATTTACACTGTGTCATTTGGTAGGGTCACGGGCTGGGATGCTGCCCGAATTGAGGAAACACTGCAAGGGAGTGGCCTACTTGGCACGGCCCACCATTCACAGCTGACTCCTTGCACGTCAGAGCTAACAGAACATATCCTGCTAAAAGATATCAGGTGGACACTGCTGAATCAACTGTCGGCTTAATGCCTGTGAGTCGCGGCAGCAGTCTAAAGTCTGAATCAAACTAAAAAACAACCACTGAATGGATATTGAGACGAGTGGATTACCTGATTGACAGGTGGGAAAACAGAAGGTTGGCTGTAACTAAATTTGCGTCAAAGGAATGAAAACATGTGGAAAACATGGAAGGAGGCCAAATATGAATGAATCAGGGGTTAATGCAGTACCAATACTCAGCCTATAGTAACCCCATCAACATAACAATATATAATGTCCTTTTTTATTCCGAATAAGCCTGTTATGGAAGCACCTGACCCTTTGGAAAATATTTCCCTTCCTGGAATAGCGGAACAGGACTCTATTATATCCATAGATAACAATGGGTCACTTCTTAAATTGTGTCAAACGGCCAGAAGGAACTCCATGATACAAGGGGACCTTAAACCCGACAATCTGCTGTCTTCGAATTTATCCCGCACCCCTGATTTGGAAAATGTTATGACATTGTCTGAATCAGCCCTAGATGAATCTGAGTGTGAAGGGGAAAGGTCGGTGAGTGAAGTGGGGGAAAAAGAAATTCCTGTTGAGGAGAGCAGCACTACTTATAAGAAGTGATGATTGGAGGTCCTGGAGACTAAGATTGAGGCCCTCTTCCAGCTTTGCACTAGGATGGAGGTCTAACAAAAATCTGCAAGGGAGGACTTGAATACGAGTAGTAGGATAAGGGGTGGTGTGAGAGCAAGGGAATGGATGAGAGTAATGGCAGAATTTGATCATGTTCCCATACATGTGGGCAATGGGTTAGAGACCACTACATGGACTAATGGAAAACTGAGCACCAGAATAGATTTTATTTTCATGAGTAAACAGGAGGGTAGTGTACTGCCGGTATTGGAAATTAAAAGTACAAAAGTGAGTGACCATGTAATGCTAATTATGACCTTTGAGAAATTAAACCAAGTGACAAGAAGCTGGTTCAATGGAGAAGTTGAGGTCAATTTAGGAGGCAATAACCTTAACTGGTCAACTCGAACGATAGATAAATATAATGCCCATTTTAGAAATCTGGATTTGGCTAGTGATGGGTTTAAATTACAGGAGATTATGTTGGAAACTCTCTGTAAAGTCACTATGGAGGTAACAACAACTAGGAAAGTTGACTTTTATAACAGCCAATGACCTGGCCGCCACTTTGACCATATCATCGCTAGAAGGAACAGAGTTAAACACCGTCATTAGAGCGGTGGAAAAACGTTATGAGCGGTTGGAGCTGGAGAGAAAAAAAAAGGATAAACAATCTAAGGAAAAACTATAAAATCTGGGTGAGAAACCATCAGGTCTCAAGCAACGATATGGGTTGGAAATACAGGCTAATGAGAACAAATGATTCATACAAATGTTGTACTGGTTGGGGAGCTCTCAAGGTATGTCCAATCGATCAAGGGAAATAGCAACTGTAACAGAAGAAAAATGTGTGGAGTACATCAAGAAGTCCTTCCAGGGCCCTCAAAATGTGCACCGGGAAGCTCGATCCATACAACAAAATGGTAGACATGGTGGCAAAAATTAAGCAATTTAAATCATCAAATGCAGCCAGCCTGGACGAACTCACTAATTTGGTACTGAAGGCAGATGCTGATTTATGGGCACATATTTTAAAGCAAACTTATATACACGTGTGCCAAACTGGTGAAATCTCTGAGACGTGGAAGAATGCCATCTTCATTCCCATCTGAAAAAAGTGCCAGAGAGACTGCCCAGAAAACTACAGACTTTGAGCGATGCTTGATTGAAGTGGGAAACTCTTTGCCAGCATTTTGCTGGAAATACTTTCCGACTGGGTAGCCCAAAAGGGATTACTAACTTATCACCAAACCGGGTTTAGAACGGGGTGCTTAGCAATTTACCCAATTTGGACACTATTGATGCTAATATCTGATACCCAACTCAAGCCAGGAATGGCTTTATATGCATGTTTTGTGGATCTTCCACTTTTGATAGCATGGATAGAGGGAAATTATGGGAAATGCTGGAAGAATGGCAGATAGACCCCCTCCTTGCTGTACTTTATAAAAGCTTTATACAGCAAAATGGTGGTCCAGATCCGAGCCCATTCCAACAAAGAAGGGATTAAAACAGGGGTGTGCTTTAGCCCCCCTGTTTTTTAATCTCTACCTATCATAACTAGCTAAAAGACTAGGGAACGTATCAAACTCTCCTCCGCAATACAGGGATAAGAGCTTGGTATGCATATCATATGCGGATGATGTTGTGGTCCTTGATAGAACAGAAATCAGACTACAATGCACCCTCAACGCCCTCTCAGTATTTGCATCTGACCTTGCTCTGAAATCAAACATCAAAAAAACAAAAATCATTGTGTTTGGGAAGGGTGCAAGAGTGTCTAATTCCTTTGTTTGGCAGCTGGGAGGAAAGAAAGAAAGTTCTATCTTGCTTATATTTTGGAGGAGGCAATGGAAAAAGCCTGGAAAAAATGGCTTTTATTAAGAAAAGCAATTGACTCCCAAGGGGGGGGAGAACCCTAGAAGCCAAGAGTCTAGCTTATAAGCTTTCAATTGTGCCCACTATTCTATATGCCCTGGAAGTATTTCAGTGGAAATGGGTAGTAGGTGTGGGCAAGTTGGAGGGAAAGATCCTTCGATCAATGTTAAATTTGCCCGCGGGCACTCCAATAGAGGTAATTAGGTATTTAGATTGGAGCTGGGGCTCCCCTCTCTTGGTATGTCATGGTCTGTAGCATCCAGCAATCTTTGGGCCAAGATAAAATCCGCACTACAAGGTCCGGAGAATTTACTTTCACTTACCCTCCAACATGCTTGTAGATACTCGACGAGTGAATGGTTCAGCAACTTGGATATATGGGTGACAAA
Source organism: Ambystoma mexicanum (assembly GCF_040938575.1). Taxonomy (NCBI): domain Eukaryota; kingdom Metazoa; phylum Chordata; class Amphibia; order Caudata; family Ambystomatidae; genus Ambystoma; species Ambystoma mexicanum. The sequence continues at coordinate 1,400,680,464 of NC_090921.1, forward strand.
ATACCTAGAAGACATTGGGGTTACCCCAATCCCGGAAACTTGGCTGGAATTTAATTTACCAAAGATTCCTGAAAAAGCAAAGGCCTACAATACTGAGAAGGCCTTAATACATCTTAAAACACTCAAGAAGTTTCATGAATATACCCAACAATCTTTTGAAATGGGTAGCCCCAAGTCCTATTTAATAAAAAGGTGGAATCCGCCCCTTATTAAGTTTATCCTGTAAATTAGGCAACAGATTTTGTAGACTATGTGGGAAAGCCATCGAATCAGCTAGGCATTCGCTAACTCAATATGAGATGTTGGAAAGTACTTATGGTCAGGCCAATGCTAAATATCAAAATCCTTCCTCAGACCATTTTTGGAGTATATTGTTTGGGGCAGATTCACTGGTGTTGACAAAAGCTGCAATGCATGTCTGGGAAGTAGCTTGTAAAAAATGTACGATAAGAAATGAAAATTGAGTAGGGCAATGATTTTATGTTTTTGAAATTGGTTATGAGTTGATGTTTTGGGGGGGCTTCCCCTAATTTTATGACTTAAATGTATCAAACCATATTTTATTTTATATTGAAGTTTTATAGTGTATTTTACCACATATTTTATATGGTTTGTATGTGTTAGTGTGAAAAGGTTGTAAAGAAATTAAATCACACTTTAAACTAACAATAATTACATATTCATAACTGCTATCCTTTTCACAGAAATGGCAGAAAATTGCCACATGGCCGTGCAACATGTTGTGGATCAGGCTGTCCTCTTACTTAATCACCTGAATCAGACAATATGTATATTATGGCAGATTTTAGTACAATTATGAACTGTTGCCACATAACTAGTGTTTTCCAAAAATTGGACTTGAGAAGAAATGGGGCTTGCAAATTAAGCTGCCATATGTCTGCTCCAGACTCTTAAACAAATCCGAAGTGAGGAGCTATAGTGGGGAGGAGAGAGAAGGGTAACTGTGCAATCCTATTGTGTGAGCTCTTGCAGGAGACTCCCCCAAGATTGTAAAATTGGTGGTGTCATTGCTGCTATATAAGGGGCACTGCACTAGGAGGAAGAGAGAGAGCTTTTGAAATGAACCATTAAAGAGTGCTGCTGCAACCTACAATATGACAGCTGCAAGGAAACACCAGAGGAAATTGCTAAGAGTGCATCTGGTTGGAGCTCTATTTCTAGCTATACCTAAATGCTGACTGGGTCCTATGGTAGAGAGCGGGAGGCCATTCTTGAGAGCAGAGATACCATATCCCTGCCCTATCTTTCCCGAGGGTCCTGACATGCAGCTGACTGTCCTGAACTTTAAATAGAGGTTTTCTATGTAAGTAGTACTGATCCCTAGGAAATCAATTGGTGGGGAGTCTCTTTGCCTTAAATCCTTTTCCCTTTATAGTGGGCGGGGGCAAAACTGTGAAGATCCTTAGCCAATTTAACTAAAAATATTAATTTAATTAATTCCCAATATGGTGTAACACTACAGGGTGATTTTTGTTAAAATTGAAAATTAACAAAGCTCACTTCTCAGTGGGCACTGAAAAGGCACTATTGGAACAGATGGTATCTAAATTACTGATTAGTACGGCTTTTGTTTAACTCCAAGGTTTCTCAGTGTAGGACAAACAATCCACTTTAGCAGCTTCAACAATCTTATCTACGTTGAAAGAAAGTATGAAATAGAATTTCAAACACGTCACTAAGTTAAAGCATCTTTAACAATGGGGTGTCACTTTTAAAGGTGCCCCAGTAGATTTGGTCACAAAGTGGAAACTTGTTTTTGGGTAGCAAGGATGCCACAAAAGTAATAGCAGTCTACAAACTGGAGGACGATTAGAAATAAAGTTAAGTTGGCCTTTTTTTAATACAAATGTAAATATCTTTGGGAGTAAACAAACTGATTTCAAATGTTAAATGTTAACTTCATGATAATGGTGGCAGGGCAACTGTCACTTTATAAACGCAGGCACCATGTTATAGCTCCTTAAAAAATAGATATGCTTGCTTTGTCAAGGGATTGCATTAAACAGTGGAAACCACATTTGCTGACAATACCATTGTATCTTTCCATTTGAGCTACAGATTGAAGAGAAGTCTGCTGATAATTTTGCCTTTTAAGTTTCTTCCACAACACATGGGCCCAGTTACACCTAGGACATATATTGTCCTCTTGGTTAGATATTTGACACCTCTCCTAGGTGGAGAGACTGCTTTCTCCGAGTAGCAGGGCTTAGCACAGGCATTTCAGGAGAAGCTACAGGACAAAGAGGAATATCCGAAAGGGGACAATTGGCTTGGAGAGTGTTTGATGTAAGACACATGGGTGAGGGAGGTCCATGAAACCTAAGAATCCAGAAACCTAAAGGAAGAATGCTTCGGCCATCTTTGTTTTTAGTTTACATCCTCTCTATCTCCGCACTCCTCCACAAACATCCTTCAATTCAGTGACCCTGAATATAATACAGTAGATTAGATGAACAATCCCCCATTTGACTGTGTAAGGGGTGAACTCCCATTTGGTGCAGCATCTTTTAAAACCATCTTTAAAGAAAAGGGATAAAGACAGAACTTGTGTTGCAGCTACAGCTAGCATCCTGCAGGCCTTCTGTTTCCTGATTGCTGACCTGCTGTTGCCTCCATTGCCTGCTCTGCCCCCCTGCCGTGAACTGTAAATTCCTTCAACTCCCCGCGAGGGCGAAGCCTGTGAGGGATAAAGGCAAAGCCTGTGGGGGATAAGGGAGTGGGCATTGGCATCTTGCATGCCTTCTGATTGCAGACCTGCTGTTGCCTCCATTGCCTGCTCCGCCACCCTGGTGTGAACTTTAAATTCCTTCAACTCCCCGGAGCACAGCGAAGACCCTGGGAAATCAGCCCTACTGTGACAAGTCCACACAGACCAAGAAGAACCCTAACTCGCGACATCCAGAGGATGAGGTGCTCTTCACTCACCGGCACGCGCCTCTGGAGTGGCGCTGATTTGCGAAGCTGTACCTAGTCTCTGATGGTGTGCGCTGCCGCTGATCAGATTTACAACGACGGACCTGGCAGGAAAGTAATTGCTGCAATGAATTTCGAAAGTTGAATTGTATTTTACACGCCCTAATTCGACCCACAAGACCGGATTGAAGCTTAAGGACTATGCCAGGTTATACTTAACTGTTACATATGCGTTTGACAGCAAAGGCATATAACAATGTTTAAAATGGTCTAATATGATTTAACAACAAGTGGGTTGTTGGCCATCCTACACCTGTTATTACATCCCCAAGCCTGGTATCCATCATGGCAAGGAGTGATTGTGAGCTACGCCCTGGGGATACACTACTGCATTGACAGTGATCAGCCATGTACTTTTTTTTGTTCTTGCTCGATTGCCCTACTTTTCACAGGGTGAGTCCAGCTGAAGTATGTTAGGGGGCCTGAACCCGCCGCTAACTGCTGGAGTCCCGGTAAAGCGTCTTCATCTGACTGTCTGAGAAGCAACAGCGCACTTATAACGTTATATACTCCAGGGTGAGGAGGGGGCGGACTCTGGCGGCTCCTCAAGCTGTTGGGCGTGCCTCAGCCTGGGTCTGCCAGCACAGCCTGTACCCGAATGAAGCAGCTATTCTGAGGAGGTGCAAAGGGCTACAGAATTTTGCATTGAACAGTTTTAATTAAACTTTCTTTTTCTATTGCAACACTGCACATATTGAAAACAGTGCACATTGCCCGCTCGGGCCCTAAGTGCCACAGAATTTTGTATTGAACTGTTTGCATTGAATTGTTTTAATAGAGCTTTCTTTCTAGTGCAACAGCGCACATAGTGGTCATAGTGCATATTGTTTGCATTCCCTTATCTCAGTCTTTTTATTTGCTCATTTTTATACTATCAGTGCAAACAATGTCTAAAAGTAATGCTGTTACTGCCATCTCTCCAAATGACAGAGGAAAGAAAATAAATAAAATGTTGCAGCCGATAAAATCAGTAAATATTTTAATTTCTGAAATAATGGGTCTTCTTCACGAAATTCGGACACCTGAGAGAAATGCAAATCTAGCTCCGAACCCAAGTCCTGTAATTAAATCCAACTTTGTGATTAACAACCTGGAGGAAGATCTCATCTTGTTTTTCCCTGTGCCAGTAGAGAAACCCCCTATTGATACAGTCTATCACCCCTCCCGAATCAACCGTAGGGATCCGCTCTCCTTCTTTGAAGTTAATAAAAGACTGGGGCAAGAGCAGGGCAGAAATTAAAATCTGCAAATAAATGGAGGAAGTTGGTGGGAGGAAGCTCAGACAACTCACACAGCAAATATAGTGGAAATACATGGGTTCGAGAATACCTCATCTTCGTATGGTAACCTCACGAAAGATAGCACACTCCCCCTTACACCCTGAGTGGAGACACAAGAGGTGGAGGGCCAAGATGAAAATATAGAAGAGGTTGTCATAGTACATCCCTCACTGTCCTTGCATAACAGGTATGGCCCGCTTGATAATGTGTGTACACCAACCCAAAACTCTCAGATTGAGCTGACGAAGCCTCCAGGAGAAGCAGGGTAAAAAAGCCGAGCACCAAGCACATCAAGGCCAGGTGTGCCTGCAGTAAAGGCCTCACCCTACCCTTGAAAACGGCCACGGAAGTAAAAGAAAAAGCATTGGCACCAGAGATTCTATATCTAGATGTCACGGATTGGGTCAGGTCTGATCTAATGGAGTATTTGAATGACATCACAAACTTAACTGTGAACAAAATTAGGAGACCCTGATCAGAATTTCTCAGTGAAGTCAACATGATAAAAGAAAGCGTTGATGCTCTGTCTTTTAATGCCAAGCCACCTGGGAAACCCCGCTTCCGAAATATTGTTTTAACAACACAGCTGCTGGAGAAGCCTCACTGGGAAAATAGGGTGTGGGCCCAGGACCAGTTACTAACCCAATAACCTGTACTTCAAGTACTGAGAGAAGAAACATCTGCCTACATCCCCGACACAATATAACACATAACTCAGTCCCATAACTGGTTACAAGAAGCAACTTACAGCCAGCCCCTCCGGTCGTAAGACCTTTTGTAAGACTCAATAACCTGGTTCCACCTTTTTTGCATGGTGGGCAACCGGCTGTGCAAACTTTTTTCCCCCTGCACAACAAAGGCGATATTCAATGGCAAATTGCTTTCCGGATCACAAACAGTCCCATGACAGTATCAAAATGTGCAATGGTAACTATTTAAACTTCACAATGTATAATGTTCCAATGTTGGGCTGGGACTCCTATGAAGATCAAGACTCACTCAAGAATAAATGCACCCATTGAATAAGATACGTGAAGGAAAGCATACCTTAATAAGATCTGACATTGTAATGTGCTAGCAATTCCCCATGCAAAGCAGGCCTTATTATCTTATCTAATTCTTTCTTCAACCATGGGAATTGGTGGATGGTCTACTGGCCATCGACTTTCGTCCATACCTACCCGGTAGGTTCCGCAATTAGGCTCAGCCCACATACCTCAGATAAAGGTACATTTCAAATAGGCACTGTCCAATGCTCGATTAATCTTAAATAGCACAGTGTACATTCACCCAGGTTGATACTAGAATGGGACTGAGAATAGTGAGAGAGGCCCATTCTATAGAGGCTAGAGATCTAGAAGAAGTTGATTGACTGAGGCCAATAACCATCCGTCCGCCAACCGACTTTGCTTGCAAAATTCTCTCATGGAATATTGCAGGTATTCCAAAGCATTTAGATGACATGGAATGGATTGATTTTATTAGGGGTTTGCATTTAATATTATTTCAGGAAACCTGGGAAACTGAGTCACACACCTTGCAAGGGTATCGATCTTTTGATATTTAGGCAAGGAAAGGGCCCAAGGGAAGGCACAATGGTGGGTTAACCTTGTGGGTGGATAGGTCCTTAAATTGGGAAATAACAGATAAAGTCACTGGCACTCCTGATTTACAACATTTGGTTGTGTGAAGTCCTGGGGGAAATTCCATCCTCCTGTTCAATATATGAAACAGGCCAATACTCAGATCTGGGCTAGACACTGTAGGCAAACAGTATGACTTGGTAACTCAAGATGGGCAGCCTGACCAACTAAGAACATCTATGCTGGTGGCAGGTGACTTTAACCTGCAGATGGAGCCCATCATAGAACTAGGTGGGCTGTGGGAGGATCTGAATAGTGCCTGGGAGGTTACAATCTGAGATGTCGCAAAACCAAGGAGGGTACAGACGAAGGTCATTGACACTATATGTACTATGCACAGTCAGGGTCTAAGGACTTTCAATGGCTGTTTCAAGAAAAATCCACCAGCAAACCTGACCTTTTCGGGCCCGACTGGCAGTAAAATAATCAATTGTATTCTCTTGTGTGTAGAGGACTGGAAAAGGGAAAGGACCTTTGGGGTTTTAAACAAAGCGGATAGTGATCACAAACCATTACGTGTATATTATAAAATAAGTACTCACCCTACATAGTCTGCCCCGACGAAAGCTATGGTGGTGCATCTAGCGGTAAATGTGAACACCCAAAAAACAATAAAGTGGGCTAGGATTATGGACCAAGATATGAAATCTCCAATATATAGTGCTATTATGAGTAATATTACTGAAATTTGCAGAGAAGTCACGGAAGAGAAAGTCCTCAGAGAGTGCGGTTGGCTTATTGATAACCTTCTTTCATATGAAACAAGCAAGGCTCTGCAGTTAAGAAACAAAGCTGGATGGTATAATAAAGAAGGTTGCCAAGCTAAATGCCAGATTATGGCTATTTTATCAGCTGGAACAGGTGTCGATAGGGCCATTCTTCGATTCCAGAGACAAGACTACAAACACATTGTTCCAAAAATTGCTACCGCAAGATGGAAGCTGTTTAGCAAAGCACACCAAGAAGGTGATTCAGGAGCCTTTTGGAGACTGATTTCAGGGAAGGGCGCCAATGGGGATAAACCTTTACGATTCTGTATCTATGCAGGAGCATGGGAGCATCATATTTCTAATCTTTACTTTAACCCCAGTGGGGATTAAACTAACAGAAGTGCGTCAGCCACTATCAACCCTCAAGAGCTTTTATTAAACGATGCATTTTATCTCTTAGTTACTCAGGAGTCTCAAAAGCTGTAACCTCCCAAAACAGTGGCAAAGCCTCAGGCCCAGACAGCATCCCATCCGGTTTGTATAAGGACGAGATTGATATCTGGGACCCTGTATTCTGCAAACATTTCAATGTACTTATTAAACTGAACACAGTATTTTGCACCTGGCAGGAAGCAGTCATAGTTCCAATTCATAAGAAGGGGGGCAGGGACTCACCAGAAAACTACAGACCCTTCTCACTCCTGGACTCAGCAGGAAAGATATTTGCAAAGGTAATTCTGTCTCACCTTCAAATGTGGGCTCAAGCAAATAATATACTTAGTGTCCTACAGGCTGGCTTTCAGAAGCATAAAAGCACAGTGGACCAACATTTTAGATGGTTTTCATTAATATTAGATTATTTTAATTAATTGAGAAGTATACCATGTTTAAGTACATACATTTATATGCAATATTTGTGGACCAGTTTTATTACTATGATCCAGGAACTGTATAGTAACAATCGGGCCATGGTAAGATATGGGTGACTGGTGAGATCACTGCCCTTTTTCCCGTTCATAGCGGTGTGAGACAGAGCTGTGTCCTTGAACCTCTACTTTTCTGCAATACATGAAAGAAATCAAAATAACTGTTAGAGGACAGCGTGGACTCCCCAAAGATGGGACTGAACAGATATCCTGCTCCACTCTATGCAGATGGTGAAGTCCTGTTATTGACTACACCCCGGGGGCTTAAAAACTGCCTGGCAACTTTTGTGAAGAAATGTGGTGATGGGACATGGGAGAGGGGCAGTCCACCCGGCTGAAGTATTTTATGGAACACAGGCTATAGCTGCCACGCTGTATGGCTCAGAGTTATGTGGCAATTCAAACATCATTAGCCTCACCAGGGAGGAAAATATATGCATGAAACAGCTGTTACAGTTCCCTTATTCCACCCCCAAGGCCTTCACACATTTGGAACTTGTGGTGACCTGGCTACTCTTGCCACAACTCTGTACTGGGTAAGGCACTGGAGCTCTAAGTATTTAGATGACTTGAAACAACTATTGGCCCTTGAAGGTGGCAAATGTATTACCTAGGTGGCTCATGTGAAAATAGAGTCTGTTTGAATTGAATGAGTGGACATTCAGAAGAATCAAGAGAGCTGCTTGTTGTCATCTCAATAAAAAAGGTATGTGAGAAACTGCACCATTTGCCAGTGTTGTCTCACAGGGAAGCACCTGCACTACAAAGGTGCATCCTTTTAATCATAGCTGATGAGAATCACTAATCGTGAATGAGATGAATCATTATTCCAGTTATTCTCACTTAGATTCAGACAGTCTCAATTTCTATTTTATTCTCCCCTACAGGCATGGTGTATGTTACACAGTGAATCTATGTGTTGACATCAGTGACATTATCACTTCCACATTTGAGATGAGCTGTCATGTTTGTAATGACTTCTGTCTATAGACGATCTTTACATTTACAGTGATTCACTCATTTATGGAGAGATATCCCTGGCACAACCCTCCACCCCATAGCAGAAGAATACTAACTCACACTCTAAGACAAGAAACGTGCTGTTTTTAATTTGAATATTCTGCTTTATTTAAAATAAGAAATGGAAAATACAATTTGTCTGCTGTTGTCTCACTGATGCTTCCATTCCAATTAGCATGGTAGACCACTATTCTAAACAAAATATGATCTTTTAATATCTCCAGTATACACACAAATTAGCACTAATGTTCTTAAATATCAATTCAAAAAATCTATAATATGGTACACAAGAATGATGCCTGAAACACCCAATCCCCTTGAAAATAAATGTTCATGAAGGTCTCAGAATAAAGTTTGAAACAAAGCAATTTACTTCATTTTCTCTGAAGGTGTCAACAAGTGTTGGCATCAGAGAACATTTTTGGCTCAACATATGATTTTGTTGTTCTAGGAGTGATTTGAATCTACAATGTTAAACACTATCTTGGAACCACTATTGCGTCTTAGCTGAGGCATAGAAACAAAAACTGTGTTGTGGGGTTAACTAGTTACAATTATTTGAAAGACATGAGTTCAAGAATTCTGTTTCTTTTTGGAATGCTGGGAAAGTAGTGCCTAGCTCTCTCACTAGTCTCTGGGAATCAGGTGCACCCTCTCAACACCCCAGTTTGGTGTGTTCATTAAGGAATATAAATAAATTACTGTATTGACTATGGCACATACCATTCACAAAGGCTTGTCAGTCCTCATTTGAATTCAGGATTTATAAGGCCTTCAGAGATCCTAAACGTCTGCAGAATAGCCTTATTACAGTGAAACTACTTAGGGATTCAATTCTAATTATCAATCTCAAAACACATATACCTTGCACTATATACCACCTTTAAGTGTTATAGCTTGTAAACAGGGCTCACCAAAATACTTTGAATTGCTATATGGGGTTTAGTTAATTCTTGTGACATTCGTCTAGATAATTTGGCATCATTGTACTCACTTTTGGTTTGTCTTTCAAAGACCCGGGACAGGTAAGGACATTAACTGGCTTCAGGAATCAACACCAGACATGCTCTTATTTTCAGTCTGTCCACTTTCTCACACAATCCCCCTAAAGGTAATCTTGGTCTGCGTTAGATAACACCTCTGCATCCAATCACATTTTAGAAATGCTCCTTTAAAGAATATGTGCCTCTTAGTCTAGTTCTCTTGATGGAAGGGATCTCTTGCTTTTCTGGTTTCTTAAAATTCTTTCTTTCTTTGCATGTGTTTGAGTTAAAATACCTAGCAAACTTCACTCATACAGCATCATTTTATGTAATATTTCTAGATTGAATTGAGGCTGTGATAGATTCCCTTCATATACCTAGACCTACTAAGGTTGTCCTCCTTGCTTTCATTGGCCAATGGTATCCTCGTTGTAATGAGGGAATGTGTTAACTATGAGGTAGCCATTTTCTCAGGATTAGGAAATCAAAATTGGACTGGAACACTTATTTCCCTTATAATTAACTGTAGAGTCATGTTATTTAATAAGAATTATATATTCAGATTCAAAAATCTGAATCCAGAGACCTCCTTTACTTTTTTCTGACAGCATGCATCATAGAGCCATACAATATGAACATGTATACAAATGTCAAACAGAGTAATATACTTTTATATGCATGTGATCCATGTTGTTCCCTAAAATCAGAGATATCTTTGCTCTCCAAATTGGACAAATGGTTCAAAACATACAGTTAAAAACTATTTTTCACTTGTCTTCTAAATCCATTTTTTTGTGCCGCACATTTTTAAATATGATTATGTTATATGGATTTCTTATCAATATACACATCTGCTTCTGAACAAAATGCCATTTTAAAAGGAATAGACATACATTATTCCTGGCATTTATTGCTCATCAATATCTGCTTGTTTAAAGACTCATTAATTGACAAAGCATTAATCAATCTGTTAATGTGGTGGGCTTCCAGATAAGCTTGCAAAAATAGAACCATGATAACTCTGATTTTGAAATTAATTATGATTTGTTTTTTCCTATCTTGAAAACAGGCCTTTGGCTCAAATAAACACAACTGAGCCATTTGCATTTATAATGGCTTAATCAAAGTGAAGGATAATGGGGGCATTATATTCCTGTCTTCAAGAAAGCTGTCACTTGCACAGACAGCCCTTTGAGAGTGCACACTAAAATGAACATTTCAATGTTATATGTAAAAGAAAAATGCTTGTTTTGTGTCATTTTTAATGGCAATGGAACACTGATAAATTAGAGGCATGGCAACAGATTTAACTAAATCTATCCGAAGATTTTTGACACGCATTCTGTCTATAATTTCCTTGTGGAGTACTAAAATTCAAGTTGCATTGTTTATATTCTCCATGCAAAACAGCAGAAAATATGCAAAAGCACATTTTTTGTGACTTTTTTTGTTTTCATAAGTTTACAACATGAAATGTTTTCCTATAACTTTGTATTATCTGTTTAATATTATTGGCTTGATATTTAATTGTAAAGCAATTCTGAATTACCAATATTTAATGGAAGCATAACATTCAATCAGTTAATATTTTACAAAGACACAGGCTTGTGTGTGTTCCTCACATATCTCACTTGCACTTTTGCTTGTGTTTTGCCCCCAACTAGCTCTGTCATCTGCTGCTCCTCCATTCAGCTCTACAGTTCCTGTAAAAATCAGCTAAACAGCAAAACAAGAGTCGTACCCTTACCAGCCACCTCCCATTTTAAAGCTACACATGTGTAACACTAAAATGTCCACACAGACCCTGAGTAGAAGTAGTTGAAAGTACCACATCATAGACATTCAGTCGTTGATGCAAAATGTGAGAAACAGGCTATGTTACCTAGACTGCAACACACCTGCTTCATTGGAGCTTGCACCTTGCCTAATGATGCAACAGGTTGCCTTGAGGATGTTCTTTACTAGGGTCCCCTCTGTACCCGAATGCATTGTGGAGGGAATGTGTATGCTGCATTTCTGAAAGTCTTAGTAGGTAGAATTTTGTTTGCAATGAACCACAGCTTGCTTTGTACTTACGGGGCATGCACATGCAGGTCCCTTTCCATTCTCAAAGTGTGTATTCCTTTTGTATATATGGCATTAGAAACCACTGGGCAGATGTCACAGTCTGCCAGGAATCAGCAACAAACATGAACAGGCACACTTGGTGCTCAGTGTTCTTTCTGAGGTCTCCTGCTGACATCTCATGATCAGCTAAATTATCTCTCTCTCTCAGCCTTTCTCAGCCCTCTATACATCTCATCTAAGCTTCCTCTTCCAGCCCTCTAGACACTCTCTCAGAGCTTTCTTGCAACCCACTTTGAGTCATCTGAACTATTCTATCCGCTTCTGTGCCAAAGCTCATTCCAATCATACTCTGTACTTTTTTCAATGTTCTATCTTAGCTCCTTGTGTACACTCTGCATCCTTGTTCAGTTCAATCTCTCTCTCTCCTTATGCTCTATCAGCTCTGGTTTCTCTCTATGTAGCCTCTTTCACTCAGTTCTCTCTTCCTACCATTTCATTGAATCTATTCACTCTATGAAATCTATGAACTCTAGAAGTCCACCTCTATTGTCACTCTTCACTCTCTGTTCTCTCTCCATCCCCCACTTCCCCCGCCTGTTCTCTGCACATTTTCTGCCCTGGTTGCAAGGTATTGAATACCTTGCACTAAGGCATCAAGTAACCCTGCAATACAGGATTGTACCTTAATATGTTTGTCTTAAAATTACATGTTTCCTGTTTTGATCTCAAAACTGTAACTGCCTTAAATGTAGTTAAACGGACAGCAACTATTGGCCAGTTTTATGTAAGAGCCATGGAAAGAAAGGGGTTTTAAAGAGGCAGGAATGTAAATATGACTTTTGGGGAAAGAGCATGCACGCCTGTTAGATGGGTGTAACACATTATGGCCTTCAAGTTGAAGTGGATGACCATCATTTGTTACTCTAACTATGACCAGGGTCTTAATGTGACCTCACAATAACCAGCTAGCCCAAAGCTACACCAAGTTGGCCAGGGTTTAATTGTCTAAAGAATCCTCATAAAATGTGTCAAATGTGGAGAGCTATGGAGATAAAGGGATGCAGTGGTCAGAAAACAAGAGCACAGAGCCTCAGAGAAAGAAAAGCATACTCTCACATGTCCTTCATTTTATTTCTGTATAATGTATTTATTTGTATTTAGTTCAGAACACTTAGAAATCAAACCAACAAAAACATCACAATATCATGTCACGTATAATGCACAACAGTAGAAGAAAAGCAATATAGACACATAATAACACAATAATAACAAAATACAAAAAGTTAAAACAGCCTACTTTGGGGCGACTAAAAGGATTCCAGCTGCATTAAAACAGAAATCACTTTACAATCATAAGACAATTTAACTATTGTGCAAAAGACAAGGTCCATGATAAAAAATGATAACATATTTAACAATTCAGTGTAAGTAGCATGTTCATAAGCATTGTCACCTGTCATTCAGGAGGGCTTTGGCAATTATGCACCATAGCTGAACTAGAGCAATATGCACTCTTAATGACTCTGTGTTCAGGCAGAAGTTCCAAAAAGCATTAATCATAGTTATGGCCAAAACTTCCCATTATTGTCATGTAAGCCAAACCGAAAGATTTGCAAGCAGTAAATAGGTTTTTGGTAGTTTCAAGCATGTTGGGTGATTTACATATGGGACAGGTCCTATGTTGGACCGGTATCTTGAGTTGTGTCCCCCAAACGATAATTAGTGGTAGTTGTTTTGTCCTACGTCTCAGAATGAGGTGCTGGACAACAGGACTAGGACACTGTCTAAAGTAGCTCTGTGGCTGTTAGTATCAATGGGTAACACTTGATACATAAGTATATGTAGGCAAAGTTGACAGGTACATGCAATTATTTGTCCATTCCCAATACTTCGTTTTCCTCTTAAATAACGATTTCAGCGTCACAAATCTGATACCTCAGTAGAAGTCCAGGGAACAACCAATCTTCTCAAACAGTCTAGCAGCTAGTATATTAAAGTCCTCACCTCAATCAATATTGCTTTGACTTAGCATAGACTACAGCAAGCGAGTAGTTGCCATTTTGGGCTGTAATTGATTTTAAGGTGCAGCAGCCCCTGCCAGATCATCATTTCATGCTTTAAAAAACCAGCCACAGTTTCGGTCTAAGGTATTCAACCAATGTCGAGGGACACAGCTTTAGGATCTTCTTCCAGACATAGCCTCAATTGTGTCCAGCCAATTCAAATCCCTCATGGCTAGGTTCTTATAATATTGCGATAGAGATGCGCGAACTGTGCGTCTTCTCTGTTTGGCTTCACCTCCAACTGTCGCTTCCCACGTTCCATCTCGTCACCTTCATCCTCGTGCGCAAGCATTCTCTCGTGCAACTGCACGGACCATTTTACATGTGAGGATACTACAGTTCTATAGTCCATATAATACCATAAGGGATAGGCACTGTCTATAGAGGGTAATTATTACCTCCAATGAATAACCTGCCATCTGTTTAGCAAACATTTCACTCATGTATGTCATACCTTATGCCTTAATAACACGTTTTTGTAACTGCTTGATATCAATTTACTTAGCATTTGCTCAACTTGCTCAAGTTGTTTAATAGGCACTTACATGAAAATTAGCATGCAGCAATCCATAATTTTATATCAGCTTAAAACATTGACTGAACATGTATTCAACTGTTTTAAGCACTGTTAGAAGTATTTTGACAGTAGATTTGGTTGGTGGTATTGTTGGTATTTCATTGTATAGTGGTGAGCCCAACTTCAGAGACTACCTAATAATGGTTCTTATACCAGGGTCACTAATGGGAGGCAGAGACTGGACTTAGTACACTCTAAATGATGAATTTATGCCCTTGTGAAATTTTATCTACAATACCACATTATGACGTTTTGGCTTGCATCTCAGAATACATTTTCCATATACATGAAATACTATCATTCACTCAGAGTCCCAGAGCAGTGACTAATTTGTATTTTTTTTATCACATGTGATAAATCAATTACCGCCTGCGGTAAAATAAATGTACCACCTGCTCTACATAAATCTGTATGCCAACCCAAGAAGCCTGAACAGTAGATAAGTACACTCAGGCTATTTCACCTTTTTCTTGGATTATTTATCAGAAGTTAAAAATATGCAAAATACACAAGGACATGTGCAATGTATGCTATTGACTTGAAATTTTAACCCTGGGTTCCAAAGATGAAAAGGGAGCATAATAAGCAAAACTCATTTTCAGATACTTTCCATGCGATGAATGTTGGGCTTCAAAATGCTCTTCTGTATAAAACTAAGCCTTTCCACAATGGATTTCAAAATATTCTAATTGCAACAGTGTTCAGAATTCTGTCAAAATAAACCCTGACCATCACAACTAATCTTGGCATGGTATACGCTTCTGTCATATCTGAATTTTATCGCATTAATGGAGAAAGATTAACACGGCTGTCTACATTTAAAATATACTATGCAGCACCAAAAAAAGAAAATGAATTACCCACCCTACACTATCTGGTCACAAAGCATTCACTCGTACCTAAATTAACTGAACTCACCAAGAATAATATTTGCCTGAGTCCCTGGCTGCCAACGACCCCAGTCTAGTTGCCGGACAGACAAATTACTTGTTTGGTTCACTCTCTCTGCGCTTGGAAAGTTCCCATAAAGTTCTCTGCCAGCCTTCCCGCCTTTTTCTGCTGCACGCTTCTCCTAGGGTCAGTGTAGGATTAACAGTACCCGAGATTGGAAACTCTTCTGAGACAAATGCCAGCCCAGCAGCCGAAGAGAGAGTCACCCCTCCTGCTAGCCTTTTTAATCTCTCTCCCTAAGCCTGCCCATGTATATAGGTTGCACCTATATGAAATGTAAGGGTGCCAGTCTTTTTCTGTGATATAACGTGTCAGTTAGAATTACCCTTGAAACTCAGCCAACTCTCTCCAAAGTTCTGTGTTCATCCTGATTGCTTAGAATGGTAGCAACAGAAGTAAATAGAGACATCTCAGTGCTGTTTCCTTCTCTGAAAGTCTTTTAAACAATAAACTAATTCTTTAACAAAACTGATTTTACATTCCACAATTCTGACTTGCATGTATTCATTCAAACACAGAGCAGCATTAATTCTGCATATTTTATTTATCACATTTCCAAGCTAAACTTGCACAGCCCAAATGCCTTGCACACTGGGTTTATCAATCTTACTTTACTTTACAATATTTATATAGCGCGCTGTGACCCTGAGGCATAAAGGTGCAGACTTAGAAACCTGGTCCAAGTTTATATAAAAGTCATGAACTGACTTGCTCTGAATAATAGTTGTGGGTATTAGTTGTTAGTGTATGTTAGTCTCATGTTTTTTCAGTGCAACTGAGCCCACAACTATGGTGTAGTGGTGTAAAGTGACATGTGAGTCTCACACTCTTGCTCACTACGGGAATCAATCTTTTATCCTTATTGAAGTATGGACCTCCTCGCTAAAATGTTGAAATTCGAAGTCACCTCTCCCTTCACTTCCTTCCTTTTTTTTCTGCTGGGACATAACCAAATCACTACTGGAAAAAAAATGAAACATAGAGTAATCCTGGGTTCAATACACCGATGTGATCTTGGGCACACACAAAAAATGATTGTACCTTGATTTTAATAGTTAACTGAATCGAATGAAGCTATAAAATTAAACTACATACAATTGGTAATGTTTAAATAAAAAAGAAACAGTGTACCTTTCCATCTTTATATTTGTATATGTATCTTTTTTAATCTTCTGATTACTTTTATCTATTTTTATGTGTGTTCTCCTATTTGATTTCCTTGTACCCCCTTATATATATTTGTTTCTTTTTTGAAAATTTCTGTATCTTTTAGATATTTGTTCTGACTTGAGTGTCGTGTAGACCGATGAGACCTCCGTCCCCAAGTGACGTACAGGGGAACTAAAGAAACCCGCTGTACGACCTTTGAGGCCACAGGTGGGAGATGACTTCCCAGATCCACGGAACCTCTGGAACACCGATGCTGCTGTCAAAAAGGAACGAGGCTAAGTACCAGGCAATTACAATACGTATTCAGTAAATCAAAGAAACTAAAAGGTCTTACCTATCGGGTGTTCGGAAAACCCAGGGAACCTAGTAGAGGTTCGAGACTCAGATAATGCGGCGGTCCCTGGAATAGTAGGACCGTTAGATAGCGTGGATGTAGGATCAGCCACCTGTAGGAGTGAAGGCGTGACTTGGATCCCCAGAAGGGAAATGGCGTAGGAATTCAGCGAAGTACCAAGGGATGATCCAAAAGGCAAGTCAGGATGTAGTCCAAAGTCCGGCAACAGATAAACAGTTCCAAGCAGAGGTACAAAGGGTGTCCGAAGGAGTCCGAGGTAGAGTTCCTAGATCAAGGTAACAGTGGAGCAATAGGTAACGCCAAACAGAGTCTGAGGACAGCTGAGAAGCAATGAGTGTTCTGTCTCTCAGACCTTTATACTGTGCGTTTCTGGGTCATGTGACGTCCACCAAGGTCACGTGAGGAACGCCACTCTGGATCACGTGATCGACGTGGAGACGTAACACTGCCCCTTCTGCTATACGCTCTCCAAGGCAATTGCCAATGCAGAAAGGGTTGCAATCGAGCCCGTACACCATAGCTGGTACGGAGTTTCCGGTCCTTTGGGTTCACCGAATCACCCGAGCCTCGAACCATGGGAGGAGATGTTGGGGAAATGTGGGCAGTGTTCTGGTGTGTGTTCTGGTGTGTAGCGGACTGGTGTGCAGAGGATCGCCTAACAATATTTTAAATACATAAAACATTAAAAAAGATAAGTATTATTAATTTCAAAACAACTGTGAGTTCATATAGTTGTACCAGTGGCATCGGTCTAATCCTGAAAAGTCAATGTTTATAAAAATAATAAAATAAAATAAGATGTTTAAAATCTCTTCAGACCAAAGCAAGAGTTCAGTCAGAATCTCCTGTCAGGCTCTAGTCCAGGAAATGGTGTTTGGTGAAGTAAACCTCCATCCTCTGCAAGCAGGACTTCCTTCTGGGGTTACCATCTTCATCCCCTTTTTCAGTACAGGTGGTCTTTTCCAGGGGACTCCACTCCAGTCGTATCCTCCAGAGATCTGGCACAATCACACATCCAGAGCGCTGGCGGGATAATCAGTTAATTTCTAAAGTAATCAGAAAAAGACAAATTAATAATCAAGAGCATCATTCCATTCATTCTTCCCTGTTTATTTGGATATCTGAAATGAAAAAATGAATTATACACAAACATACAACATAATGCAGCAAGGACACCTCTTCCGCACCATCTGAAACTAACATAAACTAAGCACAGGAACATAATACAGCACTTTCCAGACATATACTTCAAACACAACCAATCTCAACACAGTATCTAATGGAAAAATAATACAAATTGATTAAACATTGCTGCAAAATTTGCTTCCATCCAACATTCAGATAATCTAATCATACTCACCCAATCTACTTCCCACCTTTCTCATCTCTGATATCTATCATACTTACATGCTTTACTGCCTTTCTTAATGATCTATGTATTTATTTAATTCCTGAACACTTTGGGCACATGGTTCCATTTATGAACTCACCTGTTTCATCCCTCCTTTCCTCTCCTAACATTATAAAGACATACACAGTTACTCACTTGGTGTATCTCTCGTGTTGAGCCCTTTACATTCCAAGTTGATATTTTTCAAAGTAATTAAATCTACTTACCTGCAATGGTAAGTCTATTTATTATGCAATAGCTTTTTTTCCAGAACATAACTACTTTTCTCACTCCCTGGTTTGTCCAATATTTTCAAGCCTATTAACTTCATTTTTCGGATGGAAGGGCTTAATCTGGTTAATATGGACAAATTGTTCCACTGTTAACACTCCCTCCTTTTTGGCGATTCTGTAGACTACAGGTGAAACCTTATATACAATCTTAAATGGACCACACCATGTTGCAAGGAATTCAGAGTTTTTATGTTTACCTTTTGCAAAATGAAACTTATATACCTGCTCAATTACTTCATATTCTCTCACAGATGTTTTTCTATCATAAAATGACTTTGTACTATCAGAAACGTTTTCCAAATTTTCCTGCACAAATACAAAAGCATATGTGCTTTCTCAGTTCTACCGCATATTTATGGATTATGGATGCATTTACAAAGACCTGTTCATTTGTTCTGCAAAGTAGGTGTTGTGGCAAAAGCCATTGTCCTACCTGTCACCATTTTGTTGGGGCTGACACTTGTCGATCTAGATGGTGTCGACCAGAGAGTCATTAACACCAAAGGAAGCCGCAGATCCCAGCTAGATCCTGCTTTAGCTACAAACATTTTTAACAAGTCAACTATTGATCTATTGCACCATTCTACTCCCCCTGAAGAGGAGGGCTGGTACGAAATGTGCAACTTCCTTTTCACTACCAAAATTTTCCACATTGTTGTCATTAATGCACTATACAAATGACTTTGATGGCCAGATGCTATTCTATATGATTGAATAACAAAGTGGCCATGGTTTGGGCACTGCAGTCAAAGGCTGGGATTCATTCCAGCCATGTGTACATTAAACAAATGACTGTCAACATATATCTATTTCTCCTTGCTGACCTTTGCATGGGCCCTACAAAATTGACTTGTAGATCTGAGCATGGGAGTGTCAAACCTCTTTCCATTAATGGTGCTCTGTGAATTGGGGAAGCAGGATGAAATTGCACACAAAATAAACATCCTTTGGTGTAGAATTCTACATCCTGTGACATGTGTGGCCAATAGGCATAATCTTTTAAAATGTCCAGTTTTATCGAAACCTCTGTGGCCTGCAGTTATGGCACTGTGGGCATGATGTAACATCAATCCCTGAAAAGACAAAGGCACTACCCATTGGATTTCGCCTTTCACAGCTTCTCTAATAATCAGCCTATCTTGAAAACTAATTCCCTTTTTGTTTTTTAATAACAGCCTCAGCTCCTCTTTCCCTTTGTTTTTCTCTTCAGTAAGAGGATTGTGTTCTGCATCTAGCAAGTGGTTGTAAAATAGGCCTAAAACAAGATCCTCTTTTTGCCTTAATCAAGTCTTGATCAGGAGTATCAAAAATCCACTGTTCCATGGGCTGATCAATAGTTTTCGGAGATTTGGTCCATGTTACCACCTCCACCGGGATTTTACCCACAAAGTGTTCAATGGGAAATTACTCACCCATCACAGACCCAATTTTGGCTAATTGATCTACCTTGTCATTTCCTTCTTTGTCTTCCACAGGTGTTTTCAAATGACCACATATCTTCCTCCAATGGATGATCATGTTATTTTCTGAAACGACTTGTCTATATCTTTAATCATTTTGCCATGTTTCAGTGGTTTCTTGTTATATGCAAGCATTCCCCTCACTTTCCAGCTGTGTATAGTTTCCCAAAAACTAGTTAGTGCGTATTTCGAATCAGTAACTAAAACTATTCCTTTAATTTAATTTTACACCGCTGTATGTATTGCCTTATAGATGGCGGCCAATTCTGCAACTTGACTGCTTTTGGGTCCTAGCCTCATGCTTCCTCTTGGGATGTTGTCACATTTAATCCACCAGTTCCCTACTGCTGCCACAAGTTCTTTTTCAGAATCATCTGCCACGTGAAATGCACATCCATCGACATTCACAGTTGGGAGATCCTCACATGTTTCTTCATTGAAAACCCTCTGTGGGGACTGCTCAAATTCACCAACATTTGTTTATTTTTTCTTTTTTATTTATTTAAAGTGCATTTGGTTAGATTGCAACCTTTTCACACTGTAACAATAAAGTATAAAACCATCAGTCATGTACAGATACAATTACTTTTCTTTCTAATTCTGTGTCTTCAGGTGCACAAACAGCAGCACAGTCAGAACATTCTGCTAGCCTTTGAGCAACCTGGCTAATTTGAATCTCTCCATAGCTCACCTCAACTGGAAATCCTTGAAGTGCTAATGTCCATGAAGTGATTCTTGACTGGGCCAAACTACCTGATCCGATCTTTTTACTTTGCAAGAACTGAAGAGCCTGGTGATTTGTTTCAACAATCACTGGCCCCCCTTGTATTATGGGATGTAAATGTTGTAATGCCCCGAGAGTGGTCAGAAGCACTTTTTCATATTCACTAGATTTGGTCTCTACCTATGACAATGACTTGCTGGCATATGCAACGGTTTTATTTGTATCATGGTTTTGGTATAACACTTCTAGCATACATTGATCTGTGAATCCTATTTCTACAAAGAATTCCTGTTTTTATTTTGGATACGCCCAACATGGCTTATTCATCAGACATCCTTTTAACATAGCAACTGTCTCACTTTGTTCCTTCTCCCATTCCCAGGGTACACCCTGCTTCAGTTACCTTCTCATAAATTGTGTAATCTCTGCACCATTTTTAATACATTTCCTATTGTAGCCTGTCATTCTGAACAAGCCTTTTATACTTTTCAAATTAGTGGGATCTTTTAATTTCTGAATTTCTCCACCTTTTTTCTTTTGTGGGTTTAACCCATGTTCTGTCACTAGGAAGTTTACTCTTTTTCTACACCAATGTGCTTTCTGTAGACATACAATTGGCCCAGCCTTCTGTAGCTGGATGAGTACATGTCTAATTTGATTGAAATGGCTTTTAAAATCTGCATTTGTGATTAACACATCATCCACATAAACTGTTGTTCCTCTTTCAGCAGCATCTGGGAGTACCTTGCTCAGAAATATCCCAAACTCACTCCCACAATTGACATTCCCAAAAGGGGTCCGGGACCATGCATATTGTGATTTGTCAAGTGAAAATGCAAATACACGTTGTATGTCTTCAGCTAGTGGCACACACCATTATCCAGCTGTACCCAAGGTGGCAAATAACTTTGACCCATGAAACTGTGCAAGACACTGATCAAGAAATAGAAGTGGCCATTGTGAACCATGTACCCTCTTGTTCAATTCTCTTAAGTCTGCACACAAACACCATTGAACATATGCTTTTCACACACCTACTATGGGAGTATTTGCTGTATTATGAATAGGCCTAATGATGCCTCTCGATTCTAAATTTTTGATTTTTTCAACAGTGACTCTAGACATGCCTGGGGAAACCTATATAAACACACAAATACCAGCTCCCGCCATGTCCTTCTGGTAGTGTGGCAACATGGAAATCGGTCAGCCCACAGTCATATGTATCTTTGGCAAAAAACAGTTTGAACTCCATAAATATTTTTAGCTGGTCTTATTCTTCTTCATTTACACAAGCATCTGCAGGGTGAAACTGCTCCTCCACCATTTTAGAAAACTCTGGGAAATCCTCAAAAGGAGTCTAGCACAACAAACATTCTGTTCATGATGTAATTTCTCAAATAGAATTTGTTTTGTGTTCCACTCACAATCCACACATTGTAATGAATGATTTTAGAGCCAATTGTAATCTTTAGCATGCATATTCCTACAATTCTTTGTCACAATTCAGGGTCATCCAGTCCAAAGATGTGTTCATTTTTTATTTTAAAATTTGGGATCTCCTCTCTGGCAAGTATTTCCCTGAGTCCCTTTTTGTTAATGAAACTCCTTTCCTGCTCATGTGTGTAAGAGGATTCAATTCAGCACTACAGCCAAGTTAACGCCTAGTCTAGAATACTGAATGAAAACCCTTATTGATATATCTTTAGGTCCAGTTCATGCGTTCTGGATGACTACCCTTGTATAACACCCCTCTCTTGGAATCCCCCTGACCCCACTGAGCCAAGAAGTAATTCTGTTTTGCAAGTTTAAAAGGTTTATTTGATAAATTAAAATATATATCACACTTTTTAATAAATTAATAATTGAATATCACACTTAATCTGATATGGTAAATATTAACAACGGAGAATCTGGCACTAGCACACTTCTTTAATCACTAATGAGTTGACATGAAATGGATAAGGTAGCACACTGGTAAATAGGAACAAAAGTATAATGTGGTAGAGGATGCTTTATGTAGGCTCAGGTGGATGCAATATTCAATGAATGCAGTACAGAAAATACGCAATATGATTTCAACCAAACAATGTAATCACTTTTCTCTGGCTACTCC
Source organism: Ambystoma mexicanum (assembly GCF_040938575.1). Classification (NCBI taxonomy): domain Eukaryota; kingdom Metazoa; phylum Chordata; class Amphibia; order Caudata; family Ambystomatidae; genus Ambystoma; species Ambystoma mexicanum. The sequence goes on from NC_090921.1 coordinate 1,400,703,183, forward strand.
CCTCCCCCCCTTGATGCAAGGCAAGGAAATGGAAGGAAAACACACAGTTCTCAGAAATGCAATCAACTGTAATTCAGTTCAATCCAGCAAGCTTAAACAGAAGTTTGAAAACACAGGCAAATGCTTTGATAGGTGCTAGCAATGAATGAGAAATATGCTGGAAACGCTCTTAATTCCCTTTTAGAGGTTCAGGATGAGTGGTATCTAGTTAATATTAGTCCAGGCTCACACTAGCAATGATGCAGGGATAGTTAGCAGGTTAAACGAATTTCTGGCAAATGAAATCAGGCAGCAGCAGTTTTTTTTTTACATGTGAAGAAATTGCAAATCGCGGCAAAATTCGCGGATGCGCCGAGCGCTATTACAAAGGAACCGCAAGGACTATCTCTACCGTTATGGGGTCCTAGGAAAGCCTGGGATCTCAGCTTCCAAATGAAAGTTATTGCAAGTCTCTAGCCCAAACGGTTGCGGAGATATGAGTAATTTAGTAAAGGTCGTTTTTGGTTTTGTAAATTTTAAACGCACACTTTTTCAAAATGACAAATTTTACTAGAAATGACAGGTGACAGATAGGAGGCAGTTCTACTTAGGTTAAATAGATTGAATTAGATGAATTTAAACTAAGAGATGTGTTCTGAGTTTTGCTAAGTACTCACAAGAGATTTTGAACAGGAAAGCGACTTGGTCACGATCTTCAGTTTGGTCAGGTCTTTCCGGATTCTGCTCACAGCGCCTGGTCTGGTCTCGGCTAGGCACAGCACTGCTTTCTCTCTGGTCTGGTCTCTGCTAGGCACAGCACTGCTTTCTCTCTGGTCTGGTCTCTGCTCTGGATAGATTGAAGTCTCTAGTTTGGCTTTCTGGAGTTTGATGGAGGTAAGTATGGATTTTTCCGGCAGGGCTTCCAGCGGCAGATGAAATTGAATGTCTCTATGTGTCCTGACTCTCTGCTTTTATCTGTTTCTTGAGAATGGGTGTGTGTGTTGCATCACTAGACTTGCCCCTCTCATTCGTCATTGGTCAGGCTTCCATTCCTCCGCTTGATTGGCAAACTGAACTGTGAGTCAGATTGATGTCATTTTATGATCTCTTGAAACAACCTCCCTTATCATCTGTGCACCCAAATATATATATGATCAAAATCCATACTTCAGAGTTACACAGTTGTTTGAAATTACATATACATGGTGTGGCTGAATTTAGCCATGTCTATGTCCAAATCTGCTCATTCTCGGAGCTTGCATTCAAAGAGTGTACATAATTGACTTTTTAGCTGCTTTTTCAATTTCCGACATGGACCCAACTTTACATACATGTGTGCAGGGGGTAGGGACATTAACTGATGAAGTTTCAGATTTTTAACATGCACACATTTAGAGTAATATCCACTTTTCCGCTAAAACCCCCCTGAACATACCACCGGTTTCTACCACGTCTTAAACTGTGGGCAGAAAAATCACAAGAATTATGGTATCATTTATAAAATTTTCACATGTCCGCACTATGAATTATCCCCCTTTTTATAAAACCATATCCTTGCTGCAGGGGTGTGTCTTTTCAGGTCACATGGTACAGAAACCAGTCTTTCCAGTTTCTGCCAAGCCAGCTTGCTTCTCACAGGCAGTGCCCCTCCCAGCTTCTCCAGGAGGAAGCCACTTTTTACGACGTCTGTAATAAAAACCTTTGCCTGAGTGGAGAGGGCTTTGTTCACTCTCTGGCAGAGCACAGGAAATTCAATTATCAGATAGATGGCATATCCTTAGTGTGGGCAGCAAAAGGAACATTGGCCTGGGAACATAGTTGTGACTCAAGTTTCACTCCTGATGGGATCCGTTGCTAGGCAAAATCAAGTTCCTTAAGCCAGACCTTCAGCTAACTTTTTGTTGCTTTTAAAATAACTTGTAATTTTACACATGCAGCTAGAATGCTGATTCTAAGTGCAAAACTATGACATTTCAACAGTTACAAAGGCATGTGACACCAACCATAGGTCACTCATTTAATTTAACATTTTCGATTTTGGTGGTTTTAAATCCAGTTGCAGTTAGGCTTAAGCTGCTGACTCCATAGCATTTTTGTTATAAGCATTGTTTTTGGGCTCTTCATTTCCCAGATTTTGTAGGCACACAAAACTCCATTCTGCCAAATGTCTGCTGGTGTTCAGTGAATATTTTGCACATGTTGCAAGGTTTGAAATAGGCATTTTGCTTGCCTTCAGAAAAACACACAGTGGGTTTTAAAACGCCGGCTTTTGGATAGTGGTGAGTACTGGTACTGCACCCATTTTTGGGATTTTCTTGGATTAATGCATTCTAAACAGGAATGGTTCTTACATGGTAGTAAATCCTTGCTTAACATTGTTTTGATGGGGCTCCTTACAGTAAGATGGTTATGTGGAACCCCACAAAAAGGGTTGAATCTTTAAAGTGGTCCAATGAGTCACGATTTCAGCAACTTTTTGACATCAGTAAAAGTGGATTTTGTTAACAAAGACCTTTCTTTACCCTGGTGGGTGGCAAGTTAGGTAACCATTTTGGTGTGCGCACAACTGCGCAGCTTTCCTGGATTTCGGCGCACATGTGGGTTTTCCGCCATCTTGAATTTCCTAAGCCCACAGCACCAAATGTTGTAGCAGGGTAGCTTAAACGTGGGTCAGGACACCCTACAAGCCCCCCCACGTGACTGCACTTTGAGTTTGGGTCGATGGGGAGTCGCGTGCCCAAGGGTTTTGACCCACGCACCGGTCTGTCCGCATAATCTTCTTCCTCTTCTGTAGATGGCACAGTTCAGCATCTTCTTCTCCATCCGGTCAGATCGATCAGTTCTCCTCGCCGGTCCTGATGGGAAGATTGGGCGGTACCCCGGGCCCGTTGTGTCTTTGCTCCCGGTCTCCGGATCGTCCTTCTTGGTCATCCTTCATGGTTTTATCTCTCCTAGGATGATAAAGGAAGAGCGGCAATATCTACTCATAGACAATTTTTTTTTCCACCACTGTTGAGATAGTGGGGCAGCATATGCATTTCATCGTAACGAAATATTACATTCTTATTTTGAAAAAAAAAAAACAGCATCACTAGAGACAGTTTCATGTAAATCACAATATTTTAGAGACTAGATGTGGTAGGTTTTATGATTGGAACTGAATTAGTCTGATACAGTACCCGCTAGGATTCCAGAGGATTCCTCCAGTTGTTGCAGAGTGTGCCTGGGATGGCAACATTTCAACTGGTTTATGTGGACCCACTTGTCTTCCCCCTCTGCCGAACCACCTTTGGGGATGCGGATCTTGTAGGCCACAGGGGAGATCTTATCGACGATCTCAAAGGGTCCCTTCCATGTAGGCAAAAATTTGCGCTGCTTGGCCTGGTTCCTTTGGAAGTTGTATAGATAGACCCGGTCTCCCACCTGATATTCCTTCCTGGAAGTTTTCAGGTCATAATGGGTCTTCATGCTATCAGTCTATCTTTCTAGATTCCGCTGAGCATAAGCAAAAGCATGTTGGAGGTGTTTCCTTAAATTCTCTACATACTCATGAGTAGTGGAGGCATTTATCAGTGTCTGCTCTTGGGTCCTGTAGAGCAAATGCTGCGGAAGCACCATCTTGCGCCCAGTCATCAACTCAAATGGTGACATTTTGGTTGCAGATGAAGGGGTAGATCTGATGGCCATTAGGACCAGAGGTAATCGGATATCCCAACTTGGCCCAGAATCTGCCACAAACTTCTTTAATATGCTCACAATTGTCCGGTTATATCTCTCTACTGCCCCAGAAGAAGCTGGTCTATAAGCAATATGCAGCTTTCTCTTGACCCCCAGTATCTCCCACATCTTTGTCATTACTTCACTGGTGAAGTGGCTACCTCTGTCTGACTCAATCCTTTGAGGTAGACCAAAACGGGAAAAGATGTGGTTAATCATCAAGGCCGCTGCAGTTTCTGCCTTGCAATTTGGGGCTGGGAGACATTCCACCCACTTGGTAAACAAGCATGTCACGGTCAACATGTACTTATTCCCCCTAGCCGAGCGAATCACAGGGCCTACAAAGTCGATTTGTAAATCTGACCATGGCAGTGTCATTCCCCTCTTTTGTAAAGGCGCCCGGTGTGTGAGGGATGATGGCTGAAATTGTGCACACACAAGGCAACCCTTCAGGTACTGGTCGAGGTCCTGCCCCATGTGTGGCCAGTATGCAACCTCTCTTAGGATTTCCAATGTTGTGTGAAACCCCCTATGACCGGCAGTGGCCGCATCATGGGCGTGACTTAACATCAGGCTTCGGAATGAGGTAGGAACCACCCACTGATCGTGGCCAGCTTTGGATTTCCTTACCAACAAACCGTCTTGGATCCGGAACATTTTGGGACATTTCATCAACACTCTTAGGTCCTCTTTCCCAATGTAATCGGTATCCGTCAGGGGAAAGTTCTCAGGGTCCTCAAGGTGCTGGTAAAATTTACCAATTATTGGATCCCCCTTCTGAGCAGTAATCAAATCAGCATCAGGGGTCTCCTTACTCCATTGTGCAATTGAGAGGTCGTTGTGAGCATTTGTCTGGGACCTAGTGATGGCAGTGACCTGGATTTCCCCCAACAGGGACTCAATCTCAATTAGATCCCCTTGGGCGGCCCCGGTTTTGGCCAGCTGATCAGCTAAGTCATTTCCAGTTTTGTCTGGTCCCTCTACTTTGGAATGACCCTTGATCTTCTTCCAATAGATGGTCATCCCATTCGAGGTGACCAGATCATCAATGTTTTGGATCAACTTCCCATGTTTCAAGGGTTTGTTGTTAGCACATACCATGCCTCTGGTCTTCCAATTAACCAGGTGCTCCACGAACCCGTTCCGTACATAATCCGAATCTGTGATTATGACCAGTTTGTGGAGTTGATGCTGGACAGCAGTGAGGATGGCCTGATGCACAGCCATCAATTCTGCCACCTGACTACTTCGGGGACCAATTTTGTATCCAGCGGAGGGTTCTGGGGACTCATTCACCCATGCATTCCCTACGCCGGCCACCAGTTCTTTCTCCCCGTTGTTGTCGACATGGTAAGAGCATCCATCCACATACACAGTGGGCATTCCCTCACACTTGTCTTCTTCAAAGACTTTGTGGGGGGAATTAAGGTATGCCTCCATGTTGTCCTTTATTTTTAGACTTTCGTCCTCGAGACAGTTTTCTCTGGCACAATCATGCAAGTCAGCCAGACCTTGCGCGAGGGGACTCTTCTTGTTTTGGCCATATCTGACCTCCACAGGAAAGCCTTGCATTGACAGAATCCAGGAAGTAATTCGTGAATTACTCACATTTCCGGCCCGGATTCTGTCACTTTGGAGATATTGCAGAGGCTGGTGTGGAGTCTCCACTATGATGTGTTCCCCCTGGATAAACGGGCGGTAATTCTTCAATGCCCACACCGTTGCCAGGAGTGCCTTCTCACAATCGTTGAATTTTTCCTCCACAGAGGATAAAGTTTTGCTCGCATAGGAGATTACTTTATTGACCTTGTCATGCTTTTGATATAATACTGCCGTCAAGCATGTATTAGAGAACCCCGTCTCCAGGAAGAACTCCTTGTTTCTGACAGGGTAAGCTAGGCAAGGCGCTTGTGAGAGGCTTCTTTTGAGTTGTTTTACTGCCTCGGCTTGTTCTGGACCCCATTCCCACTTGACCCCCCCCTTCAGGAGATGAATCAGGGGTCTGGTGATCTCTGCGTAGCCCTCAATGAACTTTCTGCTGTAATTAGTCAGTCCAAGGAGGCTCCTTAGTTCCCGCAGAGTTGTGGGGTCTTTCAGTTTCTGAAGTGCTTCCACTTTCTTTTCCTGGGGACAGAGACCCTGAGGAGTAATCTCATGCCCCAAGAAATTAACACGGGTTCTACACCACTGTGCTTTCTGAAAGGAAAGTTTTGCTCCGGCGGCCCTCAACTGTGTCAGAACATAACGGATCTCTGCTATGTGTTCCTCCACAGATGAACTTTTGATGAGGACATCATCTACATAAGCCAGGTTACCCCTTGCACCCAGGTCGGGCATGGCCTTATGTAGGAAAATATTGAACTCATTACCGGAGTTAAGGTATCCGAAGGGAGTCCGGGTCCATGTGTACTGCTGGCCCCCAAAGGTAAAAGCCAGCTTGTATTGGTCCTCCTTACTGACAGGCACAGTCCAGTATCCATTGGTCAGGTCTATTGCAGTGAATACCTGTGACCCCTGGATCTGGGCCAGCCCTTGGTCAATGTAGGGAAGAGGCCATCGGGAAGTGTGGACCCGTTTGTTGAGCTCCCTGAGGTCAGCGCAGAGTCTCCACTGGCCGTTTGGCTTCAATATTCCCAGCACCGGATTATTGAAGGTGCTGTGGACTGGACGGATTATTCCCCGGGACTCAAGGTTCTTAATTATTTCAGTAAGGGACTCCATTGATGCGAGAGGCAAGCGATATTGCTTCACAAACACTGGAGTCATGCTAGGGTCCGTGGGGATTGTTGTGGTGTGGATGTCGGTGCGACCACAGTCATATGAGTCTACCGCAAAGAGATCTTGGAAATCCAAGAAAACTTGTTTCAACTTTTGCTTTTGTTCCAGAGTCACACAGGCATCAGCTAGGTTGACTCTCTCTTCCACCATCTGCCTGAAGCCTGGAAAGACTTCTGGTTTGGCTATCTCCGCGGCCTCCTCCAGCTGGGTGGAGAAGTCCCTGGTCAGAGTGCTGATTTGGACCGGAGGCTTCAGGTGGGAAAGGCAGCCCTCATGGACCTGGAAAATCACCTCATCCCTCCTGAAGTCACAGGTCACATCTTCCTTACCATAGGGGCAGGAAGTGTACACCAGGAAGTTCCCCCCATGCCGGGTAAAAATCCTGTCTGGTGTTGCGTTGTCATCACTGTCACTGTCAAAACAGTCCTTGGGGATGGGTCCTAACAGTTCATTTACAAGATCAATGGAGAAATGTCGGTCATCAACCGCCATTCCAATAATGGTGCCTGCGGCTAGAGTAATACTCTTTAAGTCGCTGTTATCCACCTCTATTAGAATGGGGTCATGTTCTATGTTGACTAATGGAGTCGGGTTTACCCCCAACCCTTGCTGTTGGAGAGAAGCATTTAGATGTATGTAAGCATCAGGGTTTTTCAACTCTTGTCCCCTTTTAACTTTCACTTCCAGGGAGAATTGTCGGGTCCTTTCTGGGATGGTGACTTCCTCTTTAACCTGAATTTCAACTGCATAAGGTAGCAATTGAGCTGACCTAAATGCTTTTTCTGGATCATCAAAGCCCATGGGATTATCCGCTAATCGGGACCAAGCTTTGAAGTTTATTAGGTCCAAACTAATGGCAAAGCGATTGAGAATGTCACTGCCTAAGTAAAAGGCGGCAGTGACGTCTCGCACGACCCAACAATTATGGACTATGCTCTTGTTGCCAATGGAGATTTTGAGCATACACCTGCTTGGCAGGAGATGTTTGGAGTCAGGTGCTTCCAGGTCCATTTCCCATTTGTCTATCAGTTTGAAGGTGGGAATGGCTGGATCTTTTGGGAGTTGGCGGAACATGGCTTCGCTGATGAAGCTCTTACCGTTGTTCACACACACTCGAGCGAGAACAGAGTCCTTCCCATCATTTAACTGAACAGGGATGAACAACTGCTCTCCAATTTGCTGAATATCAGCCAGGCTCTGAGCTGATTTCACATCTTTCTGGACTATAGGAGTGGGAGTTTCAGGTTGTGGATTGGTATAGAATTTCAGAGTGTTTTCTTCCAGCGTGGAATACCACCTTAAACTGGAAGGAAGGTTGATTTTCAGAAACAGAGAGGACCCCCCATCACCAGTCTGTTGTCCTACTGCTATTACTGTCACGTCTGGAATTTGGCTATTCTGGAAGTGAAATTCTACTTGGTCAGATTTTTGTTCAACCATGTGGCAGGTGCCGTTTAAACTAACATGGTTGACACTCTGTTTTAATTTTATTGGTCGGCTAGTCTGGGTCCAGAGGACCTTGTTTACGCAATCTATTAGGGGTGACAACCTTCTCAGGAGGTCATTCCCTAGTAAACAAGGGGTGCCCTCTGGGGTCACAACTATGACCGGGTGTTTCAACTTATGTCGCCCAATTTTAATGTCCAAATCTGCCGTCCCCTCGACGGGAATTTCCTTCCCGTCAAAGTTCTGTAGTTGTCCAGGAAGAGAGGTGAGAGGAATTTGGTAATTCTCTCCCCTTCCTGCATTCAGTTCGTCAAAGGCCCTTCTGGACAGAAGGGTAGCTTGAGATCCAGTGTCCACCAGTGCCGAGATTGTACCCTGCCCCTGTACTTGTACCGGGGCATAATATCTTCCCTCCTTCTCCTCAAGGGGGCACAGATAATGTACATTTTTGGACAACTGGTGGGCTAATTTTCTGGTTTTGGACATCGCGAGAGAAGAATTTTGGGCAGAATTCTGTGGAGAGCCTTGGGAATCTGAAAGAAAAAGTTGGCAACTGGAGATCAGAGCCATTGTGGGTTCCCCTGGTTCCGGTTCTGGGCCGCCCCCCCCTTTTTGGAGGCAGTCACCAGGATGGGTTTGAACCAGGGGATTTTCTTGTTGTTGGTTCTGGGATGAGATGGTGGGCGGCGGTAGCTCAGTCTCCACATCTCCCCAGTCTGGATTTGCATCCCTAGGGACCCATTTTTCTTTGGGAGGAGTTCCCCCCTCTCTGAAGGAGAAGATCCTTTTCCCAGGATCCTCTGAGGATCCCTCTCCCTCAAATTGGAAGATCTGTACCTCCTCCTCAAACTGAGTCTGTTTGGGTCTTTCGTTTCTCCTACCCCCCCTCTGCTCCTTAGGAGGCAGACATTCAGGGGCAAGAGATTTTGTTTCCGGTTCCTGGGTTTCCAGGGGCTGTTTACAAGTGAGGAAGGAAGCTTCCTCCAAGGCTTTACACCCCCCTTCCCTTTGTGCCTCCTCCCTGGGAACCGGTGAGTTATCGGGGTGCTGCCCCCGTCATTGTTCTGGAGCACCAGGTCCAGAGTTGGGTGCGTTCTGCGCCGGCACGCCCATCTGAGGGTTCTGCTGAGCCCTCAGGATGTGACCCAGATCCCGCGCCATGTTTTGAACCTGGCGCTCTAACTGGGAAACCCGCTCAGGCTGATACGGGGCCCTGTTTTCTCCCCTGGGCTGATCCCGGGAAGGGTAGCTGTCCCTTCTTTGGTAGTACCCCTGGTTGGGAAGATTTGGGTACCCCTCCACCCTTGGCCTCCCCTCTCCCGGATTCAGTGGTCTGGGCTCAGGGAATTGGGGAAAGAAGGATGGATGGTTTTGGGGCTGAAAGTCGGGAGGATATCTGGGGAAAAAGTTCTGCCCAGGGTTTGGTAAATTTCTGCCCTCCTGTGGGAAGTTTGGAGGGAAGGTCCCTGGGTTAGGTGCTTGGCTGGATCCCCCCCCTTGGGCTGGAGGAGTCCACACATAACCCAGGATGGGTCGATTTCCCTTGTAACGTGGACTTACATAATCAGGAGAGCGAGGGACCCCATTTGTGGGGCTGCCTCCCTGGCTCCCTGTCTGTGACTGGCCCGAGGACCTTCTGGGCCTAGCATTATTAGGTGCAGGCAGGTTTTTAGGCCCCCCCATCTCCAAATCCAAAACGGGGGTGACCTTTACCTCTGCCACCTTGGCAGCAGCAGGGGTGCTGTTGGCTTTGGGGTTTTTCTGGGCATTGCTTTTATTTTCTATGGGCTTCTGCACCTCATAGATGCGGGTAGCCTGTTCAATGACCCAGTCTAAAGATCTTTTCTCGTGAAAATCCCTCACGAGCTGGGTCATGATATATTTGGGCAAGGCATGGAAAAACGTGTTTATAAATTCACGGCTATCCGTGCGCACCCTTCTTGTGGTCTGTGCAAAAGCCCGCTTTAACTCCTGCACAAATTCTTGTGGGGCCTGATCCTCCCCACATTGCAAATTGTAGGCTGCCTTGCGAGCCTCTTGAGGATTTCTGTGAACAGAAAAATGTTTCAGGATGGCCGCCTTATAGGTGGACCATCTTAAATGATTTTGGTCCTCCAGCCCCGCAAAGAAACTGGAGTATTCCGGGGAGAAGGTCCACTTTACATATTGAATGCAGCTTTGGCTGTCCTTCAAATGGAAAGTCTCCATCATTTGTTCAAACAACTCTAAGTGCTCCCAAACAGAATACTTAGCGTTCTTATGGTAAGGCGTGATGACGCTCCTGATCGCCTTAATCTGCTTTAAGGGGTCCTTGAGCAAGGCCCTTTTTGCCTTATTGGCCTTTTTGGTTCGGGTAACCCTTGTCCATTCTTCCTCGGACTCAGAGGCACTGCTCCCAGAGGTTCCCGTCTGTTCTTCCAGGTTTTCCCGGATTCTGCGAGCCTGGGAATGGCTGGCAGAATGTGGGGACCTGGTCTCCTGTGTCCTGCGCAGTTCAGAGGAGTCTTCAGATTCCTCCTTGCTGCCAGGATTTGATGGGTACCCCCTCCACTGACCTAACTGGGCAGAGGTTTTCAGGATGCCCTTAATGGGCCTACTCTCCTGGGGTTCCCCATTGAACTGTACTCTACTTGGGTGCCCATACCCGGATGCCCACCCCTCCATTCCTGAGTGGTACTGGCCTATGAGCCCCATACTCTTAGCTGGATAGTAATCTGCCATCCCTGCGGCCCTGTGCTCATGTGCGCCAGGGGACATGGGGGTGGTAGAGTCCAGGGACTGGGGGAGATGAAGGCCCCTGGGGTTAGGGCTCCTGCGGTTATGGTCAGGAGTCTCTCTTTCCCAGCGGACCTCATCTCTATCCGCCCCTGCTCCCTGTTGCAATGCAAGAGCCTGCATTTGTGCCTTCAGTTCCTCTGTTAAGGCCTTACTCGACTCTATCAGTTTCTCCTGCATCGCTACCTGTTGCTGGAGCCTATCATTGTGTTGACAGAGGGCCTCATTCTCCCTCTGTGCTTCCTGGTTGGTCCTGGAGAACTGGGCCAGTCTTTGCTGCAGGAGGGTTACCTCCTGAGCTGTGTCCCTATTGGCCTGCTCCTTTCTTGCTAGAGCATCCTCCACCCTCCTGGTGTGCTCTAGCAAGTTCTGGTTTTCTTTTTGGAGGTCACCCAGTCCCTGGTGGGCCAGGTGATTTTCTTCCATTTTCCTTTTTAAATGGCAGGCTTCCTGGCCTAAGGTGTCTCTTTCCTGACTAAGAGCCTGCATTTGTGCCGCCAGGTCGTCCCTTTGCCTTTGGAAGGCACCAGCTTTCTGGCGCTCCTGATCAAACTCTGCCTGGGTATCCAGGTCTTTCAGGATCAGTTTATTGCTCTCCTCTTTCTCTCTGTCTAGTTGGATTTGCAGGGTGGCTACCTGCTCTGTGCATGCCCTGTTGAAATTGATCTGTTGCTCCAGCTTTTTCTGGCTCTGCAGTAAGGAGTCCAAACTGTCTTGGTGCTCCTTCTGCAGGGCCAGAAATCTAGTATCCTGTTCTGACTTTTCCTTTTGCAGCACATCCATATCCTCCTTTATTTTAGTAATGTACAGTCTGCTGTCATTTTCTGACTCCTGGCTCCTCTGCAGCCTCTGCTCAGAAGAGTCCAGATCAGATTGGACCTTCTGTAATGCCATCTGTTGCCTATTTGCCAGATTTTGGCTTTCAGCACATCTATCCTGCATGTCTCCCATATATAGGTACAGGTATGCTGCTATCCTGGCGATCTTATTGTGTTCCTCTTTGGCTTTAGGAGCCATATATAGTTCACTCAGGGCCACATGTAAGGGACCCTGATCTCTATATATATCTGACCCTGTTTCAGTGACCTGTTGTGTGATGGCCTGCAACCACACATCCTGGCCCTGTTCGGTCCATTCACCTCTCACAAATAGCTTATGCAAGAGGTGCTCTCTGGCTATTTTCATGTCTACTAAGGTCGTCATTCTAGAGATTGGTCTCTGTCCTGACTTACAGAAGTTAGTATTTTATTTTTGCAGAACAGAACTTTTCTTGGAGTGTCCCTTTTGAGGAATGCTTCACAGCGTAATGCAGCGTGGTGATCCGACCGGGTGTATGTATCCCGTCAGTTAGCACACTGTATTAAGCTGCACAACTGGTAAATCTAACCCAACATCCCGGACGAGCCCCCACTTTGTAAGAGGATTCAATTCAGCACTACAGCCAAGTTAACGCCTAGTCTAGAATACTGAATGAAAACCCTTATTGATATATCTTTAGGTCCAGTTCATGCGTTCTGGATGACTACCCTTGTATAACACCCCTCTCTTGGAATCCCCCTGACCCCACTGAGCCAAGAAGTAATTCTGTTTTGCAAGTTTAAAAGGTTTATTTGATAAATTAAAATATATATCACACTTTTTAATAAATTAATAATTGAATATCACACTTAATCTGATATGGTAAATATTAACAACGGAGAATCTGGCACTAGCACACTTCTTTAATCACTAATGAGTTGACATGAAATGGATAAGGTAGCACACTGGTAAATAGGAACAAAAGTATAATGTGGTAGAGGATGCTTTATGTAGGCTCAGGTGGATGCAATATTCAATGAATGCAGTACAGAAAATACGCAATATGATTTCAACCAAACAATGTAATCACTTTTCTCTGGCTACTCCCCTCCCCCCCTTGATGCAAGGCAAGGAAATGGAAGGAAAACACACAGTTCTCAGAAATGCAATCAACTGTAATTCAGTTCAATCCAGCAAGCTTAAACAGAAGTTTGAAAACACAGGCAAATGCTTTGATAGGTGCTAGCAATGAATGAGAAATATGCTGGAAACGCTCTTAATTCCCTTTTAGAGGTTCAGGATGAGTGGTATCTAGTTAATATTAGTCCAGGCTCACACTAGCAATGATGCAGGGATAGTTAGCAGGTTAAACGAATTTCTGGCAAATGAAATCAGGCAGCAGCAGTTTTTTTTTTACATGTGAAGAAATTGCAAATCGCGGCAAAATTCGCGGATGCGCCGAGCGCTATTACAAAGGAACCGCAAGGACTATCTCTACCGTTTTGGAGTCCTAGGAAAGCCTGGGATCTCAGCTTCCAAATGAAAGTTATTGCAAGTCTCTAGCCCAAACGGTTGCGGAGATATGAGTAATTTAGTAAAGGTCGTTTTTGGTTTTGTAAATTTTAAACGCACACTTTGTCAAAATGACAAATTTTACTAGAAATGACAGGTGACAGATAGGAGGCAGTTCTACTTAGGTTAAATAGATTGAATTAGATGAATTTAAACTAAGAGATGTGTTCTGAGTTTTGCTAAGTACTCACAAGAGATTTTGAACAGGAAAGCGACTTGGTCACGATCTTCAGTTTGGTCAGGTCTTTCCGGATTCTGCTCACAGCGCCTGGTCTGGTCTCGGCTAGGCACAGCACTGCTTTCTCTCTGGTCTGGTCTCTGCTAGGCACAGCACTGCTTTCTCTCTGGTCTGGTCTCTGCTCTGGATAGATTGAAGTCTCTAGTTTGGCTTTCTGGAGTTTGATGGAGGTAAGTATGGATTTTTCCGGCAGGGCTTCCAGCGGCAGATGAAATTGAATGTCTCTATGTGTCCTGACTCTCTGCTTTTATCTGTTTCTTGAGAATGGGTGTGTGTGTTGCATCACTAGACTTGCCCCTCCCATTCGTCATTGGTCAGGCTTCCATTCCTCCGCTTGATTGGCAAACTGAACTGTGAGTCAGATTGATGTCATTTTATGATCTCTTGAAACAACCTCCCTTATCATCTGTGCACCCAAATATATATATGATCAAAATCCATACTTCAGAGTTACACAGTTGTTTGAAATTACATATACATGGTGTGGCTGAATTTAGCCATGTCTATGTCCAAATCTGCTCATTCTCGGAGCTTGCATTCAAAGAGTGTACATAATTGACTTTTTAGCTGCTTTTTCAATTTCCGACATGGACCCAACTTTACATACATGTGTGCAGGGGGTAGGGACATTAACTGATGAAGTTTCAGATTTTTAACATGCACACATTTAGAGTAATATCCACTTTTCCGCTAAAACCCCCCTGAACATACCACCGGTTCCTACCACGTCTTAAACTGTGGGCAGAAAAATCACAAGAATTATGGTATCATTTATAAAATTTTCACATGTCCGCACTATGAATTATCCCCCTTTTTATAAAACCATATCCTTGCTGCAGGGGTGTGTCTTTTCAGGTCACATGGTACAGAAACCAGTCTTTCCAGTTTCTGCCAAGCCAGCTTGCTTCTCACAGGCAGTGCCCCTCCCAGCTTCTCCAGGAGGAAGCCACTTTTTACGACGTCTGTAATAAAAACCTTTGCCTGAGTGGAGAGGGCTTTGTTCACTCTCTGGCAGAGCACAGGAAATTCAATTATCAGATAGATGGCATATCCTTAGTGTGGGCAGCAAAAGGAACATTGGCCTGGGAACATAGTTGTGACTCAAGTTTCACTCCTGATGGGATCCGTTGCTAGGCAAAATCAAGTTCCTTAAGCCAGACCTTCAGCTAACTTTTTGTTGCTTTTAAAATAACTTGTAATTTTACACATGCAGCTAGAATGCTGATTCTAAGTGCAAAACTATGACATTTCAACAGTTACAAAGGCATGTGACACCAACCATAGGTCACTCATTTAATTTAACATTTTCGATTTTGGTGGTTTTAAATCCAGTTGCAGTTAGGCTTAAGCTGCTGACTCCATAGCATTTGTGTTATAAGCATTGTTTTTGGGCTCTTCATTTCCCAGATTTTGTAGGCACACAAAACTCCATTCTGCCAAATGTCTGCTGGTGTTCAGTGAATATTTTGCACATGTTGCAAGGTTTGAAATAGGCATTTTGCTTGCCTTCAGAAAAACACACAGTGGGTTTTAAAACGCCGGCTTTTGGATAGTGGTGAGTACTGGTACTGCACCCATTTTTGGGATTTTCTTGGATTAATGCATTCTAAACAGGAATGGTTCTTACATGGTAGTAAATCCTTGCTTAACATTGTTTTGATGGGGCTCCTTACAGTAAGATGGTTATGTGGAACCCCACAAAAAGGGTTGAATCTTTAAAGTGGTCCAATGAGTCACGATTTCAGCAACTTTTTGACATCAGTAAAAGTGGATTTTGTTAACAAAGACCTTTCTTTACCCTGGTGGGTGGCAAGTTAGGTAACCATTTTGGTGTGCGCACAACTGCGCAGCTTTCCTGGATTTCGGCGCACATGTGGGTTTTCCGCCATCTTGAATTTCCTAAGCCCACAGCACCAAATGTTGTAGCAGGGTAGCTTAAACGTGGGTCAGGACACCCTACAAGCGCCAAAGTGGCTTCTATCATTTTAGAATGTCCATTGACATGGATGAGAATCCATAGCTGCCCTTCTTCCATGTGTATTTCTGCAATTGTTGAAATGCATTTTTCCTGATCTAACTCTGAGTAATTTTTGGTTTCTATTTTTTTTATTCAGATACAAATGCAATGTGTTTTCATCTATTTCTGTTTGCCAGTTTTTCTTAGGGTCCAAATAAATCTCCAAGGATTGCTTCTATGTTTCTCCTCGCATTTCGTCTTGACACATGAGAATGACAGTGACTCTAGACACACAGCCATTCTGAAGATATACTACCACTGCACTTTCTGATTTAGCAATGGTATGGCATTCTTTCATGGTGTTGCTTTGAGTCATTATTTTCTTAGGTTTCAATGGTTTTTTGGCTAAGGACCACAATACCCCATTTATCCCACCAATGAGGAGCGACAGTCTCCTCAGGCAATTTGTCCCTCTGAGGAAGGGTATTTCATTAATAGACAACACTTCCTGTCCTCAGCATATGCTTCCCTATCTTTATGTCAACCTCAGTGACACCTTTGATAGGTATCTCTTCCCTATTGAAATTGTGCACACGTCCTTCACTCTGCTTCACCGTTACATGGTTTTGTGGTGATCTCCTTCGTTGATACTTCTTCAGCCATAGGAAACTTGCTACATTTCTCTTGAAAAGTAATAGAAGCATAGAATATGTCCTCAAATGTTTCTAGTATGCATAGAAAGTGTGAATTGTTACAGTTTTTGGGACTTAATTTTCTCAATTCAGCCTGGGTATTTGCAAGGTAAAGTGGCATGTGAAATGACATTTTGCCATCCTTTTTGCCCATTTATTTTTGTATATCTTTGTCTATTTTTCTGTGCTTAGAACCCATTTGAAGTGTAACCACTTACTGCCCCTCTGATTTGGGACCAATAGTGTTCACACCCCAATTTCTCATTGTGTCTTCCCCATTGTCTGGGTCATCTCTGCTTACTTCCACTTTGGAACCTATTGGCTGTATATTTACACAACTGTCATGTGACAGTGTGTCAGTTTCTTGTGTGTGACAATTATCTTCATTTTGTACCGTGCCTGTTATTTCTGTCCCTTGGATTATCTGTGGTTAAAAATACTCCTTGCAATTGTTTTTTTTCTGTGGGTTTATCCACAGTATTTTGATTATCAAGTAAGGATAACCTGTCTGTTGATCCTGACTCTTCATTTTGTGCTTCATTTTCACATTCAATATTTTTTTTCATTCTACTTCTCTGTTCATTGTCTCCTTTTTGCTCTTCATCTTCACACACCTGAATGGTCTGGTTCAACTCCAAGTTAAACCACACTCCCCTTTTGTGTATGTTATAATTCCCTTTCACACGTTCATTCATTTATTTTTTTGTTTTTAAGTCGGCAAGCAATTCAGTGTTTTCATTATGGCAGAGGTGACTAGCTAGTCACCTGCTGTTGCTATGTGTAAGACCACTCCTATGACCTTCTGCGCCTTCACTTGGTTGTTGTTTTTGAAATGCGCATAATGTTCTACTTGCTCAGACAACATGTTAACTTGGGCCTCTAAGCACTGAAACCTGTCCATGTCTCTGAATTCCTCTGTTTGTGGTCTGGGCCTGTAATGATTACATTCATCCTGATTAGGCCTGTTATGGCACCTTTAAGGAGATTGATTTCTGTTTGTGTTTCCCCTAAATTCTAGTGACACAGGAGGTGGAGAACGTTGGTTTACCATCCGCTGACCATGGTCAACCCATTGAGGGGACTGACTATATTGATAAGGTACATCATTCTTATTTGGCCGATCAATTGATGGGAACTGTTCCATATGCTGATTTCCATTTTCAATTAATCGATCCACATAACTTTGTCTATCTTGGTGGCCATACACCATTGTGTTTGGGTCAAATCTACTCTGAGCCTCTAATGTCTGGTATAGGCCATTGTACATCTGATTTTGATTGTTATTTAGGCCTGGCACATCATGGCGAAATCCCACTCTGGGAGAAATATCAAGGTAACAAGGACTAATGTAAGAACTTCTGTCACTGGGATCAATGGATTGGAACATAGGAGTCTGGGGTAGTGTTCTCTGTGGGGCTATGCCGCTTTGATTAAGTGTCATGTCATTCTTTGCCTGATTTTGGGCTGATTCTAGCAGCTTCTTTACAGACTTTAACTCCAAAATCGCTGGTGTGTATTCCTTAGTTTTGACTTTCGTCTCTATTCCGAGGCCCCTCTTCTTTCTGATTAAATATCACCTCATACAGTTTTGTCTCCTGTTCAATTATCCATTCTAATTGTTTTTCCCTGTCAAATTCACAGATTAATTTGTAAACAATTTATTTTTGGAGCCCATAGACATACGCAGTTTTGAATTCTACTGAGTTAGGGTTAAAAGTCACATCAAAAAGTGAGAATGCTCTTTTTAAGTTTTGAAAGAATTGGTTAGGGGATTCATTTTGTTGTGCAGCAATGTTATAAGCAACTTTCTTAGCTTGCTGTATAGACTGATAGGGCGAGCATTGGTGTCTAATCTCTTTCTCAAAGGTCACCCATGACAAATTTTCCTGTTCATTGAGACCACAGATAATACTAGCAGAAGCTGCATCTAGAGTGAGGTGAACATTTCATCCATATTGTTCCCTACGGATCTGAAGGGTCTTGAATATATCATGGACTGCATCCAAATGATCCTCTATGCAACAATCTCCTGCTTTTTGAACAGTCTAATCAAGGTCTTGATAGATTTTATAGTTTTAAAAAGTACTACATGGTGCATTCTGGTATGTGCCATTTTGTCACTCATTCCTGTTCTCTTGTGGGTGAGAATGTGTGTGAGCCATTGCAGATGATTCAGACCCTAACATTTGATCATAATCAGGCTATTTGGACAGCTGCTTGTAAATGTCCCTGGCTAGGACCGTGACCAAATTCAGCTTCAGTGAACCTGGTGCATTGCTATTTTTATTGAAATTTAAGATCAAAGATGTGCTGTGTCCATTCTGTGCACTTCGCATGAAGCTACTGTGCTTCATGTCAAAAATGTGAATTCTCATCCCTGAGCTTAGTGACTATCCCCTGCAATTCTTTAATCTGTGCCTGATAACGGTCAACTGTATTTGCTCTTTCTTTCTTCTCCTCCAGCAATTTTTTATAATTTCTTGTTCCATGGTGTAAAATTCCTATCTCTTTCACTATTATCTTTTCTACGGGTTTGAATTTCTGAAATTGTGACCTCTTTGTCCTGCCTTACATCATCCAATATCATTTTTAAATGGATTAGTTCTGGCTCAATTTTAGCAAATTGTTTATCTCTCTGAGTCAGCCGGGTAGTAAACTTGTTACATTTGGCCTGAAATTACGTGACTAATTCCCCATTTTCTTCCAGTTGGAGCGATAGTTTTCATCTTGGAACTTGCTAATGACCTTACAGTCTTTCCTTTGCAGCTTTATGGATCTGTGTAGCAGAAACCAAAGTTTTGCACACAGCCTAATGATGCAATACTTTGCTTCCTTGCGCTCTGATGCTCAGAACAGTCTAAGGAGGCACGTTTGCACAATATTTCCTTCATCAAAAATAACTTCAGATGCCTCTTTTTCCACTTCTGTGCTAATCCTATTTTCATGTTATCAGATTTTCAGATGACCAGGTTGCATATGTATAAAATTCAGCATGAATCTGAGACATTGAGAATTTACTGCACTTCCCCTCCTCCCCTTCCCCTTGCACTTTTCCCCCTCCCCCACCCCTGCACTTGCGCGATCTGAATGACACCTGGCCTAGTAGGATCGTTGTCTGTCTCCCCTTGTCCCTCCCCTCCCTGCCTCGTCGCGCCTTGAAACACCTGTGTATAGGCGCGTTACAAATACCATATCATATCATATCATATCATATTGCCAATAATGCCATTACAAGAGTCAAATATGCACACATCACTATACTACCTCACAGCTCTAAATCAGAGAATGAGTGCACAATATGATTATGCTTTATGATGCAAGGCCACAACCAGTAATTATTTCACACGTTTCTTGCCAACACACCAAGATGTTGGCAGTATTTTGGTGGTAGTTTTGGTTGGTGGTATTTTTGGTATTTCGTGGTATAGTGGTGAGCCTAACTTCAGAGTACCACCTAATAATTGTTCTTATACTGGGGCCACCAATGGTAAGCACATTCTGGAGTTAGCACACTCTAAATGATAGCTCATGGAATAAAATGAATTTACCACCCACTCTGCATTAATCTGTATGCCAACCCAAGACACCTGAACACTGTATAAGTACACTGAGGCTATTCCACATTTTTCTTAGATTTTTTTATCAGAAGTATAAAATATGCAAAATATAGAACAACATTTGCAATGCACAATATCCACTCGAGATTTTAAACCTGAGTTTCAAAGATGAAAAGGGAGCATAATACGCACAATTAATTTGCAGATACTTTCCCCGTGTTGAATGATGGCTTCAAAGAGCTCTTCTGTATAAAACTAACAGGCCGATTCATGGAATAATTAGCGCGGCGCAAGTGGGCATAAACGTGCGAATCGCAGTGGAATAGCGAAAATCGCAGTGAACGTGCGAAAATCGCACGAAAAGCAGCGCACGTCGATTCATGGAAGGCCGTGCGCGAGAAAACCAGCGGATGTGCGATAAAAAGTGCGCGGCGCACGTTAGCGCACAGGCCATCTAACAGCGTGCGCCAGGTCACAGCGAAAATCGCACAGGCCACAGCAAAAATCGCACATAGCGCGGCGCACGCAATAAAAGTAGGCGGAACACGGGCGTAACACTCGGAATGGGGAACAACTTGCCAAAACGTGGGCGTCACGGGGGAAGTACAGGGCACAAGTGCGCGGAACGCCCACACGCTCGCCTACAACACGTATTCATGGAATAGAATAGGGGAAAAAAGCGCACGCTCAAACCAGCGCACAGGCACAAACACGACCGCCACAAGAAAGGAGGCGGTAGCGTCTCTGCGGCTGTAAGAAATGTGCGCCAAAAGGTGCGCCAACAAATAGCACCTATATACTGCCATGATGAATGTCCCATACTGTGGCCCTCCAGGAAAAATGACGTGCAAAGGGGTACCCACAAACACGGACACCCGCTGACAAAAAATACGTGTGCATGTATACCGGGGTGCGCGGGAAGTGTCACACGCGATTTGCAGGGTACGTGCATCACAGGGGTTCGCGTGAAGTTATTCACGCGATCGGGCCTGGGGGAGCGGGCTACGTGTATTACAGGGGTTCGCGTGAAGTTCCACACGCGATCGGGCCTGGGGGAGCGGGCTTCGTGTATTACAGGGGTTCGCGTGAAGTTCCTCACGCGATCGGGCCTGGGGGAGCGGGCTACGTGTATAACAGGGGTTCGCGTGAAGTTCCTCACGCGATCGGGCCTGGGGGAGCGGGCTACGTGTATTACAGGGGTTCGCGTGAAGTTCCTCACGCGATCGGGCCTGGGGGAGCGGGCTTCGTGTATTACAGGGGTTCGCGTGAAGTTCCACACGCGATCGGGCCTGGGGGAGCGTGCTACGTATATTTCAGGGGTTCGCGTGAAGTTTCACACGCGAATAGCCTGGGCGCGTGAATTTGAGGGGTGCGCGGGAAGTTCCTCACGCGATCGGGCCTGGGGGAGCGGGCTACGTGTATTACAGGGGTTCGCGGGAAGTTCCACACGCGAATAGCCTGGGCGCGTGTATTTCAGGGGTGCGCGGGAAGTTCCACACGCGAACAGCCTGGGCGCGTGAATTTGAGGGGTGCGCGGGAAGTTCCACACGCGAATAGCCTGGGCGCGTGTATTTCAGGGGTTCGCGGGAAGTTCCACACGCGAATAGCCTGGGCGCGTGTATTTCAGGGGTTCGCGGGAAGTTCCACACGCGAATAGCCTGGGCGCGTGTATTTCAGGGGTGCGCGGGAAGTTCCACACGCGAATAGCCTGGGCGCGTGTATTTCAGGGGTGCGCGGGAAGTTCCTCACGCGATCGGGCCTGGGGGAGCGGGCTACGTGTATAACAGGGGTTCGCGTGAAGTTCCTCACGCGATCGGGCCTGGGGGAGCGGGCTACGTGTATTACAGGGGTTCGCGTGAAGTTCCTCACGCGATCGGGCCTGGGGGAGCGGGCTTCGTGTATTACAGGGGTTCGCGTGAAGTTCCACACGCGATCGGGCCTGGGGGAGCGTGCTACGTATATTTCAGGGGTTCGCGTGAAGTTTCACACGCGAATAGCCTGGGCGCGTGAATTTGAGGGGTGCGCGGGAAGTTCCTCACGCGATCGGGCCTGGGGGAGCGGGCTACGTGTATTACAGGGGTTCGCGGGAAGTTCCACACGCGAATAGCCTGGGCGCGTGTATTTCAGGGGTGCGCGGGAAGTTCCACACGCGAACAGCCTGGGCGCGTGAATTTGAGGGGTGCGCGGGAAGTTCCACACGCGAATAGCCTGGGCGCGTGAATTTGAGGGGTGCGCGGGAAGTTCCTCACGCGATCGGGCCTGGGGGAGCGGGCTACGTGTATTACAGGGGTTCGCGGGAAGTTCCACACGCGAATAGCCTGGGCGCGTGTATTTCAGGGGTGCGCGGGAAGTTCCACACGCGAACAGCCTGGGCGCGTGAATTTGAGGGGTGCGCGGGAAGTTCCACACGCGAATAGCCTGGGCGCGTGTATTTCAGGGGTTCGCGGGAAGTTCCACACGCGAATAGCCTGGGCGCGTGTATTTCAGGGGTTCGCGGGAAGTTCCACACGCGAATAGCCTGGGCGCGTGTATTTCAGGGGTGCGCGGGAAGTTCCACACGCGAATAGCCTGGGCGCGTGTATTTCAGGGGTGCGCGGGAAGTTCCTCACGCGATCGGGCCTGGGGGAGCGGGCTACGTGTATAACAGGGGTTCGCGTGAAGTTCCTCACGCGATCGGGCCTGGGGGAGCGGGCTACGTGTATTACAGGGGTTCGCGTGAAGTTCCTCACGCGATCGGGCCTGGGGGAGCGGGCTTCGTGTATTACAGGGGTTCGCGTGAAGTTCCACACGCGATCGGGCCTGGGGGAGCGTGCTACGTATATTTCAGGGGTTCGCGTGAAGTTTCACACGCGAATAGCCTGGGCGCGTGAATTTGAGGGGTGCGCGGGAAGTTCCTCACGCGATCGGGCCTGGGGGAGCGGGCTACGTGTATTACAGGGGTTCGCGGGAAGTTCCACACGCGAATAGCCTGGGCGCGTGTATTTCAGGGGTGCGCGGGAAGTTCCACACGCGAACAGCCTGGGCGCGTGAATTTGAGGGGTGCGCGGGAAGTTCCACACGCGAATAGCCTGGGCGCGTGTATTTCAGGGGTTCGCGGGAAGTTCCACACGCGAATAGCCTGGGCGCGTGTATTTCAGGGGTTCGCGGGAAGTTCCACACGCGAATAGCCTGGGCGCGTGTATTTCAGGGGTGCGCGGGAAGTTCCACACGCGAATAGCCTGGGCGCGTGTATTTCAGGGGTGCGCGGGAAGTTCCACACGCGAATAGCCTGGGCGCGTGTATTTCAGGGGTGCGCGGGAAGTTCCACACGCGAATAGCCTGGGCGCGTGAATTTGAGGGGTGCGCGGGAAGTTCCACACGCGAATAGCCTGGGCGCGTGTATTTCAGGGGTTCGCGGGAAGTTCCACACGCGAATAGCCTGGGCGCGTGTATTTCAGGGGTCCGCGGGAAGTTCCACACGCGAATAGCCTGGGCGCGTGTATTTCAGGGGTGCGCGGGAAGTTCCACACGCGAATAGCCTGGGCGCGTGTATTTCAGGGGTGCGCGGGAAGTTCCACACGCGAATAGCCTGGGCGCGTGTATTTCAGGGGTGCGCGGGAAGTTCCACACGCGAATAGCCTGGGCGCGTGAATTTGAGGAGTGCGCGGGAAGTTCCACACGCGAATAGCCTGGGCGCGTGTATTTCAGGGGTGCGCGGGAAGTTCCACATGTGATTTGACAGTGTGGCTCCTCCCAGGTGTACCCTGTACACCCTCCACGGCCCCTGCAGGCAGCCCACACCACAGGGGACTACCCTGCATCCCTGGTCATGTCCCGCAGGCAGCCCACCCAACATGGGCATGCCCCCCAGCAAAGGCACATGTCTCCTTGAACTAATGAACACCAACACATGTCCCCTTGCACCCCCACCCCCCAGCACTGTGGGGCACCTGCCAGCAGGCCCCCACCCATGTCCAACTCATGTCTCCCACCACCCCCAAACCCCAGCCACCAGGGTCACCCTCCACCAGGGCCCCACTCATGTCTCCCACCACCCCCACCCCCCAGCACTGTGGGGCACCTGCCAGCAGGCCCCCACCCATGTCCAACTCATGTCTCCCACCACCCCCAAACCCCAGCCACCAGGGTCACCCTCCACCAGGGCCCCACTCATGTCTCCCACCACCCCCACCCCCCAGCACTGTGGGGCACCTGCCAGCAGGCCCCCACCCATGTCCAACTCATGTCTCCCACCACCCCCAAACCCCAGCCACCAGGGTCACCCTCCACCAGGGCCCCACTCATGTCTCCCACCACCCCCACCCCCCAGCACTGTGGGGCACCTGCCAGCAGGCCCCCACCCATGTCCAACTCATGTCTCCCACCACCCCCAAACCCCAGCCACCAGGGTCACCCTCCACCAGGGCCCCACTCATGTCTCCCACCACCCCCACCCCCCAGCACTGTGGGGCACCTGCCAGCAGGCCCCCACCCATGTCCAACTCATGTCTCTCACCACCCCCACCCCCCAGCACTGTGGGGCACCTGCCAGCAGGCCCCCACCCATGTCCAACTCATGTCTCTCACCACCCCCACCCCCCAGCACTGTGGGGCACCTGCCAGCAGGCCCCCACCCATGTCCAATCCATGCCCCCCTGCACCTGGGTCCCAACATTCCCCAATCATGTCCGTAATGCCCATCCTCCCCTGCCAAAAGGCCCAACCAACTATCACACCCACCCACATATCAAAGCCAATTACATGTTACACCCCCAATGTAAATAATGCAATTTAACACATGTCTGTCACACACAATGGCTGCAAGTGAATGACAAAACACCCAACATGACATGCCTGAAAGCAATGAGATGATACGACACATTGAAGATTAAAAAAATAATATGTATTGAACAGCAAATAAGAAAAAACACAAAGCAAATCAAACAAAACAAGATGAATGTCCAAGAAAAAATTATGAAAAATTAAAATAAGCCAATCAAGAAGATAATCCTGGGTCCATGAGCCCTACCAAATTAAACCTAACTGACTACTAACTAAAAAGGGAACTATATACAAAAAAGTGGTGCATTGTCCAATCGCAACCCAAAAAAAATTCAAAAAAACAAAGGAAACCTAACCCTAACTATACAACTATATACAAAGGCAGCGGGCTATTCGGACGGCTCACTGGTTGTCGTCATGGGCCAGGGCATCCTCGAACTCCTGGTCAATGGCTTGGAGGCGGGCATGTTCCCTGGCCCCGAGGTCCCGCAGGGATAACGCAGTGTCAAGCTCAAACTCCCTGCGAAGACCCTCGAGGCACTCAGCCCGCCTCAGCGCCCTCCGCATGGAGTCCTCCGCCCTGACCATCGTGAGCCGTTCCTCCTCTGCCCGCTGCCGCTCCGCACCTATCCGCTGGCACAACCTCTCCCACACGGAAGCCACTCCCATTCCAGGGTTCTCCTGCCCTCCGGCCGATGCCTGCACCCCTGATGTTGATGGCCCCGAGCCATGATGCCTCCCACGTTGAGCCTGCTGCTGCCTCCGACGCAACTGCCTGTGCCAGCACGACGGCATCCAGGCTGATGGAAACCACCGACGCCGTCGTGCACGTGCCCTGCCCGATGATGCCGTCACATCCTCCATCTGCTGGGGTCCAGTTGCTCTGGTGTCCACCCCTGCTGGATCTCTGACTCCCGACTGTGGCAGGGATGGGATCCCCACCGAGCTGGCTGCATTGGTCGGGGCAGGTCCACAGGGGGCCCTGGTGGCATCTGGGCTGGAAGACGGCAAGGAGAACGACTGGTGGATAGCCTGCACAGAGGAGGAGAGGGCCGCCACATTGGCCAACACATGCAGGAAACCCCCGAACATGGCCGATCCCAATTGGGCCACGTCGGCACGGTGCACTTCGTGATGACGTGCGTGCTCCTCCCGGGAAGCACGCACGGCATCACGAATCGCAGCCGTGCGCAACGCGACCCCAATCAGGACCTTCTCCGCACGGCCAGGGGTTCCCACGTCCGCAGGTGGAGGGGAGTCAGGTGACATGGACATCCCCTCTACCTGCGGACAGGCCTGGGACGGGGCATCCCTGCTGGTGCATGGTGGTGCACTCACAGGGTCAGGGACAGCGACATGCACAGGCCCCTCCACGGTGACCTGTGCTGCCTCCTGCCCCTGGCCCTGGACTGCACCACTTGCACCAGCAGGGATGCCCCCACCAGGCCCCATGTGTGCCCCAGTGGCGGCCTCCTCCTCCTCTGTGCAAACCACCAACCTGGATGGCTCCTCACCGTCTCCCACCGTAGCAGGCCCCTGTGGGGGCTCACCCACCCCTTCCGCTGCAGCCGTGGGGGCATCCCCGCCGCCTTGCTCCACAGCGCCGTCTCCGCCCTCTTCTTCACTAGCCGCTGCGTAGAGGGAGACAAAGAACACAAGCATCAGGGCACTGTACAATGGTCCCCTAGACAGGAAGCAATAGCAGATGAGCACCACTGTCAAAGTACACTTCCATCATGTCCCTCCACAACACATGGGCCAGTCCAGGCAAAACACACACAGTAACAGGCATGGTGCATGCCATGGACATTTCCATGCATGTCCAATGGACTCTTGAAACATTCAATGATATGTAACTCACATGCATCATGCCTCATGCCCATCACATGCACACACATCACCTCAGTCACATCCATCTGGCCCCAAACACACCAAACACAGCGGATACAAGGGTAATTTTGCTGCTTTACTGAATCTCTGCATTGTCACACACATGTGTCATGCATCCATGGCATGCACAAGTCACAGACACGCAGGTCAGGCACACAGACATGGCTACCATATATGTACCTGGCATCAGCACCCATCCCTCACCCCCACCCATGTTCAGGTACAGAGACTGGCATGCTCTCATGTTCATAATCTGATTAGGGCTCCCCATGCGGCATATCAACACATGCAACAACCATGTGCATCACACATCACTGGTCGCACATGCATTACCATGATGTCCCTGCACACATACATGCATACATGGGCTATGGCACACATACAGGCAAGTATCATAGAACCAGCACACCGCAACATGCCCTGTCTCACACAGTAATGCATGGACACTTACCGCTCAACTCCAGACGGGCCTCCCTCTCAAGGATCTGGGCGTGGAGCGCTGGGCGTACGCGTTCCAGGACCCTCATCTGGATGGTACTCATGCGGCCCCGGCCCCCCTCCACGAGGCGCCGGGCCTTCACAAGGGTCCTGGACCTCAAGTCCTCCCAGCGCTTCTTGATCTTCAGGACGTCGCGGGTTGCCACCCCCTCCGCGTTGATGGCAACCACACAGTCGGCCCAGATCCTCTGCCGTCCTTCCTTGCTGGCGCGGGACGATCCAAAGAGGGCATCATACTGCCCCAGGACATGCTCCACCAGGACACCAACTTCGGTGACAGTGAAGCTGGTGCCCCTCTGCCCCTCTGGCCTGGGGTTGCCACTGGTGCCAGATGTGGAAGTGCCCGACATGGCAACCCCAGAGGCAGGTGTGGGTGGGCAACTGGGTCCTGGGGCTGGGCTGTGGAGCGATGTAATACCAGTCGGGAGTCTTCAGTTCCAGCAGGGGTGGACACAGCAACTGGACCCCTGCAGATGGCTGATGTGCAGGCACCAAATGGCAGGGCACGGTGGCAGCAGGCAGGCAGGCAGGCAGCAGCAGATGGCACGTGGGA
Source organism: Ambystoma mexicanum (assembly GCF_040938575.1). NCBI lineage: Eukaryota > Metazoa > Chordata > Amphibia > Caudata > Ambystomatidae > Ambystoma > Ambystoma mexicanum. The sequence continues at coordinate 1,400,730,394 of NC_090921.1, forward strand.
GGCTGCTCGGGGCACTGGGGGGCAGTAACTCGGCCTTCTGGGCAGGAGCGTGGGCTTCCGTGTGTTTTCGCGTGGCCAGCTTGATACGGAGTGATTTGGCACGTGAAAATCCTGCACGTCAGCGTGAAATCCGAGGAAAGGCCCTTAGCGCGTAAGCGCGTCAGCACGCATACGCGATTCTATTGGACCAGAGTCCCTCAGCGCGTAAGCGCGTCTGTGACGTGACCCGCACGGGTGTTCCCCACTCAGGACGTGATGACGGGGCACACGTGGAGATACTGCACGTCAGAGTGTCATCGCGTGTAATTGGACAAAAGTGCGCGTACACGCGATTGGCCTATGTACGTGTATTTAATGGGTGCGCGGCCACTTACACACGCAAGTACGTCAGCGAACCTGTATCCCGTGGTGCGTGTGAATTTCCACACGCTATTGGACTGGGAACAGGATTCCAGGGCTGCGCGGGTCACACGCTGTATCCCGTGGTGCGTGTGAATTTCCACACGCTATTGGACTGGGAACAGGATTCCAGGGCTGCGCGGGTCACACGCTGTATCCCGTGGTGCGTGTGAATTTCCACACGATATTGGACTGGGAACAGGATTCCAGGGCTGCGCGGGTCACACGCTCGCCTAGAACACGCGCTAAGCATAAATTGCGGACTTTAACAATAACACGCTCAGACGCCAGGATGAACATACCGTTCCTAGCAGCAGTGGCAGTGGGCTACCAAAGGAGGAGGAGGAGGATAGTCAGGGCCAGAATATTCACACCCAGAACCAGCCTTTTCGGGATGCCTGATGACCAGGTGTATGGGAGGTACAGGTTTCCACCACACATCATACTGGACCTGGTGACTGAGTGGGAGGATGACCTCACATCACCCACCCTGTGCTCCCAAGCACTCAGCCCCCTGGAGAAGGTCCTCAATGTACTGCACTTCTTAGCCACTGGATCATTTCAGCGGACAAGTGCCATAGTGGGTGGGGTGTCACAGGCCACCCAGTCACGCTGCCTACACCAGGTCTTGAACATCATGACTGCACGCCCATCAGTCCGCAGGCACATATACCTGCCCAGAACACCTGCAGAAAGGCATGCTGCCGCCCTGGATTTTTACGCAGTGGCACGATTCCCCAAAGTGCTAGGTGCCATCGACTGCACCCATGTGGCTCTACGTCCCCCCAGGGCATCTGAGCACATCTATAGGAACCGCAAGCACTGGCATTCCATCAACGTGCAGGTAGCATGTAATGCCAAGGGAATCATCACCTCAGTATATGCCAACTATCCCGGCTCCACCCACGACAGCTTCATTTACCGAATGTCCACCCTAAGCCGGGACCTAGAAGCTGGGCGGCATGGCGATACATGGCTGCTTGGTGAGTATGTATGCCACTGCACATGCATGCATGTTGGATACTGAGCAAGGTCACAACCTCACCAATGATACCAATCCCCACCTCCACAGGGGACAGTGCCTACCCTCTCAGCCCCCACATGATGACGCCAATTCGGAACCCCACCACGCCACCCCAGGTAAGATTTAACACAGCCCACATTACAACCAGGGGCATAGTGGAGCGCACATTCGGAGTGCTGAAGTCACGCTTTCGCTCCCTTGACCGTTCTGGCGGGCAGCTGTTATACGCTCCCCCAGTAGTGTGCAGGATCATAGTGGCAGCATGTGTCCTGCACAACGTTGCAACACGCCGGGGCCTGGCCGTGGACATGGTGGTGGCCCCACATCCCCAACCACATGCACAGCCGCTGCGCATGGGAGGGGAAAGGGCACGGGGGGAGGCAGCCCGTACACAGCTAGTGGCTAATTACTTCACATAGAAATCACACCCCTGTGGAGTGCACACTGCCCTGGCACATTCCATCTGACAATCAATGATGACTCAACCTGACACTGATCCTGAATGTGTGGAGAATGAACCGGGAATTCCATGTCAGCCTGAGATTGTTCACCTGGAAGTGTCACAATGTGTGCATCCCTACCCACACAGACACCACCAATGCAGTTTTGTGAAGTTACACATTGAAGCAGCTAAAATGACTACCCACTTGCAAAATGCAACAAGAGGACAGTGCCATGTCAGCCAACCCAACCCCAGCACTGCCACACGACACACCGTGCCATGTCATGCTAATTGCAGGTAAACAAAGTAATCCCCACAACATGACATCACTCTCACTATGTACAGTGGCACTATTAGAAACCTGCAACACCTGAAATGCTCACAGCAATGCCGGACCAACAACATACTTGAGCACGTAGTACCATTAACATGACATCAAAAATGTAACATATTAGTAGTCTCACCACCTGGAAATGCCTGCACTCCCACCACTACCAACTGTGCAGTGTTGGCGCCATGTAGAGTTGTAGGTGCACTGCTGCCAACATGGTCCCCATCGCCAGACTAGAGGTCCTTGTGTGGACTTGAGGAAGGGACCTGCAAATTGGGAGGTAGACACAGAAGAAGAGTTACACATCAATGCAACATGCAGTGTACAACACAACAGCAATATGCACTAGGAATGTATACACAGTATTGACTACAGACTGGCCACACAGCTCATGGGAGTCCAACGTCACTGTGTAATTCACTGTCACTTGGGCACACCCTTTGCAAGCCCATGGAAACGGGAAGCAGGAGGGGTGTGTGTGACTCAAACCCAAGCATCTGAACCAAATACATTACAAGCCTGCATGTGCCCAGCCACAATGCAGCGTATGCCCACAGGAACCACGGAAGCCAACAGATCGGAGCCAACAGATCGGAGCCAACAGATCGGAGCCAACAGATCGGAGCCAACAGATCGGAGCCAACAGATCGGAGCCAACAGATCGGAGCCAACAGATCCTCCCAAAAAAATTGGGAATAAAAGAAATCAAAATCAAAATAAAAATAAGAAACAATCAAAAATGGCCATTGATGGGCCCGGGGGGGTTGGGGAGGCCACCCAGGAGGTCCGAGGACAGGATGCACACCAGAACCCACCTGCGTGGATCCTGGGAAAATAAAACACCTCCATGGGCTCATGGCCCACACGGCTACCCTATTGTGGGAGTGTCACTGCTGTCGCTATTATCACCCTGTGCAGCTGCATCCGGAGGTGGTTGCACTATGGGAGGCAGCCCACGCAAGGCCCTAGTCTGCTCCTCCATGGCTGCAAGCATGCGGGTGTGGTAGGTCTGGTTCTGGAGGATGAGTGTGCGGAGGTCCCCATGCAACAACTCACGGGATGCCCGGACCTCCGCCCTCGTTGCCTGCATCTCAGCTGAGAGCGTACGGGTGAGACGCTCCAGCTGCTGTTCTGTCCTTTGGTGTGTTGAAGCCTCAAGCTCAACAAGAGTCGTCCTGAGGTGTAGGAGCTCCTGCCTCAGGGCTTCCCTGTGGCCCTGGGACTCAATGGAGATGGCCTCCTGCAGAGTCGCCAGTGCCGCCCGCCTGTCCCTGTTGGACCCCAACATGTCCTCCCTGTGTGACTGGCAGATGGAGTCAGTTGCCTGCTCTAGTCGCTCCATCAGCCTTTCTGGGGGGACAATGGAAGTGGCCACCCTATCCATGGCCTGAGCCATCATCTCGGATGATGCAGCCTGTTGGGTAGCCATACCGTAAATGGATTGCTCCCATGCGGTATTGCCAGGTGGCGTACGGCCACCACGTCGGCGGGCACCACACCTGTCTGGGGCAAGGCGAACTGCGCCTTGCTGTGCCGGCACTGCCTGAGGCTGCAGGACTGCATTCCCCCTCTGATCTGCTGGCCCAGGAACAGGATCAGATGTCGCGGAGTGTGACCCTGCATCCGTAACCACCGAAGGCGTAGCTGCCAACACTGACATCCCCATGGAGGGTACTGACCCTGGTGCAGGTGGGTGAGACAGAACAGAATCCCTCCCTGGAACACTCACCAGCGACGGCACGTAGGTCTCATCCGAATCAACACCTGAGTACAGCTCGGGGGAGGTGCAGCCAGAGACACCCCTTGAGAGCACGACCTGCAGCACTTGTGGGTTCTCCCCCACCACCACACCACGTCCCTCACTGGTGGTTGGTCGGCCCTGGGACACCTCCTGGGTCTGCACCATCTCCACAACCCCAGCAGTATCAGGTGCGTCTTCCCCTGCAAAGACATGAAAACAAAGTAATGGAAACAGGCATTAGCACCATGGCACACATTGAGGGCTGAGAAGCAAGAGAACCAGTACTTGATTGACATGTCCCACATGACTAAAACTCTCCCATGCATGCACCCACACTGCGTATGAAGTGCAGGCAAACGGCACACACTGATGACACCAAGATGGAAGATGAACAAATTTTCTGCATGCTGCCTGGCAGTGGCATCACACATTGGCCTGTGATTGGCAGGTGAAACACACATGCCATCACACAGATGGCATGTACCATTGCTATTGAGTGAAGATGGAGAGGAGGGCAGCACCTATTCATTCAGTCCAGTTCCCGCATGTAATAGCTTTTCTGATTCTAACAGGTCAGATTTTTCACCTGGAGCTGCCAGTCTGTAATGGTCAAATTGCACAGGGACATGTGTGTACAAATGATATCCAGGTAACAAAGTAACTCCCCTTTACCATACCCATGTCAGACATGTGACTAGTGGACAGCGACATGCCTAGTGAAAGTGGTGGAATGCAAACAAACTGACTGAATGAACAGTGAAAAATAAGCAAATCTGTTGTGTCAAGGTGACACTTCAAGGGCAACTGGCGTGCAGTTGTGCTAGATGTCTACTGTTGGCAGAAGGGATACTGCTATGGCCAAATGCAGCTGCGCAGGAAGTATTGCATGAAGCACATGGCTGACCCATACGACTGAGGCGCACACACTCTCTCCTGCCACCCAAACAGAAGCCCTCACACACACACCATGCACATGTATGACACACACATGCATGTGCACTCACCGGACAATGCCTCGTAATCAGCCAGATCTCCCACGCCTTGGATCTGTTCCTCCGTGACGTAGGTCCCAGCGACTGACTCATGTGGAGTGAGTTCCATGTCTACTACTGGAGACCCACCTCCAGTCACTAGAGTTGCGGCATGACTTGAGGCCAGCTTACTCTTTGCCCTGCGCTTTAGGTCATTCCAGCGCTTATAGCAATCATTGGCTGTGCGCCTCACGATTCCAAGGGCACTTACGATGTCCGCAACGGTCTGCCAGTGTGCCTGGCGTTGTGCAGGTGTGGTCTTGGATCCTGCAACAATGACCATCTCGTTGTCATGTCCGGACACATACTCGACAAGTGCATTCAGTTCGTCATCCGTGAAGCTGGGCTTCCTGGACGGGCCGGACTGTGTAGCCGTGTCTGGGGCATCAGCCTGTGCCGGACGAGCACTCTTCCTCTTCCGCTTGGAAGGTGGTGGTGATCCTGAGTGTCCTGCGCCGCTCTGGACACTAGGGGCAGGAGCCCTGGTGGACTCTGTATCAGGAGTGTGGGATTGCACACTCAGCATGGGAGTTGGTGCAGGCATTGGCTCGAGTGTGATGGTGTCAGGGGGAATGTCAGCAGCATGGACTAGGACCGACACTGTCCTGGCTGGGTGTGTGAGGGCTGGGGTGGATGGAGCCGCAGCTGCCCCTGCAGCCACTCCGCCCTGCCTCCTTGGTGCAGCAGATGACCTTGCTGCCCCAGATCCACGTGGCATGATGGCATCAACGTGCACCAGCGCACGTGTCGTAGCCCTGCTGACCTGGAAGTCAGCCATGGAGTCAGCCAGGTCTGGTGCCACAATGGGCTGGTCCAACAAGGGCTGAGCATGGATGGTGTCAGCCACTTCAGCCTCAACGGGAGGGGGGGAGGGGAGGAGGGGGGGGATGATGGGTGCCCTTGACTGGTCCTCCACACATGGGGTGACAGGCTCACCCTGCAAGTTACGACCACGTCCCCTACCGGATCCACCACGGCCACCACTTGTGGCTCTTCCACCTTTGCCACCCTTACGGAATCCTCGCCTCCCAGCCATGGCACTGATATTAATGTGCGTATGGGAGTGGCTGTAGACAATTGTCCTGGGCAATTGGGGGTCAAAGGGGTTGGGTACCAGATGGTAATTGTACCCTAGTGCTCTAGCACGGCTGATTGTAACCCCTGGGGAAAGATGACGGGTCACGCAACGCACAGGAGGCCCAAAAAAGGGAGATGACGTGCACGCAACCCCTCCTAGACCACGTGTGCAGAAAGAAAAACCTGCACTACGCTGTGGCACCCAGTAACACAAGAATGAACGTATGCGTGTCACACGCAGCCTAGAATGACCTCTGAAGGGGTAGGCAACACACGGGGCAAGCACAGAAGTTGGATACGTGCGTGACTCACCGTCTGCCAGGTAAAAGAGCGTGAAGAATGAGCGCGTTTGGCTGGCTAAACCCCCGCCAAAAGAAGATGTGTACGCTGTCTGAGAAGACAGGACAACAGTAGAAGGGGACACTGTTTGAGGGAACAGGCCCAGGTAAACCAGTAAAAGAGAAAAAAGAGAAAAAGCTGTAAGAGGTAACAGGGAATACGAACTGGAAACGCCGTGAAGTAAATCGCGTGTGAAACGACAAGAAGTACAGATTTCACCCACTCGCTCTCCACGAAAAGCACGTACAAGGAAATGGTGTTCTACATGTACCTTATATACAGGCCCACACGTACAGCGTCACTTACGCGGCGTGTACGTTCACCAATCACACGCTTTGTCACTCCTGCGTGTAGATCCATTTTCACCAATCACACGCTTTGTCACTTCTACGTGTACATCCATTTTCACCAATCACACGCTTTGACACTGGGACGTGTCACGCAACAATTTCCTGCACGTGCAGGTGACTATAGGCGCGCATATGCTGTTGACGGGTTTACGCGCTAAGGGCCTTTGCTGACGTGTGGGATTTCACTACCTATCAGGCTGTCCACGCGTTCACACACGAGAGACCACGCTCCTGGCCAGGAGGCGAAATTACTGCCCCCCAGAGCCCTGAGCACGCTCCCACCTGCCATCTGCTGCTGCCTGACTGCCTGCTGGCCACGTGCCCCACAGTGCTGGTGGGTGGGGGTGTTGGGAGACATGGGTGGGGGCCTGGTGGAGGGTGCCCCTGCACTGGTGGGGGTGGTGGGAGACATGGGTGGGGGCTTGGTGGAGAGTGCCCCTGGTGGCGGGGGGTGGTGGGAGACATGGGTGGGGGCCTGGTGGAGGCTGCCCCTGGTGGCGGGAGGGTGGGGGTGGTGGGAGACATGAGTGGGGGCCTGGTGGAGGCTGCCCCTGCACTGCTGGGGGGGTGGGGGTGCAGGGGGACATGAGCAGGTGTGCAGGGTAGTCCCCTGTTTTGTAGGCTGCCTGCAGGGGCCGTGGAGGGTGTACAGGGAACACCTGTGAGGACCCACCCAGCCTAATCGCGTTTTAAACTTCCCGCGTACCCCTGTAATACACGTACCCTGGCTAATCGCGTGTATAACTTCCCGCGTACCCCTGTAATACACGTACCCTGGCCAATCGCGTGTTAAACTTCCCGCGTACCCCTGTAATACACGTACCCTGGCTAATCGCGTGTATGACTTCCCGCGTACCCCTGTAATACACGTACCCTGGCCAATCGCGTGTTAAACTTCCCGCGTACCCCTGTAATACACGTACCCTGGCCAATCGCGTGTTAAACTTCCCGCGTACCCCTGTAATACACGTACCCTGGCTAATTGCGTGTTGAACTTCCCGCGTACCCCTGTAATACACTTACCCTGGCTAATCGCGTGTTAAACTTCCCGCGTACCCCTGTAATACACGTACCCTGGCTAATTGCGTGTTGAACTTCCCGCGTACCCCTGTAATACACTTACCCTGGCTAATCGCGTGTTAAACTTCCCGCGTACCCCTGTAATACACGTACCCTGGCCAATCGCGTGTTAAACTTCCCGCGTACCCATGTAATACACGTACCCTGGCTAATCGCGTGTATGACTTCACGTGTACCCCTGTAATACACTTACCCTGGCTAATCGCGTGTTAAACTTCCCGCGTACCCCTGTAATACACGTACCCTGGCTAATCGCGTGTATAACTTCCCGCGTACCCCTGTAATACACGTACCCTGGCCAATCGCGTGTTAAACTTCCCGCGTACCCCTGTAATACACGTACCCTGGCCAATCGCGTGTTAAACTTCCCGCGTACCCCTGTAATACACGTACCCTGGCTAATTGCGTGTTGAACTTCCCGCGTACCCCTGTAATACACGTACCCTGGCCAATCGCGTGTTAAACTTCCCGCGTACCCCTGTAATACACGTACCCTGGCCAATCGCGTGTTAAACTTCCCGCGTACCCCTGTAATACACGTACCCTGGCTAATTGCGTGTTGAACTTCCCGCGTACCCCTGTAATACACTTACCCTGGCTAATCGCGTGTTAAACTTCCCGCGTACCCCTGTAATACACGTACCCTGGCTAATTGCGTGTTGAACTTCCCGCGTACCCCTGTAATACACTTACCCTGGCTAATCGCGTGTTAAACTTCCCGCGTACCCCTGTAATACACGTACCCTGGCCAATCGCGTGTTAAACTTCCCGTGTACCCATGTAATACACGTACCCTGGCTAATCGCGTGTATGACTTCACGTGTACCCCTGTAATACACTTACCCTGGCTAATCGCGTGTTAAACTTCCCGCGTACCCCTGTAATACACGTACCCTGGCTAATTGCGTGTTGAACTTCCCGCGTACCCCTGTAATACACTTACCCTGGCTAATCGCGTGTTAAACTTCCCGCGTACCCCTGTAATACACGTACCCTGGCCAATCGCGTGTTAAACTTCCCGCGTACCCATGTAATACACGTACCCTGGCTAATCGCGTGTATGACTTCACGTGTACCCCTGTAATACACTTACCCTGGCTAATCGCGTGTTAAACTTCCCGCGTACCCCTGTAATACACGTACCCTGGCCAATCGCGTGTTAAACTTCCCGCGTACCCCTGTAATACACGTACCCTGGCTAATCGCGTGTATGACTTCACGTGTACCCCTGATATGCACGTTACCCGCTTTGCGTTCCTTGTTTGGCTGCCCTGTAAACTGGTCCAGAGTTAGCGCAGCCCTTTGCGATGATTTAGCGATTTTGCTGGCTTTTCCTTGCGCGAGGGCGTTCTTGGGGGCGTTACTGGCGCTGCTGCAGGGTCGCTGCGATACTCTGCGCCACGGCTGGTTTGGGAGCATGAAATCCATGAATACGCTGTGCGCGGAAATCGGTTTTATCGCACGTGCCTGGCGCAGTCAATCGCACGCGGACACTCTGCGCCAGCCGCTTGCGACACTTTTCTGCGTAATTCTATGAATTACCCTCTAAGCCTTTCCTGCAATGGGTTTTCAAACATTCTATTTTCCTGGAGTTCTGTCAAAATTAACCTTAACATTTGCAACTAAACTTGGCAGAGTATAACCTTCTGTCACATAGTAATGTTAACACATCAATGGAAAAACATGAACACGGCTGTCTATGTTTAAAATATACCATGCAACACCTAAAACAAAATAAATTACCCACCCTTCAATATATGATCACAAATCATTACTCACACCTCAACTCACTGAACTCATCTAGAATAATAGTGTATCGTGCATGTGTCCCTGGCTGCCAATGACTCCAGACTAGTTGCCGGACAGACAACTTCTTGATCTGGTTCACTCCCTCTGCACTTAGAGCCCACAAAGTTCTCTGCCAGCCTTTCACCTTTTTCTGCCACACGCTTCTCCCAGGGTCAGTCAAAGATTAAGAGTGCCTGAGACTGCAAACTCTTCTTATACAACTGCCAGCCAAGGAGCCAGAGAGAGAGAGAATCAGCCCTCCTGCCAGCCTTTTTAAGCTCTCTCCCTAAGCCTGCCCATGTACATAAGTTTGACCTATATGAAATGTAAGAGTGCCAGCCTCTTTCTGTGATGTAGCATGTCAGTCGGAGTCACCTCCCTTGAAACTCAGCCAACCCTCTCGAAAGATCTGACTGTGTTCATCCTGACTGCTTAGAATGGTAGCACTGGAAGAACATAGCTAGATCTCAGTGCTGTTTCCTGCTCTGCAAGTATTTTGAACAATAAACTAGTTTTTAGCTAAACAGATTTCACATTCCACAATTCTGACTTGTCACGTCTTCATTCAAACACAGCGGAGCATTAATTCTGCACGTTTTATTTATTGCATTTCCAAGCTAACCTTGCACAGCCCAAATGCTTTGCACACTGGGTTTATCAATCTGCACCAGGTTTATATAAAAGTAATGAATTGACTTGCTCTGAAAATTAGTACGAGGTATTAGTAGTTAGCGTATGTTAGTCTCATTTTTTTAGTGCATCTCAGTCCACAACCGTGGTGTTGTGGTGTAAAGTGATAACATCCTGTTATGCAATGCTACATTCAAAACCTTCATTTTTCTGACAAGTGCTTTATGTATACACAGTACTGACATATACTAGATTCAGCCTGAGTCTCACACTCTTGCTCATGTAAGGAAGGAGGAGGTTGGTTTTGCCCCCATACATTCTACGCGAAAGGGACCACCTGCTCTTGCACGAGTGGTGGGATGCTTCCTTTGCCCTTCTGTTGCCTTTGTGGATATGTCCCTGACACATACAGAGGTGGGGCTATTGCAAGACACATTTGGACTCCATTTTGTGTACCCTAGACTCCATCTTTGGACTAGGCCGCATTCTGGTACTTGTGAAGCCTTCTCTCCCCTCGGCAGAGCCGCGCCCAGCGAGCACTGACAGCCGCCACCTTTTTCCTCCCATGCCTGTGCCTCCCAAGTCCATTTCTCACAGATGCTTTGGCACAAATGTTGCAAACAAACAGTGCATTCCTTTCATCCTTCCTCTGAGATCCCTGCCCTGTGTGTGACCAGGCCGAATCATGACTTGTGGCCCATCTATCTCAACAAACCTGCTCCTGCACCTCTCACCACCACTTTTGGAAAATGACTGCCTGTTTAACCCTGTGCCCCTCCAAAGCTTTCCTATTGATGTAGCGGGAGTGTGACCCTTCCTTGCTGACCACGCTAGAGTGCCCCCAATAAAACCAAACGCCTGCCACAATATATTCTGTCCTAAACTAACATATGCCACTTCATCCCCTCTGTTTTGATGTGCCAGACGCGATAGCTATTAATCCCACCCCCAACATGTCACCTGGGGGCAAGACCCCCACAATCTTCACTTGATCAATGATCTGAAGCAAGATAATGTAAATACATGTGCACAATTTATAGGTCTCTCATAAAATCAAAGGTGTAATAGTGGTCATTATTTACTGCATTACTGAATGTCTTCTGATAATGTGTAGATTATTTAGCCAGTACCAGCCACCTCGCCCGGACCCAACCTGACCTTCACCTCGCACGGACCAGCCCAGCTGAGCCATGTGATGCCCGACATCCTGCCAAGCCACCAGCCAATCGCATGGAGCCGGCCCCTAAAGAACCATACTCCGACCCTGTCCCTCACCAATCCAAATTTAACTTTAGATTGTATAGAAAACGTCACTAATGATGCTGTAACCCTTTAAAATGTATTGTATCTGTATAGTTTGCCAGAGCGCTCTCAACGCAGCAGAGTTCTCTGGATGCTGAATCTTACATAAAGACTTTGGGCCTCATTACACGGTAGGCGGTAGGGGTTTACCGGTACTGGTAAGGGCACCGGTACCGGTAAACCCCTACCGCCTTACTACGAGTTCCCTTTGCGGGACCCGACTTTAACGGCTGGTTTTACCAGCCGTTAAAGTTGGGTGTCCAAAAGGGACCTCAGAGCTAATTACGGTACCGCAATTTGCGGTACCGTAATTAGCACCTTCCCCATTCTCATTATGCCCTATGGGGGCAAAAATGGGAATGGGGAAGAGCCTTGGTGAATGAGGAATTACCGCCCCCGCTCACCTTGGAGTAGGGCGGTAATTCCACCATCCAGCAAGGCGGACACGGTAAAATACCGGCGGCAACCATGGCGCTAATAGCGCCATGGTTACCGCCTACCATATAATGAGACTATTTGTTGCCTCTCACAACCAATCTCTTGGTCTCATTCCCTACTGGGATGTGTCCATTATTCTGAGTTCTATTGGTGATGTGGGGAGTGAGCGCCTTCACTCACTACGGGAATCAATATTTTATCCTCATTGAAATATGGAGCCCAAGCTAAAATGTGGTGTCACTGTGAACATTCTGAGTCACCTCTCCCTACAGCTCTGTGTACAAACCAATTGATAAGCAGCATTAAGCGTGTTCTTGACATTTTCAAATCGGCATATTGGCATTATCAAATAACTTTACTCGGCCATTGGGCCATCAAAGTACATCCTAACATAACAAACAGTGCATTTAATTAACCATACATCACATAAGAGAATACAGTATAGCGTTGGTTGTGACCCCTGAGTCCTGCTAGTCACAATGGGACTCAAAGGTTCAAAAAAGAGAAAACCCTTATATGCCTTCACATAACAGTTCTGAGCCCCCAGGCCCGAAGCCACAGCAGTTGCCATTTATCCTTTTGTCCAGTGGTATTATATTGGCACCAGATAGAACAGGATTGCAATAAGCCTTACCAAAAGAAAAAGTGGTTCTAAAGTGGGAATTGTTAGGCAAAGTTTGTATGCAGTACCCTCTGGGAACACTAAAAACAACTCAGGCTTATCTCAAGAGGGGAAAGGTGAGCTGCAGTGGAGTTACACAAAGAATCAGAGTTACAGGTATTCAAATAAACTCTTACACTCAAGGATTCTTGCATAAACAATTATTAATGTATTTATCAATCAGTTATTAAGCCTTCTTCAGAAGGGAGCAATAGAATAGTAACACACAAATACACTTCAATACTGTACACTCTGAGTTTCTAAATCAGTAAAGACCCTTTTAGGATGGCACAACCTACACCCACAGGTGACTTGAATAACAAGGGTACTGGGGACATTAATAACTTACTGTTGGTATTTAGAATACTCTTAAAAGGTTGGTAAAATGCAAAGGTTATTAGAACAACAAGAAACCACAAATATTCTTAAGCAGGTAAGTACTTTTAGATTTTCCTAGAAGAGTCATTCAGTTCAATAGGCTAAGCCAAAGTCAATGGACAGAAGTCTTGGATAGGATGAATCACTTCTGGTAAGCAAATGGAAAAAGCTTTACACAAGTTCTTAGGAGTCTTTGATGAAAAGAAGAATCAAATGCAGGGCCACAAGCTGATTAGACCTTTGAGTTGTAGAAGTTACAAGCACACTACAGTAAGAGGTAAGTTCTCTCAGACTTTTTACAGTACCTTTAAAGATGAAGAAAAGATGCAGCAGATGACTTCTGTTCCTGTGTAGCTCTGCATGTCTCACTGTTCCCGGAGGACGTTGGGGACTCCTGTAGTGTACTAGGATGGTCAAAATGTGCAACCTGCAAACTTCACTTTCATTGGCTGTTTCGTGTTTCAGCTCCTTGTGTCTACCGCAAATAGCAACATTGTGGTTCCTGTCTGTCGAGATGGACTTTCCTTGCTTCTGGGGTCCCACACTCTGTTGAGGGGGCTCAGGCTTGATATGATATGATAAGGCATTTATAACGCGCCTATACACAAGTGTTTCAAGGCGCAAAGTCCTGCTTCCTGGGAGTCCGGAGGATCTTGCAAAAGCTCTAGGCCAGCTTAAAAGCAACGCACACAATCTGGTGTTCCGATCCCTGGCTATACGGTTGCCAGCAGCAACTCCATGGAAATTCAACCAGCTCTGAGATGGATGTCCAGGTGGCTTACTTTGGAGTTGATTGGTCCCACCAACTCAAGGGGAGAAGTCATACTTGCAGGGGCTTCTCTGTCGATGCACACTTGGCAATTTGACACAGCAGCAGGGCTTCACCGGGCAAATCATCCGTCCAGGAGTTGCAGCAGGCGTCCTCTTCAAGTTCTTCACGGTTCGTTCGTCCAGTGGTAGACTCTGCCTCCAAGCCAAAGGACTCGCCTTTTATTCAGTTCTCTCCCATTCATTCCAGCCTAGCTGCCAGTCACCCAGCAGGGTGGCTGTCCTTGCCGGACAGTCAGCTGGCCAATCACCACAGAGTGCATTTGGGTCTCCTAGGAGACTAAGCACAGGGAATTTTGGGCACCTCCCTCACTTCCTGCCTACCCCAGACACTCTGGAGCCAGAGGCAGGTTTCACTCCTGACGCCCACCAGTGGCGTAATGAACAAAGAGACCAAACCTGGTTTGGCCCGCAGAGAAAATCTCAAAAAGGTCCTTTCCACAAATAAATGGTGAGAAAACAAGACCGGGCGCCATTTTGACAAAGATAACTTTTGCAGCCCTATATTTGCATACATAAAAAGCCACACACCTGTAACCTTTTGGATAAAGTAATACTCCACCCCAGACTGCTAATTAGCTCCCACCACCCGATAAAAAAGCCACAAGCAAGTGAATGGCTGCAGCATTGCAGCCTGTGCTGCTACACATACTGCTACACTGTGTAATTTGACTGAAATGGCAGAGATATCATTTAGCCTCTTTGGAAACCACACATAGAGGGGTGGCTGAAGGAAGAGGATGAAGAAATGCAGGAAAGTATTGAAATGGCTAAAAGACACAATTGTCTCTCAGATGCAGATTTAAATGCCCTAGGGATCAACAGGTGTGAAGCCAACACAAAAACTCCAACCAAATGGGCTATCTTTAAAACCTGGCTAGCACAGTGCAAACTATCCTTGCATTTTGAACAACTACCACTTCCAATACTGCACAACTTTCTGCAGATTTTTTTCATCTGGCTCTGAATATCAACCTGCAAGCCTAATATCGATCTGTGATGGCCTCAATAGATATCTGAATAACCCTCCGTTTTCACAAAATGTGAACTTGATGCATGGGGAAGAATTCCAGAATGCCAACAATATCTTCATTGCCATGATAAAGAAAGCAAGATGTGAGTGCAAACATCAAACAACGCACAAATTGTGCATTAGTAGAAAAGCTCTGCATACACTAAAAAGTAACGGAATTTTTAATGCAGACAATCAAATAACTCTGCAATATGAATTGTGGTACGATATCCAACTACATTTTGCACAAAGAGGAAGAGAACGACAACGTCCCATGCCAAATAATGCTTTCAGTATTTTCACAGACGAAACACGCCACAAATGTGCCACATTGAACATTTAATGAAACTTCCAATAACCACCAATCGATAACTGAGAAAAACCGAGAAAGCTTTCATGGGGCAATGTACAAAGTTTCAGATGAGGAGGACTGCCCCATTAAATTGTTGGAACTATAGCTACAAAACTCCCCCAGAATGCACCATGTTTCTTTGTCCTGGCCAAGAAAATGACAATTGCTGAGGCTAAACTGAACCCCATTTGGTATACCTGTAGACCACATGGCAGGCAAACATATACTGGGCTGAATGATGAAAACAATCAGCAATAAAGCAAAATTAAGTACTATCTACACAAACCATACCCTCTTCCCCCCAGCATCAAAGGTGCCCTTCTCAATGTACGGTCACTGGCGCTCATGCCATTGAGATTCATTACCTCATTGTGGACCTACATTTGGATATACTAGTAGTGACCGAAACCTTGTTACACCAAGCGTCAGGCCCATTACTAGCACTGGCAATCCCACCCGGATTCGACATCCTCAGGGCCAACAGAACCAGCATACAGGGAGGTGGAGTGGCAATAATAGCCAAAACCAGCCTGCAACTAAGATACTGCCCACTTGACCCATTAGAAGATTACAAATTACTTCTAGCTAAACTCACCACAGACTCCAAAACAGCAACCAACATCCTGGTTGTTTACAGAGCGCCCAATAACAACAGCCACCCTGAATCTGATATTCCACTCCACTCCTCAAACCTAATACTAAATATATCATATTAGGTGATATCAACCTAGGTTTTAATGACAAACACGACCATAAAGCAACAGCCTTCCATGCCTCCCTTAGTCAACGCCCCCACCCATGTTAAGGGCCGAATATTAGACTGGGTACTCACACTAAATACTCAAGTACTAATAGACTGTAATAGACCAGTCAATTGGACTGACCACCATTGCATCAGGTGTACACTACCTATATACAAGACACCTGATCCTACGTCCACACTATGGGACACTATCGAAATTAGGAATAAAAGAAACCTCACAGTGGATAGCCTCACTCCCATTCTTAAAGAAGAGCTGTCCACCATTCCTAGTAGAAGCACCAGTCCAAGTCGCCTTGCTCACCTCTACCATAATTGTCTTAAAATGACCATTGACTAATTAGTCCCCCTTAAAACCAAAACTTGACACCCAGACAAACACACAACCTTTTGGTTCAATGAGGAACTTGTGTTACTCAGGCCAACAAAAGATCTCTGGAGCACACCCATACAAAGACACCATCTTCCGACTCCTTAAAAACCTTCACAGAAGCCAACAAAATATATAAATCAGCCATTATTACTCACAAAGACAATGCCCTCAATACATGTATCAGTAACGCCTCTTCCAATTCAAAATAAGTCTTTACAATTCTCAGAGAGTTTGAAAATCCTACCCCAGCGCCCACCCAAGTAAACTCAAGTAAAGCTTGGTGTACCACTATACAAAATGCCCTAGCCTCCAAAATACAATTACTTCAAGGGAACATTTCTTTCAAAAGAAAGCTCTTGGCAGACAACAAATCAGCCCCTCAAATTATAGATAGCTCTAGTCCCAATTTAAATTCTCTCCAGTATCCCAAGAGCAAGTACTTGACACGCTCTCCAAACTAAAACCATCCAACTGCAAAGGAGACAGCTTCCATGATCAACACAATATACGCCATTATACAGAACTGGATGGCAAACTCTGCCTAAATGATGAGAAAACAGAGGTCCTCATTGTGGGCTCCCCTGCAAAAATCAATGCCCTACACTCAGATTATTCTACTATCACTATCGATGGAACACCTATTCCAGTCCGAAAGCAGGTCAAAACTTTAGGCATTTACACCAAGGCAAACTTAACAATGATGAAACATGTCAATGCCTTATCTTTGGCCACGTCCTACACATCCAAACGTATTGCCTTAAGCTCCAAATTCCTCACGCCACAAAACTGCACTACGCTAGCTTGTGCCCTAATACTATCAAAGCTTGACTACTGTAATGTGCTACTGCTGTCACGATTCCTGCCCCCAGCCCCCCGGCATATCAGGCTGGAGCCAGGTCACGGCCACCTAGTCGGCCCCTAAGGGCCTCTCCATCTCCCCAGACACCTACTTGGACTCAGACTTGGCACCTTTGGCACCAAGCTCACACACAGTTCTGATATCCACTTAGTATTGGACTTGCAATGTATTATGGGGCAATGGATGCCCCCATGTAATTCAGTTCCTTGAACTGGATGAGTGGTCTAGTCTTTCGCATGTGGCTCAGCCCAGGGATACCTGGGATACCTATAGACTATTTAAACCACACCCGGCCTGAGAAACATGCTTTGCATTTCTCTGCACCTGCAGCATGACACTCACCGTGCTCGGATCTCCTGAAGAGGCCCACTTCTTTCTTCAGCGCCAGCGCACCTGCAAGAATAAGAACTTCGTTGCCAATACTCACCTCGAAGAGCATCCAACTTCTGTCCAGCTCTTCCCAGTCTTGCATATTCCTACGGCAGAGTCATCTCCATCTCGGCATGCCGCGCCCTACCAAAGGGGAGAAGAATAGAAGAAAAGACGTTAGTAAGCATTCTGCAATACTTAGCTCTCTCGAATTTGCGAATAGAGTTTAATCCTTACCTGAACTCCCGTCGATCGGACAACTTCTGCTCCGGAGCATCCCGCCGATCTGAAAAAGGGGAAAAGACACATCAGGTTAGCGCAAAACATTTAAGAGGCACCACACATCACGCTTTCTCACCGCAGCTCATCTCCTCAGCTCGCTTCCATGCTGGGTTACTGCGGTACCTAACAGGACACGGAAAAGATGAACATTGGTTAGTGCTAAGGAAACCAACAAGCATCACGCTCCGCATTCCTACTTACTTCAGCAGCACATCACCATCCTCAAGACCTTCATCACCTAAGGAAAGAAAGACACAGTATTAAAGGGACTAGAGCCATCAGACCTTTTGTAAGACTCATTCCAATTACCGTCGAGCTGAAGCCGCAGCAAGCCCCGTCCGCCGGGCCCATGCCAGTGAAGCAACTAGGCACCCTCCAGCCCGCATCACCCAACGCACCCCTGCATCAAAGGCAGGATGGAAAGTGCTCCACATCAAAAAACAAGGTGAGGAGAGGTCCGGGGGAAGGTTGGGACCCAGGGAAGAAAAGGGGGGCCAGACAAGCAAGACCAATAAGGAATTGACCTCTGATAATACTGTGTTTCAGACCCAGTGCTTGGTTGAGCAAGTCCAGGGAAGGGTTCGAAGTGGTCGGAAGTCCGGACCGGCTGAGGAGCGTC
The DNA here is from genome assembly GCF_040938575.1 of Ambystoma mexicanum. Taxonomy (NCBI): domain Eukaryota; kingdom Metazoa; phylum Chordata; class Amphibia; order Caudata; family Ambystomatidae; genus Ambystoma; species Ambystoma mexicanum. The sequence continues at coordinate 1,400,748,859 of NC_090921.1, forward strand.
CCCATGGATATCAGGTGAGCGTTACAGAACGCAAAGCCTCACATTAAAAATCCACCTGGGTGTCATGGAAACGTCAGAAACCGATCAGTTAGCCCATATGTTGGGACAGTTACGCTCCGAAGTACACGCAGCCTGGCAGGAGACCAACACCCTGAGGAGGCAGTTGATAGTTGCTTAGGAACGAACAGATGACCTAAGCCGATAACTTCTCCAGTCGCAAGCGGGACATGCACCATTGCCGGGAAACGTGCCTACAATGCCAGTACCATCAGCCAGCCCTGTGCAGATAACCCTTCCTGGGGCAGTTCCCTTGGCGCCACCGGAGCGATTCACTGGGGATCCTAAGAAATATGCTACTTTTATGAACCAGTGCTGTCTGCACTTTGTTTGCAGGCCCGGGGCCTTTCCAAATGACCAATCACGGGTCGCATTTGTTCTATCTTATTTGAGCGGAAGTGCTGCAGACTGGTCAGTACCATTTGTGACTCAAGATGATCCTCTGTTACGCAATTTCAGGGGTTTTCAACAGGAAATGGAAAAAAATGTTGCCCGTCGTACACATGGACAGGCTCTAGACAACAAACTTCTATCCCTTCATCAAGGGAACCAAGACCTATTGACATACATCGCCACGTTCAATAGACTTGTGGTTGAAGCTGAATGGCCTGCAGAGAAGAGAACCACGTTATTTCATAGGGGTCTGTGGGTAGAGCTAAGGGAGGTCCTCGCACAAGTAGTGGACCCCCCTTAAGACTGTGCAGAATTTATTAACCTGGTGGTTCAGCTAGATCAAAGATAGCAAGACCGAAGAGCAGATCGGATCAGACCCGACTCTCGCCCTATTTATGTGCATTCAAGGGACAATGTTTCTCGATAAACAGAAGGCTCAGGGGAACCAATGCAGATTGGAGGTGTCAGGTCACCCTTGACTAAGGCGGAAGAGATAGGAGGAGGCAACAGCAATTATGATTGTACTGTGGAAAATTGGGTCACTTTCTAAAGGAGTGCCCAGTGAAACCACCGAGAAGGATAGTAAGAGCTACGGACAAGAAAGACTCCACCAAAGAGTCAGAAAACTGCCCAGCCCGGCAAGTGTAGGGGTCCACTTGTTGAGCGAAGAAAGTGAACTACAGACCTCCCATTTTGCACTACCTGTGATCCTGATCGATTACCAAAAACCATCGCGGATGCACGCAGCAAGAGCGTACATAGACAGTGGAGCTGTTGGGAATTACATAGACCAAGATCTTGCAGCAAAGATGGGACTTCCTTTATGTCCAAAGTTAACCACAGACACTGTAACCACAGTTGATGGCACGGAAATAGCCTCCGGTCCAGTATCCCAATGCACTGCAGCATTAACCCTTCTGTGCCAGGATGGGCATCAATAATCTATCGCTTTCGACCTCATCAAGGCACCTCAGTTTCGACTGATCTTAGGGATGCCCTGGTTGGTAGCTCATAATCCTCGAATAGATTGGCCAGCAAAGGAACTGGCCTTCTCCGAGACCTGTGCTCAAATGTGTTATCGTCAAGAGAAACAATCAATCGATGCCAGAACCTCTACGCTGGGAAAAGTGGCGGGCGGGACCCTACCAAGAAAGTACCAGGATTTTCAAGACGTGTTTCAGAAGGAACAAGCTAATACCCTACCTCCACACAGACCGTACGATTGCCAGATTGACCTGATAACCGGCGCTCAGATCCCTTCTGGACGAATCTACGCACTCACAGAACCAGAAAACCAGAACATGAAGTCCTATCTCGACCAATACCTGGCAAACGGGTTCATCCGTCCCTCGAAGTCCCTGGAGGCCAGTCCTCTGTTCTTCGTACCGAAAAAGGAAGGGGACCTAAGAACGTGCATCGACTATCGCGCATTGAACCAGATTACCGTCAAAAACCGTTACCCCCTGAACTGCTTGACCTAGTCAAAGACGCCCAAATCTACACAAAACTAGATCTAAGAGGAGCATATCACCTTGTCCGAGTTAAAAAGGGTGACAAATGGAAAACCGACTGTCGTGCCAAGTATGGCCTGTACGAATATCAAGTAATGCCCTTTCGCCTATGCAACACGCCAGCTGTATTTCAATATTTCATGAACGATGTTTTAAGGGAATTAATTGATGTCTGTGCTTTAGTATACATTGACGACATCCTAGTGTACTCTGCATCAAAACAAGACCACGTCAAACACGTTCGATCCGTATTTGCAAAACTCCGCCAGGATCAGCTCTATGCCAAGCCTGAAAAGTGTTCATTCCATGTTTCCGAGGTGGAGTTCCTTGGTTTCATTCTTATTTCGAAGGGTATCCGTATGGATGTACACGAGGTAGATGCGATCCTAAACTGGCCATCACCAAACTCGTTCAAGGGAGTACAGAACATGTTAGGTTTCGCAAACTTCTACCGCCGGTTCATCCAGGGAATTCTCACAGATAGTACATCCCATCACATTGTTGCTAAAAAAGAGCAATACAAAATTTCAATGGACAGAGGAAGCAGAAAGAGCTTTCCAGGAACTTAAGGCACGATTCACTTCGGCCCCTATTCTACGCCACCTCGCCCAGAACTCCCATATGTGGTGGAAACGGACGCATCAAACATGGCCATGGGAGCCGTCCTCTCGCAAAAGGATCCTGAAACAGGTCAGTTACACCCGGTTGCCTTCTGGTCATGTAAATTTACACCGCCCCGAGTTCAATCACGCCATCACAGATAAAGAGCTCCTAGCCATCAAGTCTGCCTTTATGGCCTGGCGCCATTACCTTCTGGGTGCAAGACACACCATCACTGTCATAACAGATCACCGAAATCTCCAGTATCTAAAAACTGCTAAAGTGCAATCTTCACGACAGTTACGTTGGGCCCTATTCTTCGCTGAATATGACTACGTGATTACATTTCGACCTGGAGTCAAAAACGGGAAGGCAGATGCCCTTTCCCATATGGGTATTGAAGAACAGGACTACAAACCACCGGACCCGATACCTATTATCCCATGTCATAAACTCCTGGGAATTACAGCAACCATCACTCAGAAAAAACTGCACAAAAAAATCCAAAACTTGATGAGTCCTAAGCAATCACACGAGTGGTGCACACAAGGGGAACATTACATGATAAGGGACCAGTTGCCCTACTTCAGAAACCGCTTGTTCTTACCAAATCAGGAACTAAGAGAACAGGTCATCTCCAGCTATCATGATTCCTTAATCGAAGGCCACCCGGGGATCGCAAAAACTTTAGCCAAAGTAAAACGGAATTCTGGGTGGCCCACGTGGCGTAAAGACATTGTTCAATTTATCCGATCTTGTGGAGTATGCACTCAAAACAAATCATCCAAACAGAAACCGGCAGGACTCTTGCAACTGTTGGATATCCCACAAGCACTCTGGCACATGTGATCCGTAGACTTTATTACTGACCTACCATCCAGTCAGGGATTCAACACCATTCTAGTAGTTTTGGACCTGTTTTCAAAAATGGCACACTTCATCCCTCTAAAGGGGCTCCCAAACGCTTCCACTCTAGCAAAAGTATTTCTGGAATGCATCATACGGCTCCATGGTTTCCCCTCAGTACTGGTTTCGGATTGTGGTACTCAGTTTGTGTCCAATTTCTGGAGGAAGTGCTGCTCTTTGGCTCACATTGACATCCGACTATCCACCAGTCACCATCCCCAAACGGATGGTCAAACTGAGCGAACAAATCAGACGCTCAAACAGTATGTACGCTGTATGCTCCATCAAGCTGAGGGGAGCTGGTCAGATATATTATGGATTGCTGAATATGCCTATAACAACTCCCTACACACCAGTACTGGGCAAACACCCTTCTATACCATATATGGTTGATACCCATGCACTTCCGAGTTGGACACCCCTACAACCTTAGAAATGTCAGGAATTAAAACCTACATACAACCATTTCACAAACCTTCAAAAGGGCATCAGAACACCTACTCTGAGCTAAGGATCGTCAGAAGAAATTTGCAGACCAACACATCAAAGCCCCTAACTACCAAGTGGGAGACAAAGTCTGGCTGGCATCCAAGCATGTACCCATTAAAGGGACCCAAACCTTCCGTCCAAGATACCTAGGCCCATACACTAATACCTCTGTGATAAATCCAATAGCTGTCAAACTACCCTTACCAGCTAATATGCTAATTCATCCTGTGTTCCACGTGTCTCTCTTAAAGCCTGTTCAACCTGGGACCCGTTTGACACCAGCACCGAAGCCAATAGAGATCGCAGGAAAGCCAGAATTCGAGGTCAAGGACATCCTGCATTCCAATTATGTCAGATCCAAACTATACTATCTGGGTGGACTGGAAAGGGTACAGTCCCCAGGACAGAACATGGGAATCCTGTGAATACATCCACGCACCTCGTCTGCTTAGGATGTTCCACCAAAACCACCCAAACAAGCCGGGACCTGAGGGGAAAGCCACCTTGAGAGGGGCCTTGTGGGGGAGTGCTGTCACAATTCCTGCCCCCAGCCCCCCGGCCTATCAGGCTGGAGTCAGGTCACAGCCACCTAGTCGGCCCCTAAGGGCCTCCCCATCTCCCCAGACTCCTACTTGGACTCAGACTTTGCGCCTTTGGCACCAAGCTCACGCACAGTCGTGAGATCCACTTAGTATTGGAAATGCAATGTATTATGGATCAATGGATGCCCCCATGTTATTCAGTTCCTTGAACTGGATGAGCGGTCTAGTCTTTCGTGTGTGGCTCAGCCCAGGGATATCTGGGATACCTATAGACTATTTAAACCACACCCAGTCTGAGAAACATGCTTTGCGTTTCTCTGCACCTCCAGCGTGACACTCACCGTGCTCGGGTTTCCTGAAGAGGCCCACTTCTTTCTTCAGCACCAGCGCACCTGCAAGAATAAGAACTTTGTTGCCAATACTCACCTCGAAGAGCATCCAACTTCTGTTCAGCTCTTCCCAGTCTTGTGGATTCCTATGGCAGAGTCATCTCCATCTCGGCACGCCGCGCCCTACCAAAGGGGAGAAGAATAGAAGAAAAGACATTAGTAAGCATTCTGCAATACTTAGCTCTCTTGAATTTGCAAATAGAGTTTAATCCTTACCTGAACTCCCGTTGATCAGACAACTTCTGCTCCGGAGCATCCCACCGATCTGAAAAAGGGGAAAAGACACATCGGGTAGGCGCAAAACATTTAAGAGGCTCCGCACATTGCGCTTTCTCACCGCAGCTCATCTCCTCAGCTCGCTTTCATGCTGGGTTACTGTGGCACCTAAAAGGACATGGAAAAGGCTAACATTGGTTAGTGCTAAGGAAGCCAATAAGCATCACGCTCCGCATTCCTACTTACTTCAGCAGCGCATCACCATCCTCAAGACCTTCATCACCTAAGGAAAGAAAGACACAGTATTAAAGGGACTTGAGCCATCAGAACTTTTGTAAGACTCATTCCAATTACCGGTTGGGCTGAAGCCGCAGCAAGCCCCGTCCGCCGGGCCCGTGCCAGTGAAGCAACTAGGCACCCTCCAGCCTGCATCACCCAACGCACCCCTGCATCGAAGGCAAGACAGAGAGCGCTCCACATCAAAAAACATGGTGAGGAGAGGTCCGGGGGAAGGTTGGGACCCAGGGAAGGAAAGGGGGGCCAGACAAGCAAGACCAATAGGGAATTGACCTCTGATAATACTGTGTTTCAGGCCCAGTGCTTGGTTAAGCAAGTCCAGGGAAGGGTTCGAAGTGGTCGAAGTCCGGACCGGCTGAGTGGCATCCCCATGGATATCAGGTGAGCGTTACAACTGCTAGGTACCTCAAAATCCAACCTAGCGAAACTACAATTGTTACAAAAACAGAATTTAAAAAATCAGATCACATCTCCGCCACCAGGAGGGAAGCCCAGCCAGAATCATTTTCAAAACACTCTGTGTCACTGACAAATGCCTTGCCAAAAAAGCCCCCATCTACATCAACAACACGGTCACCTCCAACAAAGCTACCAGAACATTAAGATCTAACAACAACGCCCACCTTTGCACACCACGCTTCAAATATTCCAGAGCCGGGGGAAGCAGCATCCCAGTAATGGCCCCAAAACTTTGGAACTCACTCCCAATCCACGTGATTGGGACTGTGTCCCTTTTCTGTTTCCATGGTAAATGATAAGTGTATGAGATGAGGTGCCAGAGCTGGAGGCAGCAGCAACTGGTAAAAAGGGATTATGCTTGATGATGGGTATATGATGAGAGTGGGAGGTGGGAGTTGGATAGGGGGGTGGCAGAGGGTGCCAGAGGCAGTGACAGAACAAAACATGGCAGCTTGGGGAGTAGTGCAAGGAGGCAGGAATGGAACACAGGTTTATACCGGCAGAGCAAGCCCATGTATGTCTATAGCCTCCTGATTGGCTGAGGCCACTACCCTAAATTGGTTCCTATTGATAGTTTCAAATGCCATAGTATTGAATGGCAAAGTTTTGAATAAAAATGCATTGAAAAAATGCATTTTTTAATCTTTTTGTAATGGGGGGTCCCCCGACCCCTGTTTTTTTACCCCTTAACACCCATTTTAGTAAAAAAAAAAAACTTTTACTTACAAAAAAAATGCATTCTTTCAGTGCATTTTTTTTCAAAACTTTTGTCATTCGAAACTATGTTTTTGAAACAATGCCTGGATACCCTCTAAGTTCTTATGTGTGTTATCGTTTAGCAATGCATCATGGAGCTGCCTGCACTCTTTACCCAATATTAAAATAGTGAATGTTGCTGCAGCACATAGGTCACAAAGTATAAATGCATTAGACTCTGTAGTAAAAAAAAAACTCTTACAGAAGCATCCCACAACTCCCTCCACACTCCAATAACCAATCCTTCATGATCATGATTTGATAAGCAGCCATTTTGCCCGTTTTCAGAGAGGTTTGATGCTTCTCCTCTGTATTGCAGCTGTCAATCTTTCTTTCCCTTTGGCAGATAGTCTAGCTTGGGGTGGAGGGAAGGGAATATAGCAACATATTTTTGGCCCAAGAAAAAGTATGCCAGTCTTTAGACATGGTTCAGGGAGAAGCCTGTACCCTTTACCAAAATAGATGTCCTTTCCTTAGACATGAAGGCAAAAGGATCTCTTAAAGGAACCATTCTCGAATTCTCCGCTCTCCAGCTTACATGGTAGCTATGTCTTCTAATAAATAATTAATCTTATAACAGAGCCTTCACCAGGATGACTTTGACAAGCTTCACAGAGAAGTTGATTGGCTTAACAGTCCCTCTACATACTTAAACAAATGTTCTGACCGAGTACTTAAGCTCTCTCTAGTCATACTTAGAGAATGGGCATGTCACAAGACATAAGGTTAAAAGGCCACAGGCAATTATGCCCACTGGAGGCACTCCGATTAAAAAAAATATATATATATATATATATGTATATATATATATGTATGGGTATGCCACCCAACAGCCCTACCCCTGCCACATGCAATATCTTTCTCCACGCTCCCTTAAACCTGTATACCAGGGAGCATGGTCCCTGCTGACGAACACTTACATTGGTGTTCATTGGTGACAGTATTTTAAACACGGTCTTGCGAAGCCATACCGCTGAATTTCTCTGGACACATTTTGGATACGTTTCGGACTTCATGTTGCTGATGCCTTGTACCAGCTTTGGAAGCTCAGGCGGTCCTGGATTAGACCCCTGATTGGGGTAGGGTCAGATATAGCTGTGTGGTGATGGTCACTTGGACACTCCTTTCATGATTTTCCTTTCCCATCATAGGTCCCACAGCATTTGCAGTATCAGATGTGTCTAAACCCTTTTTGGGAGCCTATGAGTTGGGACCCACAGCCATTCCCCAACCGAGACCGGAACCATGACCTCATTCTCCATCATTACCCATTGCTTGTCGGGATGGTTCTTAAATGGTCGACCATTACTCTAAGCTGTGCTGCTCCATGATAGTCCTCCAGGTGGCAGAAACCCAATCCCACCCACTTCTTTTGGTCAGATTGGGGTAGTATAAGCCATTATTGTCCTCTTATTGCTCTGCAGGATGGTCAGAGTTCCCCCCTCCTCCTAAGAAAAGGTGGCAGGATTCTGGTAGTTAGCAACTGAAAGAGGAACACAATCCTCAGGAGAATGTTTATTTTGATGGCTGCAAGCCTTATTGCCCCAGATAGGATCAGTTCTGACCGCCAGGCCAGGTCTTCCTTCACCTTTTCCCACAATTGCAGATAGTTGGCCTCAAATAGATCATCTGAGTACCTGGTGATCTGTACCCCCAGATATCATATGCTATCTTCTTTTTTGTTAATGTGTATGAGCCAACTACCCCCTGGTTGCTGCCATACAGTCTTCAAGTAGGAACACAGTTGATTTGTTTATATTTATTTTTGAAAAATTCAGCACCTTGCAAATTCCAGTAGTGACTCCATCAGGGCACTGATAGATGTAGTTGAGTCTGTTTTGTAGACTAAAATAGTGTCTACAAAGATGACCAGTTTGGAGGTATTGCCTCTCACCCATGAACCTTTGATGGTATTGTTTCTCCTAATGGCAATGGCCACTGGCTCCATGGCCAGGGAAAACAAGAAGGGGCAGAGAGGCCACCCCTCACTAGCCCCTTTTCTCTACAGGAAGCCGTCCAAGGCTACCAGGCTAACTAGCACCACTCCCATCCGTTTGCAATAGAGTGCCTCTACTCTGTTGATCCATCTCTTCCTGAAACTGATCTCTGTAAGCGTCAAAAACCAAAACTGCCAACTGGCTCAATCAAATGCATTTTCAGCATTGAAGGAGAGCAGAGGAATTTCCCTATTGTCATTACAATGCGTTGTGTTGAGGTCAAGTGTCTTCCTGATATTATCGGTGCCTTCCAGCTCACGTATTAACCCTACTTGATTGGAGTGGATCAACCTAGGGAGGAATCAACACAAACAGTTGTGTGAGAATGTTTACAAATAGTTCAACGCCTCAGTGATATAGGCCTATAGGAGCTGAACTAATTTTTTGGTTTACTTTTTTGACAAGACCACAATCCTAGGTTTCTGGAACATTCAAAGGGCATCATCACCTTCTAGAGATGGGATAAAGGCCTCCACAAATCTTCTGTATAACTCGGATGTAAACTTGTCATCAGCTGGGTCAGTCCCCTCCTTTAGTGTCAATACAGCAATGAGAATGTTCTCATGTGATATCAAGGCATCTAATATCTCTAATTCTGCCTGCTTTAGTAAAAGAAGCAGAAGATCATCAAGGAACAACTACCCCTCCTCCACCGCAGTATTATTTACTGCTACATTTAGAGAAAATGTCCAAACATTTGAGCAATACCCACGGAGCAGATGATAGGTTTCCCATCTTTGTCTTTGATTCTTGTAACTGCTCTTTCTGACCTCTCAGCTCTCAGCCTTGCTGCTGTCAAGCTATGTCCCTTTACTCCTTTTTCAAAGTATCTTTGTCTTACGTATCTCAGCTATCCGTATACTTTGGAGGATCGCATGCTATTCAGTTCTTTCCTTTTATGAAACATTTTCTCCACCAGGGACTCTACACCTTCTGTATTTTCTCTCAGTAGGGCCTCCAACTTCAGTATGTCCCTCTTCAACTTAAATTTCCAGCAGAGATGTAATTTCTTAGCTTCCCTCTCAGCTACTATGAGGTTATGAAACCTAGCTTTAGTGGCGTACCAAACTATGATAGGAAGAAGTTCCCCATTTCACTTATGGAAAATAAGGATTTGATGTTCTCCAACATTTCATTTTGAAAGGCTCAATTGTTAAACAGGATATCATTACAAATTCATCGACTCTCATTTCCCACCCTATCTCCCAGGACCTCCGAAACCCTGACTAGTTCATGGTCTAACATTCCCATATTATGGATTAAGGCCTCTTTGATCTTGCACCCCTGCCTTTCTTCCATTAGTAAATTATCTTTTTGCATGTACATTATATGTTGCATAGAGTAGAATGTGTATTCATGTTTCTCTTGGTTGGCCTCCCGCCATTTGCCAAACAGGTAGTATTTCTGCAGATGGAACACCAGCCTGTCCTCTTGACTATCCCCTTCTCTCATAGCCCCCACCCTAAGTGAGTACCAGTCTAAAGATGGCTTCACTATTGTGTTAAAATTCCCTCTAGAGATAAGGGTACCCTCCTTCCACTGCAGTATCAAACCCAGTACTTCCCCACAGAAGGCTGTTTGTCCCTGATGAGGCCTGCATAGTCAGCCAATCATCAATAGTTGAGTTTGCCCACACTTAACTGCTAGAACCCTTCTCTGTAAGACTATCTCTAACACCAGGCACTTACAGTATACCATGCACACAATGCACCCCAACCTGGTGACCCTTGATTGAGGACTCTCCCTCCACTGTAAAACGTGTCTCTTGCACCAATAGAATGTCTAGATGCCCTTGGTTAACTTCCCTGGCCAACTTCACTCATTTACCCTGGGAGTTTAGTCCTTTCACATTTAAGGTGGCAATGTTTAGACCTCTAGCACCCATCATCAGACAGACAAGCACCCTTGTTCTTGCAACTGAGACCTCACTGAGTATGCAAGCTAGCTAACATCCCTATCAGTACAGACATCCCAATCGTTTTCTCAACTGTATCAACTTTGACAACCACCAGATACAAAAGGAACGTATGTAAATTGCCCCCTTCTCCTCCCATGCCCCTGCTTCCCTCCCAACCCCTTTGTTGCAGGGCCTAACAATGGCTCTACAACACCCCCTAATAGACATCAGGTCCACCCAGAGTTGTCCCCATATGAGCAATATATCGTGATCAATTCTGTGACACCCTTTTGTCATTTTTCACCTTTTTACCTGTACGATCGATGGGGTGCTGAATTTCCTATATTGTCTAGCCCCATTAATCTTTTCTCTCTGGGGAGTCATCTCGCCTCTTCACCTCTGGTAGGATGCGGCTCTTGGGGGTGTTGATCAATGTGCATTTATCCATTACTCCTTCAGACAAGCTAAAGCTCCTGCTTCCTTCTGCATGACAGGAACTCTTCTGCTTTGTATTCGAAGGACAGCGAGAAAGAAAATGCCCATCTGTATTTAATATTGCTCTCTCTCAGTTAGGAGGATGGTTACCTGCATACATTGTGCTTGATTAGAGTCAGAGCAGAAAGGTCTTGGAAAATTCGTAGTTTAAAGCTGTCAAACTCAATCTCGCCTCTCAACCATGCTTTGTCTAATATCGTCGTCTTTTCTCTATAGTAATGGCTCTTTCGCCTTATGAATCCAGTCAAAATTGAACACTTTGCTCCATTTGTTTTTAAACAAAGCTATCATCAGGGCTTTTTCTAAGTTCTCCAGGCTCGACTGGCTCTCCACCTCTTTCCATTACCCCCTCGAATTCAATTATTGCACGTCCTTTCAGGGTTCTCAGAATCATCCACGTTAAGCATCAAGTTGTATTCTCTTTTATCCAGATCTTTCATAAGGGCTTTGTATTTCATCTCTATTGGATATGTTGAGAGCTGGTTATTCTCCAGAGTGTCCACTTGTCCTCCACTTGTTCATTCTGGGATTTAGCTCTGTCATAGGTGATTGTAGGTCTCTGTGTAATGACTTGATTTCTTCTAACAGCAAAATGATGTCTGTTCTGGTTGCTACACCCTCCACCACAGGTTTCTGTATGGCATCCTCCGCTGCTCTTACCTGCCAACGAGGTCTCGAGTCTTCTGTACTGCTGGAGAGAGGCCAAAACCTCTTCTATAGTCATTGGGCAAAAACTCACGACTTCCGTGAGCCCTCTACAAGATCACAGCCCCTTTCAAGAAGGTTCCTGGTTCACTTTCCTTGACTTATGTTGAGGCTCTCCATTGGGGTGTGAATGGCAGGTTCCTAGGTCTTCGGACCTCAAGCATAGCACAGACTTGTTGTCCTAAGTAAAGTATTGTTATGCAGAAAAGGGGTGTGGATGAACTTCAGGTACCCCTGTCCCATCCTATCCCGTCCCCAATTCACTCCAACCTCCCAGGGTTGCCTCTGGCTCGCATGCATGAGAATTTCATTTCAACATTCAATAAGACCCCCTACAAAGGCTTTAGGCCGAGCGGATTTTGGCTGATCCATTCCAACCAGGCTGGGTTGTGCTCCTCAAGTCACTACCTGTCACTGGCAGACTGCCTTGCACTCTTCGATGTCTTCATTTGCCTCTTCCCCAACTTTCTCAACTGTGGGATTTTCCACTTTCCTTTGATATTCAGATGGAGGGTTTGTTCCTTATGACTCGATTCTTCCCTCAATTTACCTGAGGGAGCATTGTGGTTCTGCGTGATCATTGCCCCTTTCCCCCTGCCACTCACTGTGAGGTCACTCAAATGACAACTCTTTCTCATAGGCGGAAGAGGAAGAGCCGAGGCTCTTATCCCACTGATGCTGCCACCGCCAGCATAGCCCCACCAATTCCCTCCCGCTGATGATCCACTAGGGCTACAACTGCATCAACACTTTCTGTGCACCTCAGGAGCCCAATGCACACCAGGATTTCCTGGCGAAAGCCGCCTCCCTGCTTTCTCTTCCTGTCAGGGCCCTGAATTATTTAATTTCTATGCTGTGCCTCATTGCGGACCAGAGAGCGCTCCCGATGCTGTAAGTAGCAATTCGCTGGGGCTTCACTTGCTGCCCTTGTTTGCTGCACCTTGTAGGGTGGAGTGGAGAGTGAAATCGTGTTCATGTCTGCCCTTTTCAGGGATTATATTTCCATTTTCTCCAGTGCTTGTATGAGGTGCTCAATGATCAGGGAGCCATTTTGCCTGCACCCCCTGGTAATTTCCAATGGGCGGCTTTTTTAACAGAAGCACAGGCCTCATTACGGCCATGGCGCTCCCGTAATGAAGGGTACCGGTACGGGTCCGGCACCCTTCATTACGGGATGCCCTATTATGAGGTTCCCTTGTGGGACCCGGTAAGGACGCCTGGTAAAACCTAGGTGTCCTTACCGGGGCCCGCGAGGGAACCAGGGAGCTTATAACGGGCCCGTTATTAGCTCCCTCCCCATTCCCATTGAGCCCTATGTGGTTTTTTCCATTGAGGACTTACCGGGTCCTCCATGTTTGGAATAGCCCGGTAAGTCCTCATTGGAGGAACTCGGTACTGGAACCCGGTATGGAGGCAGCCACGCCCTTATTAAGGGCATGGCTACCTCCATACTCGTAATGAGGCCAGTAGTATGCTATAACGTATTAGTTCTACCTAAAGAGAGCTTTAGCTCTCTGTCAGAGCCCTTGGAGGTATATCATTCAGCAGATCTGTGCTGCAGCATGTACTTTCCATTTTCAAAAGACTTGACAAGCTTAACCCCCTGACAGGCGATTTGGGGCGTCCTTGGGTAACCGCTGGGCTGGACATAGTGTTATGACTTGATGGTCCTGAAGATTATGGGGCCTCTGTCCACAAGTTCCACTCAGAAAGATACAAATATCTTCCTGAGCAATCCCTGAGGCCACCGGTTGTTTGAGTGCCGAAGAACGACAGGAACCAGGAACACCGGTGACCCTCCGACCGCTGCAAAGCAAGCAATGGGTCATTACAATGGCAAACAATACACTGAATAGCAAGGTAACAAATATCAAGAGGCTTACCCAGGGTCTGAGGACAGGAAGAACAAAGATGAGAATGGAGGTGTTCCGTGTGGCTGCAGAGTGTAGCAAGCGGCAGCGGTTAGGCATAGATTGTTGTAGAAATAGGCACTGCAAGACCTGTATTGAAAGGGTACTCCAAAAAGGTAACAGAAGAGGAAATCCGAAAAAGGTCCGTTAAGAGTTCCAAGGTCAAAAGCCAGCCAAGTTCATCGTAACCAGGGGGTAATCCAAAGGAATCCAAAAATACAGTTCAAAGGTCCTGAAATAGCAGAGCAAAACAGTATCCAAGGGCTTGACAGAGGAATCCAAGAAGAACAGTCCGTAGTCCAGGTTCAAGATGAGGAGACAGGAGGACGCCGAACAGTGCCTGATTGGGTCAGCTTTGAAGCACTGAATGAGCGTTCCCTCTCCGGTTTTAAAGGGGCCTAGGAGTGTCACATGACCCATCACGTGACCGATGATGTAGCATGTTTCCTTGTCACATGACCCAAGTTTTCAAAACGCTGCCGGATCTTCCTGAGGGCGTGACGAAGCAAAGGAAAAAGCCGGCGTCTCCGTCGACTGTCTCCAAGACGCCAGGGCAGCTGCCAACGTTGCAAATGGTGAATATGGCCATAGCGCGTTAGATGCCCTCGTGTGCACCGCTGCCGTGCTGCTTGAGGGAGTGAGGACATGAGGTCAGAAGGGGAAGGCAAAACAGGACCTTAGATGGAGGGCTTAGTGACTGCACGGGTATTCGTGTGCGTAATGTGACCAGTGGATGGTGTAACACGTAGGTCTGGACAAACTGCTCTAAGTCTGGTCACGGCAATGGATTCATTTTTAGGAAATGATTTGTCTTTAACATGAGAACGAGATGGGCTTTAGGGTGCTGATGAATCCCCAACAAACCTGTGGTGGGTTTCCGGGTCTCGTGCAATGATTCCAAAGCGTTGGATCTCATAGAGAATAATGAGTTTATTTATCAGGTTCGTCTAGCCAAAAACAGCGCTCTCAGGTGATTTGTTGAATTGTTTTGTGATCGTGCAGCCAGTCACAGGCGAAGAATCATCTAAAGATAAATGTCTGGCCTATAGAAGGCCCTGCTCACTTGCTGTTCCTTTGTGGGGTTTTCTAGGCTGTGAGAGAAGGAGTAGCACAGGAATGACTCACATGTGTAGGTGTTTGGAAGGTTTGTGATATTTTTGGAAACATTTGGAAAGTTTGCAAGAGTGTTTTGCATTTTCTGTATATTTTGATGTTACCCTTTGTGTTTAGTCAGTGTGCGTTAGTGTCTTGTGTTTGTTTCCGTGTATAAAAAAGATTAGTTTTGCCTTTCCTCCAAAACACAAAAATACACTTTCCAGTCTGTGTGTTTGTCATATATTGTTGGAATGAATTGTATACCAGTTCTTGAAGGTTATAGTTGCAGATTGTGATTGTAGATGGTACGTTTTAGTTGTATTATAATTTTTGTAGGTTGAAGCTATACATTGTTATTGTTATTTTAGGTTTTAGCTATGTAAATTGCATCTGTAGGATTGTTTTGTTCCCTTGTTCGTCCACTTTTTTCTCCACTTTAATTTATGTATGTATCTATTTATTTATTTATGAAGTGCTAAAGCCCATAGACATCAAAGCACTATAACCCACTCGGTGTGTGCTGTTGTTTCTCAGGGGTCTCAAGGTCATATGGTTCCTTTGGCTCTCAGCTTTTGTATCTATTTCCATGGCATGAGGGCTGCCACTTGGGGTGGGGATGTGGAGGACGGTTCTGAGGGAGGAGGAGGGGCTGCCTTTCATTTTCACCTCACAGGAGAAAGAAGATTCTCCCATTATTGATGAGGATGGACAATCGTTGTGTTTATTGTGGATGCTGGTTTGCGGACCCAGGCTACAGAGAACTTCCAAGCCTTAGAGTCGGTGGAGGAGGTGGAAGCATTGGAAGAGGTCTCAGGAGTAGAAGAGCAGGGGGAGCCATAGGAGAAAGCCCCAGCATTGACAAGCACAGAGGCAGGAGAGGAAGTTCCTCATGTGGATGTCCCTGCCGAGGCAGTGGAGGAGCAGGCAGGTGTCTGTCATGTGGGGGAGTATGTGGCCTCACAAAAGTGTAAAGACTGGAGGGGGTATCTGTATGTCTGCCCTCTTTATGGCAGAGCAGAGGCACAGAGCACCCCAGCCAAGGTTCTCTATATGGTAGGTATGGACGAGCAACCAAGGCGTTAGCTCTCAGGAGGTGATGCAGGCTCCTTCAGTACAGTGAGTCCCCAAGACCCTACAAACGAATGTCCACACACTATGTTATGTGCTAACACAGTTCTTTAGATCAAAATAAGGTTCAGAGATATATACACAATTCAGTAACACACTTTGTATTCTATAGTATTCTAAAATGGCAAATCTATACAATGCTATTTGGTACCACACTTAAATTTTAGATTCCTTTAAAATGCATCAACTGCTGGCAGTTATAGTAGAGCATACAAATCTTTCAGTAAGGTGTATTAACATAGACAATAAGGAAGGAAGGCAGGTTAAAGTTAAGCAATGGCAGAATGCTTTCTTTGGATATAGATGCACAATTCGGAATGCATATCCCTCCACCTTGTCAACCTAAAATAAGAGAATTAACAATTCCAGTCTATAAATGCTTAATAAGCCTTGCTTCTTGGTTAAAAAGTTCAACCACCTCAATGAACCTGAAGTGGAAGAGTGTTTTTGACGGTTCGTCAATGATATCCTTCGAGGATGGTCCCCCTTTGAAGAAGGAGCCACTGGGTGTCGAGATCCTCGAAGAAAAGGGGAACACTTGTGGTGATGCTGCAGCTTCGACCCTTGTAGTTCTCTTCGAGATTGATCATGGATGTCCTGGGAAGATGAGGCATGCAGTAAACCTTGATGCAAAGTGTTTGGTGCCTGAAATAAGACTCAGTGATGGATGCAGGCCTGGCAGTGGGTGTTGGGTGTTGGGAGGTGCTTTGGCAGTCCTCTGGCCTTTCGGTGCTGCAACCACAGCATGTAACATCGGATAGCTTTGTCGATTGGGATTCGACCACGGGCTGGACCTCAGATGTTCACTCTGTCACTTTCCTAGGGACGTCTTTGTCAGCTTCTGGTGGTTGTAACCCACCGGTGGACTTTCCACGGTAGGCGGCGTCCTCAACTTTCTCCGGCGGCACAAAGTGGTTGACGATGATGGCAAGGGAGCCCTCTGTCAAATGTTGTTAGGCAAAGGTGGAGCTTTCTCAGATCTGGTTGTCGAGCAGCACGGCATAAAGGTGTCCTCACTTCTGGGCGACATGATTTGATTGGTTCCAGTGGTCACGTAAATCTTTCAAACCCGACATCAATGGACTTTGATGTTCCTCGATGTCCAGATGCTCTCTTTAGGATTCACGGCAGACCCCTTCTCCGGATGTCAGACTCACAGAACTGTCATCCAGGGTGCCTCCATGAAGAACAGCAGTTTTTGCAAGCTGGTTCCTCATAGCTTGGAAAGAGGTCTCATAGCCAGGTCCTCTCTGTGATCAGTCCTCGACAGACTCAACAGCTTTTAGATTACTTCGAAGGAAATGTAGCAGCAATCTTCTTCTTCCAGCTGGGCTTCAAGGATGAGTTTCAAGTTTCAACTTGAGCTTCTGAAATAATTTGTAAGAGAAAGGTGCCAAGTTATACATATCTGTCCCTCATTCACTCTAGCTGAGCCAGGCTCAGTCAGCCAAAAATAGAGAAGGGCATTCGTGCAGGCAGGCAGGCAGCCAATCAGCCTCAAAGGTATTCAGGCCATTCACTTCCACCCAGACACACATGGAAGTGGATTGGGGCAAACACCCAGACTTTCAGAACACCACACTGCATTCGTGTCAGTTTCAGGCAGGGCTGTATCATTCATTGGGCCTCATTACAATCTTGGCAGAATGGGTTAACGGGTGCCGCTAATGGATGTGGACCCATTAAACCCATTCTGCCTGATTACAAGGTCCCCTCGAGGGGCCCGGTAAGGACGCCTGGTAAAGCCAGGCGTCCTTACCGGGTCCCGTGAGGGGACCACGGAGCTAACAACGGGCCGGTCGTAATCGGCCTGTTGTTAGCTGCCTGCACCTATTCCCATTGATCCCTATGGGGGCTCGAATGGGAATGGGGAAGGTCTGGGCTCAGGTTCCCTGAGGGAGGAATTACCGGGCCCTCCAAACTCGGAATGGCCCGGTAATTCCCCATTCAGGGAACCTGGACCCAGTTTTGGAGGCAGCCATGCCGCCAATAGCGGCATGGCTACCGCCAAAGCCGTAATGAGGCCCATTGTGTCAGACACACAGAAACTAGACACCCATAACGTAGAATACATATTGGTCACACACTCTATTCACACAGGTCCCACTCCAAGGGTGTACCCACAACATACAGTCACTGAGAAGGCTCCAGCCCATCTGTTCCGGACTTCCCCATAATACTATTTATGGTTCTTCCAACCAAA
This sequence comes from Ambystoma mexicanum, assembly GCF_040938575.1. Classification (NCBI taxonomy): domain Eukaryota; kingdom Metazoa; phylum Chordata; class Amphibia; order Caudata; family Ambystomatidae; genus Ambystoma; species Ambystoma mexicanum. The sequence continues at coordinate 1,400,766,904 of NC_090921.1, forward strand.
AGCCGGTCAGGGGAATGGACAGAGTCAGAGATTAATGGAGGTTCCACAATGCAGCTACCCTCCTTCAAAAACACCAGGTGTGAAAGTCCACACTTTAATACTGATCAAGAGCTGCCATATTTCAACTTAGACAAAATGCTCACAAGTTAACATATTTTAATCTTTATACACCAAATGTATACAAAAAACATAAACATATCTTAAAAATGCTTGATTTGACATTTCCAACGAGCATCCATTATTTGGAAGATGATAAGACAAAAGGTATGTCTAAACCCTCTATCTTATTTATCCTTAGATTGGTGACCAATCTAAGGATAAATAACATAAAGGGTTTCATTTCCATTAAACATATCCCTCACATCCTTACTAACCTTACACATTGGTTAAAATGTTTAAATTGAATTTAGACAATACTTTTGTCTTATCATCTTCCAAATAATTGATGCTCTTTGGAAATGTCAAATCATGCATTTTAAAAATATTTTTTTATGTATAAAGATTAAAATATGTTAACTTTTGAGCATTTTGTCTGTCTAAATTGAAATATGGCAGCTCTTGATCTGTGTTAGAGTGTGGACTTTCACACCTGGTGTTTGTGAAGGAGGGTAGCTGCATTGTAGAACCTCCGTTATACACTGTTGTATTTTGGGTCCTCCCCCACACAGCCCCCTAAAAATGAAGACCTCCTAACTCTGTACTTGTACACTCAGAGTCAGGGATTGCCAGGAGTTTGTGAAAACAAGGTAACAGGTGATAGAAAGCAAGAGGCCCCAGGGGCCATCTTGCCTTCCAACAAAAAAAAGTATCCCAAAATGGAGGATACTCAGACCTCCTGCCATATCAGCATGAACCTGCCACCAGCCCATACCCTGCTCTGTGGGCAACACACAGATGCCCAAAAACATACTGGTACAGGGTTGTACACCCACCCATGCATGCCATAAGGGTATCCCAAGGGTCTCTGTTCACTACAACGAAAAAGGGGAAGAGCTGCACTGCCCAGGGTCCCAACTGGACTCCTGTGCAGAAAATAACAGAGAACACACATGGTAAGGGAGTACAGTACAAGGACATGGAGGCCCTGTCCCTCCAATGCATTTCCAGCATCACACCCTGGAGAAGATCTTTGGATTGGACCCTGACTGGGTTGGGAAACAGGGCAGCAGTTTATCTACACTTGCAGGGTGGAGTGCATCTGTGGATGAGGGGCAGCACTATAAAGATATTGATATCGATATTTTATTTCTATTGTGCTCGCACACAAGTGTTTCAGAGGGCGACAAAGCAAGGGAGGGGAACAGGGGAGAACAAAACAACGATCTTACTAGGCCCAGTGACATTGAGAATGTGCAAGTGCATGGGAGAGGGGGAGGGGAAAGGTGCATGAAAGGAGGGAGAAGTGGAAAGTGCAAAGCAAAGGAGAAACAGATAAATAATAAATAAATAAATAATATAGGCAACAAACAGTGGTAGTGCAGCCAGCAATTTGCAAGTGCAAGGTTTAAGGCAGCAGACAGGGAAGGTCTGATAAGTGCGGGAAGAAAAAGGGGGTGACTGTATGGGTACATATACAGACCCCAGTGCAAGGGGTGGCCCATAGGCAGTGCGGGAGGGAGGCAAGGTTACCTGGGCCGTAGGACAGAGTGTGGCCAGGTGCACAGTGCCAAGAGAGAACAGATCAGCAGGGGAGAGGGGGAGTGAAGGCAGAAGAAAAGAGGAAGGTCTTGAGGTGCTTCCGGAAACGGAGATGGTTCTCCTCAAGTTTTAGAGTGGCAGGGAGGTGGTTCCAGAGGGAGGCCCCAGCCGATGACAGAGATCTACCCCCAGCTTGTTTCTTTGAAAAACGACTGACCCTTCAGGGAGTTAGAGGTAGAGGAGCGAAGAGCTCGAGAGGGGAGGTATTTACAGAGGGATAGCTGAAGGTATTTTGGACTCAGCCCCAGAAAGCCTTGTATACAATGGCAAGGATATTTAATGTAATCCTTGCATCCACTGGGACCCAATGGAGAGATTTCAGAGCTGGAGAGATATGATCCCAGGGCTTCAGGCCAAGGACAAGTCTCGCAGTCCTCTTCTGGATTATTTGCAGAGGGCAAAGAGTAGAGGCAAAGATCGCTTGCAACACATCACTCTTGAATGGCAGTTAGGCAATCATAGATGAGAGAGGGAGAGTAGGTGGTTGAGGGCCGCCTGAAAATGATTTGAGTGTCGTCAGCGTAGCACTGGAAATTTGAGCAGAAACTGGCAATGCAGTGGGCAAGAGGATGGGGCTAAGGAGAAGGACCAGTCTGTAGAGGTGCGGCAGCAGGTGGTAGAACCACATTATTGGAATGAAGACGTAAAGGAAGACTAGCAGGAACAGGAAGGTGTGGCAGTGGAGGACGTTTGTCACACTTTTACTTTTTGTCTCACTGGCAACAGACAGAATAGAAAGGAGACTGAATGTGCTCCAGACATATGGGGCTCTGAAATCACTATGCCTCATCACCTCAAGCAATAACCACGTTGGAAGCTGCATTCCCAGCCCTGCCAGCCTGAGTAAGCCCAGCAGTGTCACCATCATGAAGACTAAATCATCTGAGAAGTTACCTGCACCAGCTCCACTGGCCTTCATAAACCTACAGCCCTGAGAAGCATCCTGTGTCAGTGCGGTACCCAGGTAGCATGTATTGTAGAGGATACATAAGCCTGCTTCAATCTTATCTTTCATTTTTGCAGCATACTAAATATTTGTATTGTCGCTTTTATTGTTATTTTCTTTGAACAGTCTATAGCGATTCTTAAATTAGAGTGGAATTTTAGGATTAGAGTTTTATAGTTTAGGACGAAGGGTGAACTTCATATTTCATCTAAAGGACGAATGGAATGGGTGATTGACATTTTATAAACTGTCTTGAACGGCGGTCAGGAAATGTCTTGAGACTTTATAAAGAGAAAAATAGAAACATCCTGTACACATGGTGTTCGAATTGTATGCAAGACCTTATTTGATATCGGAAGTATTTATTAGTTTATCTATTTTTGTATTGCAAATATTCCCTGCTACAGGCTCTACTTAAGATTACCCACTGTGTTGAACCTACGTAATTCTGCAAGTACCTTTTGCTTTCGATTAACTACTACACCAACTGATTTCGGCCTCAGAGGTGAACTGTACCTAGGCTGTGAGCCTTTCATTATTTTGGTGAGGTTGTATCGGGTAAAATATTGTGGGTGGGTGCATTTTGTGCCTTCTAATAGGGGGTTTGAATGGCTACAAATGCGTTGAGTGTAATTGTATTTATTGAAATTGTCACTTTACTCACTGCTATTATTGAATGGTGTTTTGTAGTTGTTATTGAATTTTAAAAAGTAGGATTCTGGAGTTCCCTCCTACCCTCACTGCTGATGGAAGCATTGTCCTATTGATATTCCAATTCACAGTTCATGTCGCAGTAGCCCAACAGGCACCACACGCAATTGTCCCCCTACGGTACAGGTTGATGCTGAATTGTCCCCACATTTGGGGCAAATTGTCCCCTTCTTTTACAGGTTCCCAATGTCACCTGCTCCAGAGTTTACATCTCAGAAGACCACAGTGAAGGTACCCATATGAAGTTCCATACAACAACGTTCACGCCAGGCTAAAAGCTGTCTGTCTTTGTGGTTCACACTCAGCAGATCCTCCACTTACGTAACCAGAGGGAAGGGGTAGAAACAGCTAGTCTGACCAACTGCTTCCTGAAACACATCTTCCATGAAACTAAAGCAGCTGCCATTCCACAGTTACTCCTGGGGCCCTCAGATAAGCTCCACAATCCACCTATCTATGAGCAGCTCTGAAGGTCCAGTGATTCCTGTTTGCCTTATTGGTCCCACCATGACCATCCCAGTGGATTTAGAAGGGCATAAACATACAGTTGACAATTGTGGGAGCCTATCTACTAAGAACAATCGTGTACAAACAACCTTTTTGCTGGGATGGTTCCACACACAGGGGTATACAATCACGTTGGTGCTCCATGTATCCTTTACAGAGGAGAAATATCCATTTTACAATAAATCGGGTTCTGCAGATAAGGACAGTCCAGCCCCGAAAGTGATAGGCAATTCCACACTGAACAAGAGCACCAACATCAACCCTTAACACTTGCTTCTGCCTTTATGGGGATCATCAGTAAGATGATTCTGTCTCTCTCTCTCTAGGGCATAGAGAGCAAGAGTTCTGTATCTAGAATACCCTTCTAATTTAGGGACCCCAGGTTTTTCAAATTTGGACAATTGTGGGAGACCCTATGAAGAGTGTGTCACAGGTCGCCAATGTTTTCAAGCCATAATATGTCAGGTACTAAAGCCACCCGGCTCTTAAATCTCAAGCAAGTCCAAAATGCTCTATGCCTAATCTTGGCTATCTATAGGTCAAGAGCCACATGGTCAGCTACGTGTTTTTATTTTCTTAATTGTGGTATGGTTTGTACAATTCGTATATCAACAATATTAAAAAGAAACAAATAGAAAAAGGAATTACATCACAATATGCAATATTTCCCTTTGATATCCATATGTATAGAACTATAACTATAATTGGTTATTTATAATGCGCCTAAAAGCCAGAGGTTTCTAAGTGCATTACTGGGAATCGAACCTGTGTTGCTCCATGCCGTCTTGCTTCTATGGTGAGCACATTGCCCCTGAGCTATCCTCCAGAGTTGAGTGTAAATGCAATCTAAATTCCTCAAGACCAAACTGATCCAGTATGGAAAACATTACCAAATCAACCCCTTTTATATAGGCGGTATATATTCACGATTTGTACGAATTTAGCAGTATATGAATTAAAGAATCAAATTTCCAAGTTTCAATGGCTAAAAAAAAAAAAAAAAAGAAATGGGAATATCATAACTTGTGGAAATTGCTAACCCCCAACTTTAACAATTGTAGTAAGGATTGAGTGCCATTAATGGGAAAGAGTAGTGAAGAAACCTGCAAAGATCCAGGATCACAGCGACGTTATCACCTAACATCATCCTGGCCCATAGGCCCTCCCCCGAGTCCACAAAAGGGGGGTTCACAAAACCAGCAAAGTATGTATCTCTTTGCAAAAAAGGCAACAAGGTGTTTTAGTGTTTCAATTTCAAAGCTGTCATTGAACCAGCGGCAAGTTCTTTCTTCTCCAGTAATACCCATTCTTGGTCCCAGGCACTCTAGCATGGGCAATGGATGGATTTTAAACCTCACAAGGCAATCTCTCTTTTTGCAACAGGTTTACTACATATGCCTTGTACAAGGAGTACAATTTTAGGTTATCAATAGTTTGACTCCAATCTCTATTATACAATTTGATTTAACTTTGTTGAGATTTTCGATTAGTTCTTGTAAACTGGTACCCATCTCTTCCAGGACCTTATCTAATGGATCTACAAAGTTGTTTAATGACTCTAGTTTCTTTAGTTTTAAATTTAGATTCAGGTACCGGAATAGACTAGCAGATGGTGGATCAAGTATTATGGCGTCAATGCAATTTTTTTTTTCCAGAGCACAATAGAGCTCAGAGAAACCAGTCCTAACTTATGTTGCACAATGCAATTAGAAACTAAATACGGCAAACTGAGTACCTTGTTCCAAATGAATCCCTCTCGTGTGTTTAAGAAGGATCCCACATCTTGTAGGACCACCTCTAGGCCATATGTAAGAGCATGTAACATGTTAGTGCAGTAATACTTAAGTGGGATGAAGGGAAATCTTCAGTATAAACAATATGTATGTTTCAGCTGTGCAGGCAGGGATGCCATCCTAGCTCTCACATTCTCTTGAATGTTGTCTACTGACAGGTTTTGTTGGATGTTTCAATTGCTCACCTTGCCTGGGACTTGTGCCTCTGAATTGAATATTTTTAGTAAATCGGTTTCATTTACACTCAAAGAGTCAAGAATAGGTAGCCTGCAAATGGCCAAATGTTTATTGGGCCGTCTGACTATTATCATTGGAAATGTATTACACGGTGATCCGAATTGCATGGGCTGGCTCCAGCACGCACCTGCGAGGAGGTCAGTGAAATGCACTGCAGCGGCTATCTTTTGTGGTTAGATGTTTTGGCATGTTTTTATCATTGTAAAACATGTATTGGCGTACGGCAACCCTGCAGCTAACTGTGTCTCTTCGTATTGTCCGTCTAACAAAGAGTGCTGACGACTGCCAGCATTGTAAAAACATGTTCTGATGTTTGCTTAACCTAGAAATTACATACATTGGCAAGCATTATGCCTGAGATGAGATGTATAAAAGTGTGATTTCGTGCACTCATTCAATAAACGTTAGGTTATCTCGCCATGGCATGCATGGATGAGAATGACACAACTTTCATATGCCCTAGGAATTTGTATCCCCCCCCCCAAAAAAAAAGAGATACATACTAGGGCCCATTCACAAAGCATTCATTTAGCCAGTCATGTATTTGTGGCAGCACACATGCACACATTATGAATGCAGTAAATTGTGTCTGCTGCCTGCTACACAAACATAACATGATAAAGCCATTTATGACCAGTCACGCCCAAATGATCGCGAATGAATGAGTGGGAGGGGACGGTATCAGCAGCAGATGCAGCCATTTTACAACTCGGCATCCGTCTGGCTTGAAACATGGTAAGTCTGAAGGAACAATTTGTACTTTTTTAAAAATGTTCCCTTAAAATGATGTCAATCCCGCGAAGTTTGACACCACTTTCAGGTAAACATGTCAGAAACATTTGTTTCGGTTTTAAACATTCTTAATTTAAGAGGTTTACTGATGGAGATTTGTTTTTATCTTTGTGTGTCCATTTGGAAGTGCAAATTGTGAAGCAGCAACTTGATTGGTTTATAGTCATAATATCGATTCCAAAAATGTCGAAAGTCATAAAATCGAGAAAAAAAGTAAAAAAAAAATCGAATTTCTTTTTTAATAAGTTTTTTATTCGAAATGGGGGGTTCCCCCTACAACCCCCCCTTTTTTTGTTTTTACCTTTTGTTTTTACATGCCGAACCCCAAAAAATATATAAATAAAAAAATAAAGAATTCAATTTTGTTTCAACATTTTTTTTCGAATTTCATGTAATTCGACATTTTGTTTTCGATATTATGACTGACCACCAATTGATCATGCTATAAGTGTATCGATTTAAATTGCCTTGCGTGTGCAACTTGCAAGTGGTTGCAGGGCAATCTGCACATTGTATTGGATTTCTATGTGAATTGGCAGATGGTATTCACACCCAAGTGTCATGTTATGCGTTCTAATTGCAGTGATAGTCACTGATATGTTTCAGTAGTGAAATTGTATGTACGAATATATGTGAAAATGTAATTATCAATGTAGTAATGATAGTCATCAATGTCAACATCACAATGGAACGTCTCAAAACATAAACATCATTAAACAACATGTTTTGGCATGTGGCATCTTTGCAGTGACAGCTATGTATGCATTCAGCAAAATCAAAGGGGACTACTTATGGGTATCTCAACTGTGTATTGCCCAAAATAGTTTTCACACTGGGGAGGACACAGTTATGTCGAATGGGGAGGAGTTTGCCAGAAAGCCGCAGTCGCTAATTGGGTTTTCCAAATAGTCTCGTGTGCACATGTGTTGTGCTAAAAGACACATGCTCTACCATATTGGTTGTTGCATGTGTTAGCTGTCATCCAGATGAAAAATGAACATTAGTTTTAATAGGTTTTCTCTGGATGAACAGGTGCAGGTTGAACTTGTAAAAACAATGAAGAAATTTTTCTTCAACGATGTTCTCTCTGAAGATAATTACAGGAAAGACCCCTGTATGTTTAGGCAGGGGGTCCTTAATCCGAACGAGTATAACCTGTGTGTTACGTGTTATACACTAGGTATAGTCGTTCTCCAGCCGACCGGTTTCTGTGGAACAAATAAGTGGGCCACATTCATCAGGGCTTCGCAGGGCATCTGGGTGTGTGCCTGCTGGGAATCACTTCTGTATCTCTTCAAAAACACTCCCTGTAGAGGTGACAAGGAGGGAGGGGAGAGAGATTGGGCACAGGTAAATATCTAGTGCTAAGTCCAAGGATTGTCTCAAAGCACTACATTGGTATATAATGAGGGGAGAAGGCTTACCCGCTCCGTGTGGTCTGGTAGCTTAGCACGGTGGGTGAGACGGCCCGGAACCTGTGGGCCAAAAGACAATGAATACTGTCAATAATGATGCCTAAGTGCATTGTTTCGGAAAAGCAACAGGTAGCATAATAATTGCTATCTATTTTAACCAAATTGAGTGTATATCCTGTCTACAGCGACACGCACTGCGTGGTCACTGGTGGTTTGGCAAACATCCTGAATCTACCCATTGAGTCGCGTGTCTGGGTAAAGGACACCACGCTCAAGAGGAGGGTGGAAGGAGTGGGGGATGGCAGTCCGAGGCAGACCGCGAGGGGTGGTCGCTTACCTTGGAGCGTTCGTCTCTGTTCGCGTAACAGCCCGCGCGTGAGAGATGAGTTTCTCAGCGGGCGGCGTTCGCAGACTGTTTTTATTTCCATTGTGTGCCGCGCGCGCGCGCCTGGCTCTAACATGGCCGCCCCATCGGGAAGACGCGGCGGCCATTGCAGAGCCAGACAACGCGCGTCGCGGATCCAATGGACATTGTGCATTGGGGGCACTGGTCACCGAGAAGGTATGATTCATTGTTGTATGTTCAAAGGTAGTAGTTCACATGACCCCATAGCTCGAGCGAAAGCAAAGGAATACAATATAAAGAGAAGCAGAGAAGCACAGATCACAACAATGTATCACAACATACAAATAGAGGGATAGCCACTGTCTCATAAGGTTGCCAATGATTGCCAGTGTGTTGCTTCATTCAGCCCAAACTTGTCGGTCTTTAGATGGAAAATCCAAAGTTGTTCCCGTCTGAACAGTAAGTTCTGTATATTCCCCCCTCTGGTGGGGATAGCCATTTTTTCGATTATTGTCCAAGTGAAATCTGCCGGGGTGTGTTTTTGGGCTAGGAAATGTTCCACCATAGGTGCCGTGATCTTCTTCGTGCGGATGCATGATCTGTGTTCTGCAAGGCGTGTTTTAATAGGACGTGTTGTCATGCCTACGTAACGTTTATTGCAGGGGCATGTAATGATGTAAATCACGTTGCTGCTGTTGCAGTTCGTAAATGATTTTTGAATCCACGGAAAATGCCACCCTATGTCAATGGAGGTGGTTCTCTTGGTGCTGGAGCAGGCATTACAAGTGCCACAAGGAGTGTGGCCAGTTGCTGGGTTCTGTCCCCACAGTGTGTTTGGTTTGGGTTCTATTTCTTTGTATGAATGTACGAGGGATTCACGTAAGTTCTTCCTTCTTTTTAATGCAAACCTTGGGGTTTCTATAATGTGCTGGCCGACGTTGAGGATTGGCCAAAGTTTCACGATTTCTTTCTTGATCTTGTTGATGAGTGGAGAAAAGCTCATTACTGCTGTTATGATGTTGTTGGCTTCATTCGGCTTGGCATGATGTTCCATAGTGACTTCGCGTGGGATATTGCTGGCTCGTTTGCGTGCCTGTTTAATTATACGTTTAGGATACCCCCTATTGTAGAGTTTAGTTGCGAGGTCTGCTGATTGGCGATTGTAATCTAGTAATGTTGAACAATTTCTCCGATATCTAAGGAATTGTCCAAACGGTAAGTTCCTTTTCAAACTGGTAGGGTGGAAGGTCCCGTAGGTGAGTAGTGAGTTTCTATCCGTGGGTTTGTTAAACACTGTGCTGTGGATAGTTGCATTTCGTATCTCAAGAGTGAGATCTAGGAAATGTACAGACTCTGTGCTATGGGTCTCTGAGAAATTGAGAAAGGGGTTCTGACTGTTGAGCCATGTCATGAACGACACAAGCTCAGGTTCAGTGCCTTTAAAGATGAGTAACACATCGTCGATGTATCTAGACCATACTTCCAATTTGGGTAGCCATGGGTTAGCTGGATTATAGATTCTTTCTTCTTCAAAGTTGGCTACGTATAAGTTCGCAAGACTCGGGGCAAATGTGGCTCCCATTGCCGTCCCAGAAACTTGTTCATAGAACGAGTTCTCATAGATGAAGAAATTTTTGGTCAAGGCAATCTCCGCCAGTTGCATCACTAGGGTAACTGGAGTTTGCATGGGAGGGTCTCTTTCTCGTAGTATTTGCTCAATGACTCTGAGTGTGGCCATCTGGGGGATCTTAGTGTAGAGGGATTCGATGTCCAGTGTCAACAAGATGTTGTGTGCAGGATCAAAAGGGCGGTCCTTGATGAGTTCTAGAACGGCTGTAGTATCCTTGAGGTATGAACGCATTTTCACAACTTCTGGTTTCAAAAAATAGTCCACAAACTGTGACAGTGGTTCCAGTATAGAGCCTATCCCGGATACAATAGGTCTGCCGGGTGGTGGATTCCTCCCTTTGTGGATTTTTGGTAGTGCATAGAAAGCCGGTTTTTTAGGATATTTAGGGTTAAGGAATTCATACTCTTTGTTACTGATAAGTTCCTCAGCAACGGCTTCCTCTAGAATGAGTACTATCTGCCGTCTGATAGCTTCAGTGGGGTCCGATCCAAGTTGTCTGTAGCTCGCATGATCTTGTAAGAGTTCCATCACCATTTGGTGGTATGCCATCGTGTCCATTATTACCGTGGCACCCCCTTTGTCGGCTGGTTTTATGGTAATAGAGTCATTGTTGGATAGGGATAGAAGTGCCTTTTTATTCTTCTTGGAAAAATTTTTGAATCCCGGCATGCTTTCTGACTCCAGTTCCTCCAGTTTCTTCAGGAGTGCTTTCTCAAACGTTATGGACTCGGGTGTAATGGCATTAGGCGGGGGGTAGAAGGTGGATTTTCCTCTCAGAGTGGTCGCCTTCTTCTCTTCTGAGAGTGTAATTTGCCCAAGATATTGTTTCAATCTGATTTTTCTGATGAGTTGGGCAATTTCTATCCTAGTTTGGAATGGGTCATGCTCGGCTGTGGGCACAAATGAAAGTCCCTTCTCGAGTAGATCTTCTTCATCTGGAGATAGGATATATTGTGAGAGATTTATCACTAGGCTTTCTGTTTGAAGTCTGCTCTCCTGTGGCCGTCTTCCAGAGTATCGATTCATTCGTTCGATGCTGTTGCCTGTCCTTGGCCGCGACCTTTGCTGCGGGTGACCCGAGTTGATTGATTCTGCCAATGTACTTGCGGTTGCCAATTGCCTCTCCCTTTGTTCTTGGCTTTTCCTTGCCCTCTTTGAAAAAAAGGTCTTGATTGGCCAATATTGGCTGGGGCTGTTCCACCCAGTGAGTTGCTAGATCCTGAGGTGTTTGATCCACTCCCTGAACTACCACTCGAGAATGCCCATTGGTTAGGTCTTGCTCGGTTGTTGTAAATTCTTTTTCTGTTGTGTTGGTTTACTTGTTGGCCTGGCGTGGAGGTGTTGTTGGCACTCAGGTCCTCATAGTATGCATCCGTGATGTAGGGATAGATTCTCTCCTGTGTATAGACCGCCAGATCTTTTTTGAGTTTGGTAACTTTTTTGTTGAGATTAAAGTCTCTAAATTCTTTCATTGTGGCCTCTAGGTCCTCCAGGCTTTTCTTATATTGGGCAAGGACATTCGAAGATTTGAGGTTCTCTTGTTTCTCTTCTATCTCCTTTATTAGTTTTTCGGACACAGATTTGGCTGTACTGATGATTAATATCAGCCAGTCCCTGGTGCATTTATTAGAGATATAACTCCAGTCCTTCCTGAACTCTATATGTTCCAGGAATATTCTGGGTTCTATCCGTATGATCAGTCCCATGGGAGCTGCGTGGGCTCGTAGATATTCTGTCATTATTGCCCCATGCAGTTCTGTTCTTATCAATGGTTTTTTCAGGACCTCCAGCTCATTCCATTCATTATTCGCCATCCCTGGGGCTGATATGGATATTTCATCACCTACAATCGAGGGGATTGCCAGGATGGTATCTACCATCTCTTCAGCAAAAGCCAAACATCTTGCTTCGGCCATTGTGAAGGTGCGGTCAGGTGTAAGTGGGGTATCTTACTCTTGGTATGTCTGCCAAACAGAAACAGGCAAAATGGTGTAGGTACTTGAAAGTTTCAAGTTATAGTCCACAGCCCGTGGCTGTAAGAAGGACTCAGCAAAATCAAAGGGGACTACTTATGGGTATCTCAACTGTGTATTGCCCAAAATAGTTTTCACACTGGGGAGGACACAGTTATGTCGAATGGGGAGGAGTTTGCCAGAAAGCCGCAGTCGCTAATTGGGTTTTCCAAATAGTCTCGTGTGCACATGTGTTGTACTAAAAGACACATGCTCTACCATATTGGTTGTTGCATGTGTTAGCTGTCATCCAGATGAAAAATTAACATTAGTTTTAATAGGTTTTCTCTGGATGAACAGGTGCAGGTTGAACTTGTAAAAACAATGAAGAAATTTTTCTTCAACGATGTTCTCTCTGAAGATAATTACAGGAAAGACCCCTGTATGTTTAGGCAGGGGGTCCTTAATCCGAACGAGTATAACCTGTGTGTTACGTGTTGTACACTAGGTATAGTCGTTCTCTAGCCGACCGGTTTCTGTGGAACAAATAAGTGGGCCACATTCATCAGGGCTTCGCAGGGCATCTGGGTGTGTGCCTGCTGGGAATCACTTCTGTATCTCTTCAAAAACACTCCCTGTAGAGGTGACAAGGAGGGAGGGGAGAGAGATTGGGCACAGGTAAATATCTAGTGCTAAGTCCAAGGATTGTCTCAAAGCACTACATTGGTATATAATGAGGGGAGAAGGCTTACCCGCTCCGTGTGGTCTGGTAACTTAGCACGGTGGGTGAGACGGCCCGGAACCTGTGGGCCAAAAGACAATGAATACTGTCAATAATGATGCCTAAGTGCATCGTTTCGGAAAAGCAACAGGTAGCATAATAATTGCTATCTATTTTAACCAAATTGAGTGTATATCCTGCCTACAGCGACACGCACTGCGTGGTCACTGGTGGTTTGGCAAACATCCTGAATCTACCCATTGAGTCGCGTGTCTGGGTAAAGGACACCACGCTCAAGAGGAGGGTGGAGGGAGTGGGGGATGGCAGTCCGAGGCAGACCGCGAGGGGTGGTCGCTTACCTTGGAGCGTTCGTCTCTGTTCGCGTAACAGCCCGCGCGTGAGAGATGCGTTTCTCAGCGGGCGGCGTTCGCAGACTGTTTTTATTTCCATTGTGTGCCGCGCGCGCGCGCCTGGCTCTAACATGGCCGCCCCATCGGGAAGACGCGGCGGCCATTGCAGAGCCAGGCAACGCGCGTCGCGGATCCAATGGACATTGTGCCTTGGGGGCACTGGTCACCGAGAAGGTATGATTCATTGTTGTATGTTCAAAGGTAGTAGTTCACATGACCCCATAGCTCGAGCGAAAGCAAAGGAATACAATATAAAGAGAAGCAGAGAAGCACAGATCACAACAATGTATCACAACATACAAATAGAGGGATAGCCACTGTCTCATAAGGTTGCCAATGATTGCCAGTGTGTTGCTTCATTCAGCCCAAACTTGTCGGTCTTTAGACGGAAAATCCAAAGTTGTTCCCGTCTGAACAGTAAGTTCTGTATATTCCCCCCTCTGGTGGGGATAGCCATTTTTTCGATTATTGTCCAAGTGAAATCTGCCGGGGTGTATTTTTGGGCTAGGAAATGTTCCACCATAGGTGCCGTGATCTTCTTCGTGCGGATGCATGATCTGTGTTCTGCAAGCTATGTATGCATGCCAACATTGCAAGGCAGGTTTAGGCAAAAAAATGTAAAGCCGTTTTTTTTTTTTTAACATGCAGGAATACCCCGCCAGCATGTGTGTGATATGTTCTTAAATGGTACTAATCTGTATTAACAAATGTTTAAAAAAAACCACATATGTTGACACATGTATACTTGACAACACTAGGCTGAAGCGACATGAAACATGTTATGTTTCAAGAATGTATACAAACATAGAGAAATAGACCCATTATAATTTCCAAAGGCTCAGGCATTTTGTTTTTAAAAAAAAAGTATATTAATACTTAGGGAAGAGGCTCTCTGGTCAATAAACAAGACCTTTCGCTTACAAATGCTGTCCATGGCAGCTTCAATACATGTGTTTAATTCTGAAGCGCCTTCAGCCTATGCCACAGACATGTTTAGAATAATTACACAATAATGCATGTTATTCGGAGAAGCCAGGTTAAATAATGTAAAAGGGCCAATACACCAGTCTGTAGTATGTAGGGAGAAAACAGTTCTGCTTTAATGGCACTGTTTTTTCAAAAGTGATGGACATTTTCTGTTAATTGATATGGTGAGCTTTAAGTTGGAAAAATGCAACATTGTCTGTTAGGTTTTGCTAGTGTTTCTGGAGCGGTGCCTTTTGAGAGGTTAAACAAGTCATCCTCTTATCCTTAAACAGTCTGTCGCAGGATCTGAAGTGTCTGCGTTGCCTTGATTTCAGCAGCTAAATCACAAGTGCAAGGGGGTGGTTGCGCAGAAGCAGCAAAGGTGAAGGAGAGCGCGTGGCGGACGTGTCTGCTGGCAGCACTAAGTGGGGAACAAGAAGGCTGGGCGCAGCCATTTCTCATCCGCTCATTCTTCTGGAAGAAAGAATCTATTTGGGGGTCAAAGACAATGCCCTCCAGCTGCTACGCCATTGCAAGCCCCCTGGCTGCAAAGGCATGGACCCCAATGACAACTACACTTGCGTCTCCACAGAAATGTCAGCATGCCGCATATCCTAACTAACACAAACTATAGCTGTTACAGCTCGAATAGTGGGCAACGAGTGCAACTTGATATCTGTTCTTTTTAAAGTAGACACACAGGTGTACTGCCGAGTTGACGTTTCCAGAACTGGACGCTCGCTTGAAGCGATTTTCATCGCATGCAGTGTTCTCGCCCACAAAAACACAGCATGCAGCACAAAGCAGGGGAAGTCAATGTGATGAAACGTCACCATGTGGCGTGTTCGTTTCTAAAAATAACACTGCAAAAGTACTGGTGTTCTTTCCTTTACCAGAATAGAAGTCTTATGCAGGCATAGGCGGTATTTTCTTTCCTTGGACTAACAATAGAAATATACATTTTAATGTTACTATGTCTCATTTTTCAAGTAGTGTGAGAATCATTTACTTTCCTTTGCATTTGAGTTTTCTATGTAGCTGAAACTGAATTCCATGAATTCGCTGACTACCAAGGGGTACACTGGGAAGGGGGCAAAGGCACAATTGCCCCCCAGACTCGCTAAACTGTAGTTTCCCGGGCCACAGTTGCAATAATTAAAAACAAATGAGAAAAAAGAGAAAATCCTTCATAACCGAGTCAGCTTTGACGGAATCAAGTGCTGCAAGGCCTGTTCGGCTTCTGCCTAGATCGGGTGAGGACGTTGTCTTGATTTCAGATGAAACGCAATTTATTTGTTGTATAAGCGCCTAGCAAATGCCCAATAAATAAATAAATACATTGTGCCCGAGTGGCCCCCAAGCTTTGGCCTCCACAGAGAAAGAGAGAAAGAGAGAAAAATGCAATTGTTTTTTTTTTGTTCATAATGCCGGACTCCAGCCTCTAAGCACAGGACTGGGCATCAAGCCACATGCTGCCTTGGTTCCAAGACAAGCACAGTGCCCCTGAGCTGTCCTTCCAGCCCAAGGGTCTAAGGCTCATGTTCATACGGCCCAGTGGCAACGTGCACATGTAAAGGACAGATTCTGTGACCTTGGAAGGTAATGTTGGCTCCATTGCAGCCTATAAACCATTGGTCTGTTACAATCCTCAGCAACATATCACAACTCCTACTTGCCACGATATTAAGGGTCCATATTCCCCTCGGTGTCAATCCGTAAGAATGCTTCGCCTGTGTGCTGGTGAATTTCTTGATCATGGATGCGTGCTTTACCAAAAGCGTTGAATACTACTTCTTACTATGTGGCGGTAATAGAAAGAGTTGAAAGACACACACTGCAAGATGGAACATTCAGGTGATATTAGTAGACCACAAACTAACAATGTCAATCAGAGTTGAGTAGGTTTGTTTAATGAAATGCCACCTGAGAAAGCTACCACCTCTGTCGGCGTTATTTCCGAAAAATCTGCCCATTTCAGAACTGGTCGGAATTTAACACTGGTGGCGGTGGAATTTCTGGAATTCATCCAGAGGTATTTCAGAAATACCAACTCTGCTGGTAGTAAACGTATGTTTTTTAAACATTTATTTCAGCCATTTTCAGCTTCAATGTGAAGGTAGGAATGTATTATGTACAGGAGTGGCTAATAAGACCACGGTACATTTTTGAATGCACAAAAGAATCAATGTCCATGCTTTAACACATGACATGGTTAAGGTGATGTTAGAGTGGCCCCTTGTAAAAGCAGTGTTTCACTGTATTGCGCTCCCCTTCTGTAGAGTACGAACAAGGTTTAAAAAAATGTGAGCCAATTATGATTTTTGTACCTCCACCCCTTAGTCGAAAATTCACTCAAAAACTTCACCACGGTCACACAAACACACCCACTCACACATACACGCACTCTCTCTCTATCCATCTACCTTAACATCACAAAAAAATATAATGGAAGTTATTTTATGACATATGCTATTTGCATGCAGGAGACCACCAATTCTTACACTTACGCTTTGCTACCCATGCAATTTTAAAAAATCACACAGCAGAGAGTAATTGCGAAGAGTAAAACAAGGAAAAATTGCAGTTACTCTACACTTTAACTCTCTGTTTTTGAAGAAATAAAACACTGCTGGCAAATACGCTTTGCAGGCGGTATTTTTATAATGAATTTCGAATGGAATTCGCCAGATCAGCATCTTTCACTCTACGTTGTGCAAGTGGTGATACCATAGCCACAATTTCCAGCAAGAGCAGAAGCACAATGACTTGTGTCTGGCAGAGGCTGCCTGGAAAATTCGAGGTGCTGCATATAAGCAACGCCAATGGCAAAGGGTGAGCGACAAACTGGTGACTGAACAATGTTGCACAGGAAGGTGGTGTGTTCGAGGTAAGGGAAAGGATTGAGTTACGGGTTAAGGGAAGGAGCAAAAGCGGAACGGATGTATGAAATTTAATTGTAAGGGAGAGGGTATGAAGGATGTTGTGCAAGGGAAGGACAATAAAGGATGATAGGTAAGGAAAATTGGGTAAATGAGAAAGGGTTACACATCTGGAAAGGTAGGTCAGCTCGTTTTGTAAGAATATGGTTCATTAAAAATATCTGGATATCATTATTGTTCATTTTGGAGGGAATCATTTGGGATATTTGTAATGCGTGAGCGTTAATGAGCAAAAACATGGCACCAGTGCGCAGCCATTTTGGACATCCACTTCCAAACCGCAAACTAAGTCTGTTTACTGCAAGCTCAGTTAGAAGGCAGACATGTACCTTTGCAGCATCTGCAATATTGTAGTGTGAAATAGATGAGCTTGTGGCATAGGATAGTTTTGCATTGCTCGTTCAAGGATGAGCTGAGAGGGGAGGCAGAGATGTGCAGGTGCTCTGATAAGGGGAGCTGGGAATGAGAACGTGAGAGACAAGGGGCCTCATTACGGGTTTGGCAGCAGCCATGGAGCTGCTAGCTCCATGGCTGCTGCCAAACCGGGCTCTCTTACTGGGTTCCCACAATGGGGAATTACCAGGCCATTCCGAGTTCGGAGGGGCCGGTAATTCCTCCCTCTGGGAACCCGGGCCCGGACCTTCCCCATTCCCATCTGAGCCCCCATGGGCTCAATGGGAATGGGAGAGGGAGCTAACAACGGAGCGATTACGACCGGCCGTTGTTAGCTCCCTCTTCCCCTCGTGGGACCCGGTAACGATGCCTGGTTTTTACCAGGCGTCCTTACCAGGTCCCGCGAGGGGACCTCGTAATTTCACAGAACGGGTTTGACGGGTTCGCCTCCATTAGCGGAGCCTGCTAACCCGTTCCGCAAAACTTGTAATGAGGCCCAAGCTGTTTTTTTTCCACTATCTGGATTTTTCCACCCTTGCCTCTAATTTTTGCTGTCTGTCCTTCAGCCGGGGGCAGTCGGTAACCTATGGGAAAGCGGGGACTCTGATCCCATAAGAAGAGTGGTAGAATCTGCCAATGTAGAGTTGTAACCCCAGGAAGGAAGTCTCGCTGAGAGGATGGACTCTCCGCTCCAGACCCTGTTAGTTGATGTGATCTCTCTGCCTACCTGCCTTGCGACTGGGTGGTGTTGCTGTGGTCAAGATGAAGGTGTTTTCTACAACTGCACTAACAGTGATGTATTCTTACTAATCTATCAATCTATTTCTCTATATGTAATTAGGTGCATTTATGTTAGTGTTTTATGTATGTTTATGAAGTGTGAATAAAGAGCCGGTAAAGAGCCAATTATATTCTGACTGGTTGAATTGTATATTATTGCCTTCCTGAGTCCAAGAACTTTCATTCTGTGTAATAGGGTAAGTAATTTGGAAGGTTTTTATATGTGTATGGAAAGCAGAACATAGCAGCGCTGTGAGCAAGGTTCTTGTGCTGTAATTGATTGCAAGAACTCAAACAAATCTGGAGCTTGGACACAGAAAGGTAAGTTTGTATTTGTGAAGTTTGTGATTGTTGTCAAGGTTTTGATAGGGAACTTGAAAAATCCATTGAAACAATGAGTTCTTTGTTTAAGAAAAAGGGAAGTCCCACAGGCTGAGATTGTCCCAAAGTAATGATCCCAGGATGGACAAAGAGTCCGATGTAGAGGCTTGCTTGCAACATGTACTTGTGGAAAAGGGAAAGGAGTGCTCAGCTTTGGGCAGAAGAGGTTGGATTTTGTTGTTTGCGTTTAGAAAGATGCATCAGCAGAATGTAGAATTGCAGGCAAATGTTTTGAGATTGGAAAAGGAGGTAGCTTCAGAGAAACAGATTGCATTAATGCAGCAACTGCAGATGAAATTGTATCATGATAAGGCAGATACATATCAGTCAGTGGCCAAGTGAGCTGCTGTACGAGTTGCTTGGTATCAATACCAATAGAGAAGAGGGAGAGTGAATACCATCAAGGTGGCAACAATGATTGCCTCTGCAGGCGTTGATTGGGATCCCGACCAGTGGGACAGGGATGTATTTGACAGTACTAGTGCAGAGAGTGGTTCAGACAGGGAAACACCATCTAATGTAGAACTTGATAGAAAGGTGGTGACCGTTAAACGGGTTACATGTAGACGAGCCAGACCGCATCCTCAAAATCCGGGACGTGGTCTAGCAGATTTAACAATGTTGGAATATTACTCTCTGCAAGAGGTTGGGGAAATTATCAACCGATTGAAACAGGGGGCTGGTGAGTCTCTGTTATCATGAATGGTCAGATTATTTGTTGGAAGTGCAGCAGGCCTCCTTGTCGATTCAACAGATTCTCCATGATTCCTGCCATTGTCCCATGAAACCCATATTCAGGAGGTATTGCGTGTCGGGCCACCTCCTGATTCCCAAGGGAGAGATATTACAATGTATTTGTTACAATTAGCTGCTCAAGGGTGTAACTTCAAATATCCAATTACATCAGCTTAGCCGATTGAGGAAAAGAGGAGGTACACATTCAGAGAGGCAACCCAAAGACTTAGGGAGCATGCTATGAAACAAGCCATCCATTTTGATGATCCAGAACATATGGGGGTGGTGGCACTATTGGTTTCAGTCCGAAATACAATCATTCAAACTGCTCCACCAGCTTATAAATAGGTAATCATGACTTTTCTGGTGGGGATGACAGGTAAATTAATGGATGAAATGGTAGATGCTGTCACAAGTCTCTCCCCTTCTCACCTGTCTTTGTTGTGTATTTGCGACCTTCTGGGTTTTCTTCTTCTTCACGGCCCGGGATTTGTATAGACACGAACGCTGGTCCTCGGCGTCCAGTGTGAGGATATCGGTTCAGCTTCCAGGAGTCTTCGTAAATCCAAGGTAATACCAAGATGTAAATAAGTACGCTCGGAGACACGGAGGTCCGTGACTCGAGCGCGGAAGGGTTTACAGGAGTTTTGGAGAGGGAAAAGGAACAGGACGGGATTCAAGGAACTGGAAATAGGGATAGAAGTGAGAGCCCCGATCGAACTCTGGCTAAACATGTCCGACTACAGGTAGCAGTAGCGTTGAGACGCGCTGAGCCACGGGGGCGTGTCTCTCTTGTACGATGAGCAGCATGGAACGTATAGACTGGCAGGGAGCGTTCTGTTCCGGGCGGCCATGTTGGAAGGATCATTGCATTCAATCCCATGCGAGTCAGGGACCAGGAATTCCAGAAGGGACGTAGACGACGGTTCATGACAGCATGCCTCCTCTGAAACCCAGCTCCTCCGGGTTTGCCCGGTTGGATCAGATAAAATCGTCGAAACAGTCTGGGAGCATTCATGTTTGACACGGGTTCCCAGGTACGCTCACTGGATGGTAACCTTTCCACTCAATCAGATGTTGTAGCTGACCACGTTGATATCTTGAGTCACAAATCCTGGAAGCCTCGTACTCCAGTTGATCATTTACGATAACAGGGATGGATCTAGGAGACGTTCGGGATGACTGAATGTATGGTTTTAACAGAGAAGATTGAAATACTGGATGGATTATTTTCCAGGACTCAGGCAATCGAAGTTGAAAGGCTACTGGGTTGATGATCTCCTGTATAGAAAAAGGACCATAACATCTGGGAGCCAGCTTATTAGGGTGCAGATGTCGAGGAAGAAGCTTCAAAGATAACCAAACCTTATCTCCTACTGAATATGAAGGTCCAGGTCTTCTTTTGGAGTCAGCATAATGTTTGACATTTTTTCGGGCCCTTTCTAGATATTCCTTAACCTCCTTGCGTACTGTGATGAGGTTCCCGATCCAGGAGTCTACTGCAGGCACTGGGGTAGGGTGAGGGAGTACGGAAGGTAGCACCGAAGGATGAAATCCATGACTACAGAAGAAGGGACTGGTCTTGATAGCTGAATGATCTGAATTGTTATAAGCAAATTCGGCCAAAGGAATTAGGAGTGACCAATTGTCTTGAACTTTGGTGGAGAAGCAACGAAGGTATTGTTCGAGAGTCTGGTTCACACGCTCAGTGGCTCCATTGGTTTGTGGATGGTAGCCAGATGATAAGGCACGTTGGATTCCCAAAATAAGACACACTTGCTTCCAAAACTGTGATATGTACTGGGGTCCTCGGTCTGAAATGATCTTGGAAGGCAGCCCATGAAGTCAGAATATATGTTCCAGGAAGATTCCGGCAAGGTCAGATGAGGACGGCAGTTTGGAT
The DNA here is from genome assembly GCF_040938575.1 of Ambystoma mexicanum. Taxonomy (NCBI): domain Eukaryota; kingdom Metazoa; phylum Chordata; class Amphibia; order Caudata; family Ambystomatidae; genus Ambystoma; species Ambystoma mexicanum. The sequence continues at coordinate 1,400,788,159 of NC_090921.1, forward strand.
AAGGGTGTAAAATGAGCCATGTGAGTAAACAAATCAATGGTAACCATGATTGTCATGTAGCCTCTAGAGGGTGGTAATTCCACAATAAAATCAGTGGCGATGATTTCCCAGGGTCATGTTGCTATTGCTGTTTGGAGTAGGAGTCCGGCCGGTTCCTATTATCGTGTTTGTTCTGATTGCAAACTGCGCATGTTTGGACATGGATCCTAATGTCATCCTTCATCTTTGGCCACCAAAACTATCTTTGTACTTGATGGAGAGTGTTGGTAATTCCGCGATGTCCCGAATGTAAGGTATCATGACAGAGACTTGTAATCCTTTTTCTCAGCCGAGGAGTTGGGATGACTAAGCGATTGTCCTTAAATAAATACCCATCCTTTGTTGTGAGATTCCATCTGTTATTTCTCTTGTGCCCCTTCCAGATGTCTGAATTTTGAGTTTGGCCTTGGATGTTTTCCAGGAGGGTGAGAGCTTGGGCCACAAAGATTGTGGGGGGAAACATCCTTGGAAAGGTCCGATCCTCAGTTTTTTCATAGTCAGGACGTTTGGATAGGGCATCAGTAATTATGTCATGTGTTCCAGGAATGTGATGGATTCGAAACTGATGTTGAGCAAAAAAGAAGGCCCAACAGGCTTGATGACTGTTTCTGCATTCCAGGGTTTGTAGGACTTGAAGATTTAGATGATCCGTTCGGACCTGCACTGGGTGTTTGGCTCCCAGGAGAAGATGGCGCCAATCAGTAAAGGCATGACGAATGGCAAGCAATTCCTTTTCCAGAACGGAGTAATGGGTTTCACTGGGTGTTAGAGTGCGAGAAAGATAGGCAATAGGGTGCTCTAAGTTGTCGCCCAATTCTTGTTTTAGGACGGCACCAATGGCGTAGTTGGAAGCATCAGTTTCAACAAGAAAGGGTTGCTCTATGTCAGTTTGGGCTAGGATGGGAGCTTGTGTAAACTCTGACCTCAGGCAGTGAAAGGCTGCGTCTTGGGCTGCGGTCTACAAGAAGGGGGTGTCTTTCTTCAATAAGGAGACGATAGGGTGCACAATCTCAGAAAAGGTTGATATGAATTTACGATAAAAATGTGCAAGTCCTAGGAAGGATTGTATCTGTTTCACGGTGGTAGGAGTAGGCCAGGACAAAATGGAGTCTACCTTTGAAGAATCCATACCAATCCCTTTAGGGTTAAGGACAAAACCGAGATAGTGAAAAGTTGAAACATGAAAAAGACACTTCTCAGGCTTGGCCAGGAGCTTATGTTCTCGTAGACGTTGCAAGACTGCCTTCACGTGTTCCTCATGTTTTCAATGGTCCCTTGAATATATCAGTATATCGTCTAGATATACTATAACGAAGATGAACAACATATCAGAGAACACTCGATCCATGAAACGTTGGAAGACTGTTGGGGCGTTAGCAAGACCGAAGGGCTTGACCAGGTACTCAAAATGGCGGACGGGGGTTCTAAAGGCTGTTTTCCATTCGTCACCTTACTTTATACGAATGAGATGGTAGGCACCCCTTAGGTCTAATTTTGTAAAGATTACTGCACCTCTGACTGCTTCTAGGATATCCGAGATGAGGGGCAATGGGTAACGGTCCTTGAGAGTGCACTGATTTAGCCCACGGTAGTCCAAACATGGTCTGAGTTCCTTGGTGTCTTTCTTGGGCATGAAGAACAATGAAGCACCCGCTGGAGATTTGGATGGGCGTATGGTGCCATTTTCCAGGTTAGTATTCAGGTATTCACGGAGAGCCTTCTTTTCAGGTTCTGATAATATAAACATTCTGCCGAAAGGAATCACTGCTGAGGGTTCTGTATCGATGGCACAATCCTCTGGCCTGTGAGGAGGGAGAGCTTGAACTATAGCGGTCGAAAAGACATCAGAAAAGGCTTGGTAGACCTTGGGAATCTGGATGATGTTAGAAACGGTAACTGGACCTTGTTGGCTCTCTGGGAAGTCTTCAGAGGGCTTCGGTAAGGTATCCTGGGATAAGCAGTGAGCCATACAATATTCGGATCCTAGGAACAGGGAACCTGCTGCCTTATTGATGTAAGGATTATGCCTTTGTAGCCAGGGCATTCCAAGAACCATCGGATAATGGGCTGATTTAATGAGGTCAAATCTGATCCTTTCTTGATGGTGATTAATAGAGAGTAGAATCTCTTTAGTCTGAAGGGTAATGGGTCCTGACGAAAGAGGTCTCCTATCAATTGCCTCTACTGGTTGCATTGTTGCTCGGCTTTCATGTGGAATGTTGTGGGCAGTGGCCCAATCTTGATCTAGAAAAACGCCCATAGCTCCGCAGTTAATTAAAGCCAGAATGGGCTAGGATTCTGTCTTAGAAGGTGATAGAAGGGCCTGAAGAACCACAAGATTATTTCATCCAGGAGAGTTCAAGGATGGTATTGATGTGGAGCAAACATCTCTCTCCCGACACTGTGCTCCATCTAGGATCGGGAACTGGCGTTTCCAGAACGCTGTGGAGGGGCAATAGGACATTCTCTCACTAGATGTTTATCGGAGGCACAGTACATGCACAGACCAGTATGGATATGCTGCATCCTTTCTCGATGGGTAATGGGACCACGGAAGGCTCCTAGTTGTATAGGTTCTGGGTCCGGGGTAGGAGGAACAGTAGGCTCTGCTCTAGGAGCAGGTTCCATAGTGGTCTTTTGGAAAGTCGCCTTAGATTTCCTTTTCTCTGCTCTTCTTTCTTGGATTCGGAAATCTATTTGTAATAAGAGGTCCATAAGAGCCTGGAAGGAGCTTGGGTGGGCAATCCTTGCTAGCTCATCTTTTATTTCTTCGTTTATTCCCCTTTGGAAGAGAGTAAAGCTGGCTTCTGGAGACCAATCTGCTTCTTTCACGAGTTGTTTGAAACGAGTAACATAGGTGAGCATATCCTGGGACCCTTGTTGAAGCTCGAGTAGACTCTCTTGAGCACTATACACCTGTTCCGGGTGATCAAACATTTCTTTAAGGGCTCTCACAAAGCCATCATAGTCATCCAAGAGGGCATCGCTTGAATTGACCAGGGGGGTTGCCCAAGTCAATGCATTTCCAGTGAGGTGGGAGATCATAAAGCCCACCATTGCTCTAGGAGTGGAGAAATAGTAGGGCTTGAAGGTGAAGTGAACTAAACATGAATCAAGGAAGGCGCAGAGGGTCTTGGAAGAACCATCATACTTGTCCACTATTCCTCCCAATATCACACTTTCTTTGGTTGCGGAATCACGTGATAGAACTAGCTGTTTTAATGCAGCGTTCTCTGCCTTGAGGTTCTGTACCTCTGTAGTTAATTCCTGCATACCTCGCATGAGGTGTTGAACTGCGGCTTCCATCTCTGTGTCTGTTTTGTTTTTAAGGCATCTCAATCTGTCACAAGTCTCTCCCCTTCTCACCTGTCTTTGTTGTTTACTTGCGACCTTCTGGGTTTTCTTCTTCTTCACGGCCCGGGATTTGTATAGACCCGACCCTGGTACTCGGTGTCCAGTGTGAGGATATCGGTTCAGCTTCCAGGAGTCTTTGTAAGTCCAGGGTAATACAAGGATGTAAATAAGTACACTCGGAGACACGGAGGTCCTTGACTCGAGCGCAGAAGGGTTTCCAGGAGTTTTGGAGAGGGAAAAGGAACAGGACGGGATTCAAGGAACTGGAAATAGGGATAGAAGTGAGAGCACCGATCGAACTCCGGCTAAACACGTCCGACTACAGGTAGCGATAGTGTTGAGACGCGCTGAGCCACGGGGCGTGTCTCTCTTGTACGATGAGCAGCGTGGAACGTATAGACTGGCCTGGAGCATTCTGTTCCGGGTGGCCATGTTGGAAGGATCACTGCATTCAATCCCCTGCGAGTCAGGGACCAGGAGGTCCAGAAGGGACGTAGACAACGGTTCATGACAGATGCAATTCGATAGTTAGCACATTTGGGAGAATGGGACAGACTTGAAGAAAAACCCAGAGAGAGCGAGAGAGAGGGGCATAGTGACAAACGGGCCCCAGGAAAGAGGTCCAACAGTGGGGACTCTCATGTGTCGAGAAAGGGCATGTTCTGCTTTTGTATCTCAGGCCTATGTGCACTGTGTTACTCCTAGATTACTCCTAACATACAGCTATCTTACTTCTATGGACACAAAACACAAGACACAAATAAAACACATGAATCAATTCAATTATAACAATGGAATACATTTATTTATGCACAGCAAAGCATAATGCAGGCAATGCAAAAGTCTAGCCAATATCGAATTTGCACCTTTTATGCTTCTGGTGGAAATCTACCATGCAATAACTATAAGCCTTTCATGTCTCTAATACAAGCCTGTAATGCAAGCCTGTGATTCTAATGCAGTCTAATGCAAGCGTCTCTCCTTCATGCAGGATCAATCCACACCAATCCACACCAATCCTTCACACTCTCCCTCTAAACAATCCCTGTCTGATTTCCCCTTCACCCTCTTTGTGTGATTGTCTGTTCTAATCAATCAGTTTAAACCAAACTTCCCATTTGACATCTCTCTCTCCTCTCCAGCTCTGTCTTTGTCATTCAGCCAGTCATTCAGAGCCGGGCCTCGGTCTCTCTCTCGGCCAGATCGATCTCTTCAAGGCCTCATCAGGTTCTGCTGCACCAAGACACCTCTCCCTCATCGAACTTCATCAATCACCATCTCCCTCAGCAACTAACTCCAACTCCCAGCAACTAACTCCAGCTAGTCCCCTCTCCCTCTTGGTTATACTCTTCCAAAGATGCACTCATTTCTATGGTTACTTACATTCTCTAAGCTAAGAATGTCTCTTTCTCTGTCTCAGCATTCAATATTCAGGCAGTGCCTGCCAGTCTATGTTTGCGTGTTCTAGTCACTACGTGTTCAGTCAGCGTGACATTGGACATCATATATCTGCCTTGGCCTTCTGTGTGCAGTACCTGCCTCCTATTTCTCCATTCACTGTCATTCACTCCACTGTAGACTGTTGACATCACGAAATCCCTCTCTCTGTCAGAGAATAGGCCATCTCCCCTCATGCAAAAAGCACTTCTCCCATGTCGCTTCCTCCATGGCCCCAACCTTTGCTGTCCCCGTGGCACACCAGCAATGCTGATTAGCCTCCTTCGCTTTCCCCACTCGGACAAGGGTTCATGTTATCTGTGTCTCTCTGCCAATGTTTACGAATACTTGTACACTGTAACTCAAAACAATCTTCGCACACCGTGGCACAAACAACTTCTGTGTGTCTCCATCAGAAATGGCTTCATAATGCCATCTAAATGCTTCCTAGCGTTTACACTATTCTTCTCGCAATGCATGCGATAGCTACATGCAAACTCATTCTAAGTGCACACTCTACATGCATACATGTCTTCATCCTATATCTCTAAATGTGTAACTACTAAACATAACAATGTGACATTCTAAATGGCTCTACATGGCATTTCCATAACATAACAGTGTGTCTCTAAATGGCACTTCAAATATGACAGTGTGTCATTCTATAAGCAAATGCATACAAAGTGGCAGTCTAATATATGGATAGTGTAATGATGCTACTTCTTCATGTACTACTAAACAGGATGTAATGATGGATAACTAAACATGATGCAATCATGCCTAAAGGGATAATACTGGGTAACAATGAGTAATAATTCTCTAATGATAACAAACCAGGCATCCCATTTTATCAGATTCCACAGGTTGTTTGGGTTTTGGAGACAGCATAAAACGCGTTGGGACAGTTTTTGGCCCCCCTTTACAAAATGACATGAAAGAAATGTGACTTTGAATCGGGTGAGGATCAAGAGAAAGCATTTTTGCCAGCAAAAGATACCATTTAAAGAGTGCTTGACCTATGGCCATTGATGGCAGGGGAGGTTGAATTTAATGTGCCTGTGCATGATAATTACGTCAATTGGAGTTTCTGGCAAAAACAGGACAGGAAACGTGTGCCTTTAGGATTTTGGAGTCATATGTTACCTGAAAACGGTGACAGAAACACTCTGTTTGAAAAGCAATCAATGGCATGATATTGGGCTTTTGTGGATACTGAACAAATGAAAGTGCGTCATGATGTTTTGATCTGACCACAAATTCTGATCATGCAATGGGTAGTGAGCTCTCATAAAACACCTCAAATAGGCCAGCATCATTAAATGGAAATGGTACATTCAAGATTGTGCCAAATCAGGGAAGGGTGGAATTGCGAAATTACACAAGCAAGTGGCTGGTGTACCTCCCATAAACCTTCTATCACAGGAAGTGACAGGGATACGTGAGTCTCCTGTGAAATGGGGAGTACCATATGGGGAATTGAGTGAAGAAACTTAACATGCTTGGTTCACCGATGGTTCAGCTAGATATGTAGGCACTTAGCGATACTGGAATGCAGTGTCATATAACCCGAAAATAAAGAGAATTATGACAACATCAGGAAAGGGAAAGAGCAATCAATTTCATGTGTGCATAGACTCATAATACGTGGCCAATGGACTAGCTATTTGGCTGCCAACATGGCAGAAGAATGAGTGGAAGATTTATACAAAAAGAAGTATGGGGTAAAGAACTGTGGCAAGATATTGCAGAAATGTTGATGCTCAGTGAAGTGACTGTGTATCATATAGACGCGCATTGTGCGACAGATTCATTGGAACGTAGGTTCAATTCTGTTGCAGATGAACATGCCAAAATGTCATCTGTGGACACGAGGGATGAAGAAGATGATCTGGAAGGGCTTGCAAAGTGGGAGCACCAAAAGAGTGGTCATCTTGGAGAGAAAGCTACTATTAGGTGGGCACAAGAGCGAGGAATGAGTGTTCCTTTGGAGTTAGTGGAAACTGTGAATTTGCAGTGTCAGCATCAGAAAAATAAATCTATTCCACAAGTAATTCAGGGCACATTGAAATGAGGTTAAGTTACCAGGGTAAATATGGCAGATCGATTATATTAGTCCCATGCCAATTAGCAAAGGATGTCAGTATACGTGTACTATTGTGGACACGTATTCAGGATACTTGATGGTGTTAACATGCAAAAGAGCTACGCAAGTGAACACCATTAAATTGTTAGATCAAGTGGCAATGTACTATGGTGTACCTTTACAAATTCAGAGTGACAATGGATCGCATTCTAAAGGTAAATTGATTCAAGAGTATTGTGAAGAGAATGGCATTGAGTGGATATTTCACGGCCCTTATCATCCCAAGGCTTTTGGATTGATTGAGAGAATGAATGGATTGTTGAAAGAACAATTGTGAAAAAGTGGAGACAACAATTTGAAAGGGTGGCGTGAACGCATTTCTGATGAAGCACACATTTTGAATAACATGTCGAAATCGAAATAATATTATTCCTCCTATCGCATTGTTTGAATGTATGTTGGCCTACGCCAAGTTGTCTAAAAACATCGTGCAAATAGATTCTGCGGCAAGGTCTTGACCTTAATGTACTGTGTAAATAGCCATCTTGGATTTAGCCGCCATTTTAGGTTCTCTTGTAGTGTGGAAGTCACCCTGAACAACAAAATGGAGGCCGGATGACATTTCGAGTGGGATTCTGGCCGTTGTGACCTCCGCACACATGAATAAGTAATATGCCTGCAGGCCACTTGTTGGGGTCGCGAACTGAGACCTTGTCCTCTCCCTGACCTGTGTGTAAATGAACAACTGTATCAGCGGAACTGATCGAAATGCATACATTATGGGATCGACCTGGCAACGAACCATAGGCTTGGCTCTAGGAATGGTTAACCCGCGAGGGGGTTGGCCAGAGCTGGATAGAAAGTATAAAAACCTGAGCATCCCAATGTTCAGTCTCTCACACTAACACGGCGAACTACCGTTGATGGTTCGTTCTGTTACTCTGAGGGCCGAATAGCTATCCGTTTGTCAATTGACTTTTGGTAATTGTTGTATCTTTGAATAAAGCGCTTTGTATGTCCTTTGTAACCTGTGTTGGTGTGTTTCCTTTGGGCTTCCCGGCCTCATATCAATTTTTCTGTTTCCACAGTTGGCGCCCGAATAGGGACCCTCAAGATTGATGCCGGATCATTGAAGGTTGACGCAGACTATCGAACCGGGATCGGACGGTGTGATTCTGCGGGCCTGACCGATCGAGAAGCGATACCTCGGCAGCGCTGCACGATCCGATCCTTGGACGATAGTCGTGTGGTCTGACACGGCATCTTGATGAGGGTCCAATTTTGAGGCGGGCAGATTTGCCGAAACCACCAAACACAAGGTAAAATTCGTTAGGTAAGTTCTTTGGTAAACCGTACGGTCCTCCTTAGGTTTGGTCAGGTGCAGTCGTGACCCGGCTCTTAATTTAACCCTGACAATTTGAATTTGGCGTATTGTATCTGCAGACACAATTATTGAACCAGGTAACACCAGTCTTTTGTGAAATGCCTGGAAAATTGTCTAGCTGCTTTAGGGCTCTGTTCCGCAGTGATCGACAATCCTTGGAATTTAGCCGCCCAGCACCACAGGAGGGGTCACCGGCGTGTACTATGTACTGTAAGTATGGCATTGGAAGTATAGTATTTAATGATATTTGGCACAGACAGACCAGACATGCCTCCGAATTTCAGTGGCCAATCAACGGTATTTTTGAGATCCCCCATATTGTATACTTAGAATCAATTTTGTTAAAGAAAAAGGCTAGACCAGCAGCCTTTGATGTGTTACAGAATTGGAAGAAAGAAGCATTACAGCAGCTTAAAAGTAGGGATAAACATGCACGTCGTCATAAAACAAACGCTGAAAAGGCATTATTATATGATAAAGAAAAGCGGTCAGAATTAGTTGATAATATGGATAGAGCCTTTTCACTGGGAATCCAAAAAAATGTACCCCTCTAAAGATTTCCATGTTTCTGAAGAATTTATTGAGAAGTTATTAAATGAACGCAGCCTGATGCCTCAGCGCCACCTCCGTATGCTCCTATTTTGGGCGCCCCGCCTGTTCCTGTTGTCGCTCCTGTTGTTACTCCTGTTCCCCCTATACAACCTATTGTTCCTAGTCCTTTGGTTGTTGTTCCTGGTGTACCAACTGTCTGTCCGGTTTCTGCGCCGGTATCCGTTTCTTTGGGTCCCTTTACGGACCATTGTCCCTTTCTTCTCACTTCAAACCGTGGAGAGAATTTGCTGGGGTTGAATTTGTTAAAGAAATTGAACGCAGTAATTCACTGTTCTTCGGATGGAGTACGGCTAACGGTTTCACCACAGCAACTTCCTAATTCTCAGTTTCTGATTCGACCTTTACCTCCCGAGTTTAGCGTTGTCCCAGAATGTTTGTGGGCGGTGGACGACAATGATGTCGGTGTGTTACAGATTGAGCCCGTTAAAATAGTCCTGAAACATGGGGTGAAACTGCCACGCATTCGTGGGGTGATCGAGGAGATTACAGGTATTTTGTGTAACAGTCCGATCTTACCCGTATATAAGAAAGGCGACAATGCAATTCCATACCGGTTTATAATTGATCTTCGTGCCATTAACCGAGTGGTCGCCCCACAATATCCTATTGTGCCTGATGTGACGATATTGACAATGATCCCTGCCACGGCTACGCACTTTAGCGTCGTGGATCTGAAAAACGCCTCCTTCAGTATTCCCATACATGAAGAAAGCAGATATCTGTTTGCGTTCACCTTGGGGGGACGCTCATTTACATTTACGAGGGCACCTCAAGGGTATACTGAAAGTCCTAGTATTTATAGTAGAGCTTTGAAGGAGCAGCTCGACACCCTTGAATTGCCACCTACTTGCACGCTGCTTCAATATGTTGACGATTTGCTTTTGGCTGCAGACTCTGAGAGTGCCTGTAAAGAAGGCACTGTACTGTTGCTTGTTCATCTAGCTAAAAATGGTCACAAATCTTCGCTTAAAAAATTTCAATATTGTTGTCAGGAGGTTGCCTATCTAGGCTACCTCCTGTCAAAGGAGGGGAGAAGATTGAAACCTGAAAGAATAAAACACATTTCTGGCATGTCTGTTCCAAATACACAGAAGGAAGTCAGAGCCCTGATAGGTATGGCTTCTTACTGTAGGTTGTGGATCCCGAATTTCGCACTAGTGATAAAACCGATGTTGGCTTTGACGAAGAAGGGCATTTCTCTGCCACTGCCATGGGAATCGGAACATCAACGATCATTTGAGCTTCTCAAAACCGCGCTATGTTCGGCACCGGTTCTGGGTACTCCAAATTATGACAAGGCCTTTGTGTTGTTTGTGCATGAATGTGATGGATGTGCTTTGGCTGTGTTAACACAGGAACACGGAGGGAAGAATAGGCTGTGCGGCTACTACTCCTCCACGCTTGATCCTGTCGCATGCGCTTTGCCAAGATGTTTGCGCGCTGTTGCTGCTGCTGCCGCGTCCGTAAAACAGAGTGAGGGAATGGTCCTAGGCCATGATTTGATTTTGATGGTGCCTCACTCTGTTGATATTCTATTGAACAAAACCCAAATGCAACACCTCACTTCAGCACGGTTAACAAGGTATGAACTAATTCTGTTTGCCCCTCACATTCAAATTAAGAAGTGTTGTGTTCTTAATCCGGCTGAACTCTTACCTTTCCCGCAAAATACTGCTTGCGGTGACAAAGAATTACATGACTGCCTGTATACCACTGAGCAAGAAACGAAGGGCAGGATAGATCTGATAGATACTCCTTTGGATAATGCAGAAGGGGAGCTGTTTTTGCGATGGCTCCTGCTTCAAACTTTCGAATGGTACATCTACAGCTGCTTATGCAGTTACTACATTGAGCAAAGTTGTCGAAACTAAGAGAATTTCGCATAACTCCGCGCAGGCCGCAGAGATTATAGCGTTGACCCGAGCTTGTGAACTTTCCCAAGGGCATAGAGTCAATATATATACTGATAGTCAGTACGCATTTGGGGTGGCTCACAACTTCTGAAAACTTTGGTCGGAAAGAGGGTTCCTGACCTCACATGGGACCAAGATTCAGCATGGCCCCTTGATAGTGCAATTACTTTCGGCACTCTCACTCCCTAAAAAAGTTAGCGATCATGAAATGTGCAGCACATCGGAAAGTTATAGATGATGTGGGCAAAGGGAACGCTTTTGCGGATTTGATAGCCAGACAAATGGCCACAGACCTTAGCACGGACATGTATGCCTCGAGGGAAATGAGAGCTGTTTGCATAACGGATGAAGGTATTAGGTCTGTGCGAGATATTCAAACTGATGCCACGACAGAGGAATCTAAAAAGTGGGCTGAAGGAATGGGGAAACTGGATGACGAAGGGTGTTGGGTGGATACATCCGAAGGGAAATGGTTGCTCCCTGATTCTTATGTATTGGCAATGGTTACGATGGCACACGGTCGTACGCATGTGTGTGCCCAGCAGATCACGAAAATGTTAGAACAGGTTTGGGTGAATGACAAGATTCTGGACACTGCAAAGAGGCACATCCAGAACTGTATGATCTGCCTGCAGCACAATGTGGGTAAGGGGACAGTGACTCCAAGGGGAAGTTTTAGGCCCCCTTCTGTCCCCTTTGAGGTCATTCACTTTGATTTTATTGAAATGGAGCGATGTAATAATCTAAAATATGTTCTTGTAATTATTTGTGCCTTCAGTAAATGGGTCGAGGTTTTCCCCGTCAAAGATGCTACCGCCATGACCACTGCAAAGATTATGGTAAAAGAATTTTTCCCTCGATTTGGGCTCCCGAGGATAATTTGGTCGGATAATGGTCCTCACTTTATCGCAGCAGTAATTTTGCAAATATGTGCAGCCCTGTGTATTGAGAAACGATTTCATTCAGCTAGACATCCCCAAAGTGCTGGGTTGGTGGAAAGACACAATGGTATTCTAAAGAATAAACTTGCAAAAACATGTGCTGATACCAAACTAAAATGGCCAGATGCCTTACCTATTGTGTTGTTAGCTATGCGTACCACTCCTCAGACTAGAACTGGGCTTTCTCCATTTGAAGTAGTGATGGGGAGACCTGCTAACATTTGGGGTCTCCCGAAACCTAAAGCCCTGAGAGAGGTGTAAAATGTATTGCTTGTAGACTACTGTAACCAGTTAACTAAAAACCTGTATTTCATTTATCACCAGGTGAATTCTGCTTTACCTGTACGGTTCACGGGCCCAGGGCACGATATACAGCCTGGAAGTTGGGTCCTCGTGAAGGCCTACGAGAGGTCTTCCTGTCTCGCGCCTCGCTGGCGGGGACCCCATCAGGTGTTGTTGGTCACCAGGACAGCAGTGCGGGTGGCTGGAAAGAAGAACTGGATCCACACGACGTACGTCAAGAAACTTCATCACCCGACGCCACACGCTACAGAAGAAGCAGAACCCCTCGCTGACGCTACAGTCTCTGATCTTGGAGTAGCAAACAGCGCTGTGAGTGCGTCAGAGAAGTTCTCTGAGCCTGAGGAGCTTGGGGAACAGTCCATTTCGTCTCCGCACTCTTTTGAAAAATCACTTCCGGAAAACACTGTTTCAAGCTCTGCGACTTCCGTCGCCACCGACACGTCGCTTCCCTCAGGAAGTGACGATACTCTGCTTCCGGACCAGACAATTTTGGGTACCACCAGATACAACCTTTTGACCAAGGAAATAGAACGACGGCACGAATTTCGTGCATCTGGAAAAAGGAAGTGATTGGAAAATTGTCTTGTTATGAGAAAGTTTTATTGAACAAAAGGGATTCTGCTGGCTAGGGTTGGGAAGGACTAAGAAATCACGCGACCGTAGTGTCGCCAGCAACGAACATTGGGGCCGTCGATTGAGAAACTACGATGCCTGCCACCTTCACCGCTGCTCCCCGTACTGGACTTGTAGATAAGGGGGTGACCAAATCGACAATGAACAATGTGACTGGGCCCCGAAAACGTACTGTTGTGTTTTGATAATGATTATTGTTATTTTTGCAACTGCTGCTGTAGGACTTTGGTATTTCGAAGAAATCTATCCTTTGAAACCTCTATTACCGACCGAGATTGTACCAACTGTTTTGACTCCCTCTGTACACCTTCACACTCTGTCCCCTAGAGACTCCCAACATAGACAGAAGTATCATAATAACACTCTGATGATAGTAATGAATGCTACTCATGCCATTTTTAATAAGAGTAATTGTTGGATTTGTACGCATTTGCCGCAACATGGGACCAAGGGACTGGGATGGTATATTCATCCTCTACCTTTAACGATTGCTTGCTATGCCTCTCTTAGAGCACTATTCTTTGGCCGATGGAATGATAGCATCTCAGGGAACTTTGATGGAACTAATTTAAATAATTTCGAGAAACGTGAATTGACTCCCCTGGGATGCTCGCTTTTTGCAAATAGAAGTAAACCTAACGTTGCTTCTATTAGGCCGTCTGACAAACGGACGCTGTACCTCCTTCTTATTCTATAAATCATAGTCCCGACTCGGTTCCCTTCTGTGTACAGAGAAATGGCACTAGGCCAATGGGAGATTTCGAAGCTTGTAAAAACATTGTAAATTTGACTGGGGAAAACAGGCCTCTGTATGTAGGGGGGCCTGTCTATTTTGTTTGTGGTAGTTTAGCATTTCCCTAGTTGCCCAAGGATTGGCAGGGAACCTGTTATTTAGGAATATTGTTACCTGGGGTATTTGTAGCAAGTACACTAGAGATTTCTAAAGCTCGCCCGCGGCGAGACGATAACGGAGATACCCCTGGACAAGTATTGGGGGACATAGCGAAATCAGTTGTGCCCTTTTGGGGACAAATATCAAACTCAGAGAATATTAGGGGATGAGCAAGGGTACTGGAGAGAACGATCAACCGGACCACGGACATACTCTACAATATGACCTTAGAGCAAAAGGCAGTAAGATTGGTAGCTCTTCAAAATCGGATGGCATTAGATGTCATCTTGGCAGAACGAGGTGGAGTATGCAAATTAGTGGGGTCCGCTTGTTGTGTTTTCGTACCACACTCCTCACCAACAATTTTTAAAGCAATTCAGAACTTGCATACTCTCAGTTCTGAAGTCCATATCCCTGTAGGAGACTGGAACCTTAGTACTTGGTTCTGGGATTCTTTGCGATCTTGGGTTTGGAAGGTGCTTTCCGTTATTCTGGTTATTTTAGGGATTCTGTTATTCCTTTGTTGCTGTTTTCAATGCCTCCCAAATATGTGTGGAATGATAGGGGGGTGTTGTGCTCAAGCAGTGGGCGCAATAGGGCATAAAATATATACCCCAGATACAGCATCTAAAGAATTCATGTTACAAGAGGTTCTTATGAACGACCTTATGGCCATAGACATTACAGACAATGATGCGGAATCTATGGATGATAACACATGGAGTTATTTTCAAAAGTATTAGGAATGATGTTTAGCACTTGGCATAGGCCAAAAGGAGGGTCTGTCGAAATCGAAATAATATTATTCCTCCTATCGCATTGTTTGAATGTATGTTGGCCTACGCCAAGTTGTCTAAAAACATTGTGTAAATAGATTCCGCGGCAAGGTCTTGACCTTAATGTACTGTGTAAATCGCCATCTTGGATTTAGCTGCCATTTTTTTTGTCTCTTGTAGTGTGTAGTGTGGAAGTCACCCTGAACAACAAAATGGAGGCTGGATGACATTTCGAGTGGGATTCTGGCCGTTGTGACCTCCGCACACATGAATAAGTAATATGCCTGCAGGCCACTTGTTGGGGTCGCGAACTGAGACCTTGTCCTCTCCCTGACCTGTGTGTAAATGAACAACTGTATCAGCGGAACTGATCGAAATGCATACATTATGGGATCGACCTGGCAACGAACCCTAGGCTTGGTTCTAGGAATGGTTAACCCGCGAGGGGGTTGGCCAGAGCTGGATAGAAAGTATAAAAACCTGAGCATCCCAATGTTCGGTCTCTCACACTAACACGGCGAACTACCGTTGATGGTTCGTTCTGTTACTCTGAGGGCCGAATAGCTATCCGTTTGTCAATTGACTTTTGATAATTGTATCTTTGTATAAAGCACTTTGTATGTCCTTTGTAACCTGTGTTGGTGTGTTTCCTTTGGGCTTCCCGGCCTCATATCAATGTTTCTGTTTCCACAAACAGACCAATTGGCAACAATGAGACACCATTGATGCGTATGTTGATGCCAGCATTGCAAATGAACCCAAACATTGCAATTGAAACTTTGCTGTATTGGGAGATATTGCCTGAGGCTTTAGCTCCTAATGGGGCAACACAAGAATCAGCAGGGGTGGATTTGCATGCTAATGGAGAGGTACTTCTAATACTTCTAGGTACAGACTGGTACCTAGAAGTATTAATGTTATTGATACTGGGATTGGATTACAAATTCCATCAGAACAAATGGGATTAATTGCCCCTAGATCTGGGTTAGCATTGAAAAGGATCCAGGTGTTGGGAGGTATTGTTGATGCAGATTATCAAGATTATCAAGGTGAGATCAAGGTAATCCTGATCAATAGTGGAGACAAAACGTTGATGATTCGCAAAGGTGACAGCAGCTCAGCTTATCATTTTACCTGTGACAATGTCAATGGTGAAAAAAGGAGAGCCATCCATTCTGATAGCTAAATGTGGGGACAAGGGTTTAGGCTCATCAGACAAAATGGTTCCTGGAGCAAAAGTTTGGGTCGAGAAACCTACTCGTCTGCCGGTTCCGGCAGATGTGATTGCAGCAGTGGAGGATCAGGTTGTTCTAGTGATGGAACCAGGGAAGAGGAAATTGATTCATATTCCTGCTGACAAATGTTATCTACGTGAATGATTTACAATGCCAATATCTTGTTTTTTCTGAAATGTGTTTTTTACAGACCCTGTCTGCGGTTGGTGCGATTGTGGGTTTGTGTGGAGTCCGTTCGGGAGGGTCCGGGGACATGCTAACTAAAGTGGCAAGTGTCTCCATTGTGCACCTGACTACGGCAAACTGGATGACGGCTTAAGGCTTGGATATTACAACATTGCCAAAGACCAGAGCGGCAGCAGGGTACTGAAATGTTTTGAGGAGACGTTGTGGACATGGGCGTGATGCTTTGCCTTCCACTACAACGGCTCTTTCTTTTCTATGCCAAGGTTCTTTTCTTGTCTCACAATCTGAGAACATGTGGGCTTTTCTTGCCAGTCCAGTGCTAAACAACTTGCACTTTAGTTTGACTGATGTTCATGATGCTTCAAATTGAATTTCATGTGTCTTGTGGCGGCACCTACATCAGCACCTGTGCTGCAGCACATTTTTGGAGTACTGCATAATGATTCCTTAGTTGAGGACTCGGATGTGAGAAATTCATTTCTTGTGTACGAAAACTGTATGTTTTGCTCTGAAACGGATCGCAAATGGAGAAATATGATGCGGGTTATCACCTATGACGTTGCTCCGGTTGATGTCTGCTATGTGATGACTTGTGATCCTGAGTGCATTGGGAAATTCCAGCAGTTGGGCATGACTAATAGGAGGAGTAGAATTGACTTTGAGAAGCACTTGTGTGCATGATCTGATAGTGCATGTGATAATGTTTCTAATATGATGATGTGTAATTTTAACGTGATTTCTGCCAGCCATCTTCGATATCTGAAACTTCCGACAGGTTGGCTATTTTCCTGTGGGAACATTTCTTACACCTAAATTCCTGCTAACATTTCTGGTGATCCTTGTGCATTGACGCAGCTCGGTTTAACAATTTTTCCTTTGCAGCCTGCGATTCAACAAGCTAAACTTTATTCTATTGCTCATGTTAGACTTTCACCTGATTCAGATTCTAATGTGCATTTGTTGTCTGAACCTGAGGTTTTAGCACTTACCTTTTTAGTGTTTTTTTGGTTTTGTATTTTTTTGGCTTTTTGTATTTTTTTCCAGGAGAAGCAAGGTAAGGTGGGGGAGGGAGGGTATGGGAGGGGAAGGAGGCAAAGGAGGGAAAGGAGGAAAGGGGCTCCAACTACTGAGATGGAGGGCAGGTGGACGGAGGAAGATGTTGGCCGGGCCTTAAATTGAAGCTAAGGGGTAGTGTTTTTCGTGCACTTTGACCATGCGCTCGTAAGCACTGCTCCCCCCTACAAATCTGTGCATCGCAGTACATAGATAGTACTGTGACCCTCAAAAGGTATGGGTTAACACTGTTCTCTATGGCCTGTGAGGTGGCCTCAGAGATCCTCTGCCCCAGAGGAGTATCCTTTGTGATAACATGAGCAGTTGAAGAAGATGGGGTAGAGGCTGTCAACCTACTTTTTTCCTGAAAAAGGTACTGCCTTCCTCAGAGCACCTGGGTGGTTAGATTTGGTGTGTTGCTGCATGGAGGTGGTCCCATAGGAATACAGCCCAGGTTTTCCACGACTGAGTACAATGGTGGTGAACAATTGCCACACTCATGACTCACTCCAGGTGCTGGAGATAGGGACTTCCTCTACCTCATCTTCATCTTCCTCTTCATCCTGATCTGTAGCACAGCACCTGTCCCCCTGTTGAAGCCCTTCTGATGGTGATGTGGTGGGTGTGGCTGGGGAAGGCAAGACTGCAGCTCTCTCTAATAGCTTTCCAAAGCAGGTGCTCTCTCCTGGATAGCCAGATTGAGAATGAGGAAAAGTAATGGGTGGGTCCCTTCAGAGGAGCTGTCTGCAGACTCTGCAGCTGCCATTGGGAGGTGAGTATAATATAAGGAAAGTGTAGGAAATTAAAGGTGTACTGGTAAAAACCTATGCCATTCAGTGGAAAAACGTTGTTGAAGGGACGTTATGGTTTCAAGTAAAAATTCAGAAATGTGCCAGTTATTACAACAAACTTGCATGACGAGCATCAGCAAGGAGCTGTAGCATGTTTCTGCAAATGTGTCCTTTGTTTTACTTTTTCCTGGCCCTTTGCAAATGCAAATGTGTGCTCCGATTGGCTTAATGGGGAATACGGCATGGGCGAAGACTGGCCATGGCTGCAATCCATGAGCACTGACCACTGCTCACATTATTAGGGTATAGTGGACACTGAAGTAGGATGCAGGGTAGGTACAGTGAATAATAAGGATGGTTTGGAGGAGCTGGGGTTATGGTTCAGCCTCATGCTGTAGGTAATTCAATGATGAATTGCATCCACAGCATGCACTGCTGATAACGAATTACATAAGTATGAGTTGCAAAAATATGTTTGTTAAAGGAGGTTTATAATTCTTTCATATATATTGAAGAGGAATTATTAATAACTTATATACAGTGATGTAACATCATATAACATGTTCAGTTATAAAAACCTATTAAATTAACAGAAACAACTTTGTTAAAGGGACGTTCTGGTTAAGATGCACCCTACCCTTGGGACTCCTCCACCCCAGCTTTTACCCAGTGGCCTCCCACCTTGGAATCCCTTGGCACTTTCCTCCTGGGTTCCCATGAGCACTGCCCATTCATACTGCCCCTTTTACTTACGCACTTTTCTCACTGCACAATGCCTATGTGCATTTGTTAAGTGGCAGTTGGTGTGTGGAAGTTTAATATATTGATAGGGTTATATGTAGAGTTTTTGAAGTGATTGGTGGATGGGTGTGTGACTATTCAAAAGTAGGCAATGAGTAAGTGTTACAAATATAAAAGTAAAAAGGTTAGAAGGGTTGTCCTGCTCGGTGGTGTACATGTGCCATCTGGGTCTTTTAATGATGAATGGCCTGGAAAAGGGACTGCGGATACCACAGATAGTTTTAAAGGTCCATGGAATATGGTTGTTATTGTATGCTACAGAAAAGTATTATATGTTTCTCTACTATACAATTAATAGATGGAGTCTATACGATTATTTGTTTTAGTTCTCTTTTTAAACTGTGAAAGATGGTTCCTAAAGGAAACTTTTTTTTGGGATTTTGTATTTTTTTCCCCAAGAGACGCCAGGAAGTAAGGTGGAGGACGGAAATGTGGAAGGGGCACCAGTGAAAGACACGGAGGGGCAGGTGGACAGGGAAAGATGTTGTGTCTGTCTTAAATCTAAGGTAAGGGGCACTGTTTCTTGTGCTCATTGATTGTATCCTCAAAAACACTTAAAAACTGCTCCCCACTGCAATACATACAGAATAAAGTATGGATCAACAGTCTCTTTTATGGCCATAAGGAAATTATTTAAATATTTTTCTTTTCTTACAATACCAATAAGTGTGAAGCTATAAATGATGTTGTTTTAATCTGTATGTATAGTGGAAAGGTTTCAATGTAAACCAAATCGCTAATTAAAAAAACGAAATAAAAAAAGATCAATATGTGAATATACAGCTGATCCCATAGAGCACAACATTTCTTGTTGAAAACAAAAAAGGACCAATGTCGATAGAGCAAGAACTGAAAGCCTTTGTTAGCGCAATGTGACCAAGGCCACTAATGGAGTGGGCCGTGCTAATGTTCTGGACCAAACTAAGAATGCTTTTTCTTCGTGCTCTTACATAGAATTGCTACAGTTGAGAATTAAATCCTTACTTAGCAATCGGGAGGTCTCTACTTATTTAAAAATCACAGCTGCTGCAGATGAACGCAGGCTTTTGCACAAGGAAGGAGCTTCTTTAAACAGAACTCTGGAGGTACTGTGGGGCCTGGTAATGGGCTGTCTCAAGAACCAGGGCCAGCCGAGTCAGTTTCTGAATGTCATGTGCTGAGTTCTCCAGCTCTGACTCCACTGGAGGATAGGAGGCACCTCAAATTCATGTGTACATTCAAAGGAAGGACCCATGGAAGCAGAAACTTGTACAAATACTCTCTATTATGAGGGCACTGCATTTGAGCTACTTCTCGGCATCGACACTAGCTACCTGCCTTCTCATCCTGAGACCATATTGTGCTGTGCACTGAAAGACTCAGCTAACCTCCTTCCCAGTATCACAACTAACAGCACCCCACCGGCCCCACCTCTGAACTGTGCCCTAGTAAATGAACGCTAGTTCTACCCAAGCCCACGCTCTGGACATCCATGACCTTTTCACAGCCAACAACCAGAACATCATAGCCATCTCAGACACATGGCTGCACACATCAGGCCCAGCCCTATCCATTGCTATCTCTTCCTATACTCTCTGCCCTCTGCAACTAATCCAGAACAGGACTGCAAGACTTATTCTTGGACTCAAGCACAGGGACTGTATCTCTCCAACCCTGAAATCTCTCCACAGGCTCCCGGTGGATGCAAGAATCAAGTTCAAGATCCTTTGCATTGTCCACAAAGCTTACTGGGGCCAGGGCACACACAACATTCAATGCTCTCTTTCAAAATACTTTTTTTCTCGAGGCGTTGGCTCAGCTACCTCCAACTCTCTAAGGGTTAATGGCTTCTCCAGGCATAGAGTGAGGGGTAGATCTCTCTCCTCTCAAGGTGCCTCCCTCTGGAATGTCCTCTCTGCCCCTCTCAAACTTGAGCCGGGCCACCTGAAGTTCTGGAAGCAGCTCAAAACTTTCCTCTTCTCTGCTTTCTCTCTCTCCCTCCCCTGCTGACCTACCTCTCTGCTGTACCAAATGGTTGCTTGGCAATCCACAGAGTCTCACTGGGCACCAGGCTCTTACTCGTTCACTCACTGTTGCACTGCATCTGGGCCTACCACACACCTAGGGGCTGTAACTGTAACCATAGAGTCCCTTGTTCTCCTTGCCCTACCCATAGCTGCACTGCTCTGGTGTCATGCCTGCGCCATGGGCGCTCACATTGGCGACCATCATGGACTAATTGTTATTCATTTACCTACAGAATACTTTTGGAACAACCCCAATTCACATTTTGGACCTTAATTCCCATTTGCGTGACTTTGGTGCCTTTTTATTTTACTCAACTAACTACACGTACCACAATGCACTTTGCTACAACTATCTATTCATGGCCATTCCAATTCGTCAGCATCGGAACTACAATCCCCAGAAGCCCTAGGGATCAGCGCTGCTTCCACCATCTCAGGACCAGAGTGGGAGGAGGCAGATTGTATTCGGGTGTGCTGATCCAGGTGTGGCCAATTAGTCTGCCTCAGTACCAGGCAGGGCGGTATTTAAGTTGCTGCCTGCAGGAGCTCAGTCTCTTGCATTAAGAGTCCTTCCAGCACCTTTTTGCTTCGAGCCTCTAATTTTGAATGCTGTTCCTGCTTCCTCCTGCTTTTGATCCAGTGTTCTTCCGGGCTCTCTGCATTGCAGCCGATCACGCTCAGCTGCCTTCTACCTACAGCCCTTGTCCGCTGGACTTCCTGCCTAGCAGCCTGCTACACCCTGCTGCCTACAGCCCTAGCCCTTTGGGCTCCCTGCCTCACAGCCCTGCTCCTCTGGACTTCCTGCCTTGCAGCCTGCTACACCATGCTGCCTACAGCCCTAGCCTTTTGGGCTCACAGCCCTGCTCCTCTGGGCTTCCTGCCTTGCAGCCTGCTACACCCTGCTGCCTACAGCCCTAGCCTTTTGGGCTCCCTGCCTCACAGCCCTGCTCCTCTGGGATCCCTGCCTTGCAGTCTGCTTCACTCCGCTGCTTTCAGCCCTTGTCCTTTGGGCTCCTTGGCTACAACCCTTGTCCTTTGGGCTCCTTGCCTACAGCCCTTATCCTCTGGGCCCTCTGCCTTGCAGTCTGCTTCTCTCCGCTGCTTACAGCCCTTGTCTTCTGGTACCCCTGCCTCGTAGCTTTCTACACTCCTCTGCCTTCAGCCCTTGTCCTTTGGGCTCCTTGCCTATAACCCTTATCCTCTGGGTTCCCTGCTTTGCAGCCCTGCTCCTTAGGGCTGGCTCCTTGCTGTCCTGCTCCTCTGGGATCTCTGCCTTGCAGCCTACTGCAGTCCCCTGCAGTTCACAACAGTTTACCTGCACATTGTGCCATCGGTTATTGCAGCCCCCCCTGTTTCCTAGCTGCTGCTCCCTTGCTTCCTTCCTTGTTTTCAACCCTTTGTTCTTGATTCCTGTCCATTTCAGTTATACTGCTTTCATTTCTTTCTGTTAGTTTGCTCATCGACTTCCTTTCCCCTGGATATTTCTGTTCTTGTCTTCTCTTGTATTGTATGTAGATCCCTTGTACAGAGCTTGACTGTTGGTTTCCGGCAGGCAACCTCTGCCCCTTCCCTTGTCGCGTTTTCAGTGTTACAGACACCCACAGCTGTTGTTCCTAGCCATGAGCATACAGCGTGGGCCTCTGTTATAGCAATCTGTGCAGAAGGCTGGAGTTTCCTAAGGTCCGTGGAACACTCTTTCCCATTTCTGCATTCACCCCAAGAGGGAATCCAGTTTGTTTGTACCTTCTATTTTCCTGCTACACTTGCCTACTCTTTGATCTGTTTGAATTTACGGCTGAGTGTGTCTTATCTGTCCACCTTACAGAAGCACAACTACCCAAACCCTACCTGGGTGCCCGGTGCCACTCTTGACAGAGTGCCATCCGTGACAGAATGCAAGAGCCAAAAATGTCTTATTCCATAGGCAGGAAAGGCACACACAGACCAAGGATGCTTTCCTTTCGATTCAAGAAACCTCTGCAAAAATCTAAAGCTTTCTTAAGGACTGCAAACAAAAACCCTAGTTTAAAAGACAGACTCGCCCTAGTAAACAAAGGTTTACATGCACAGTACTACACTCACTGGCTCGCTGACCCTTCTATGTGTAACTACTATGACATTTGCAACTATGATTCGCAGTCTCTATCTGTAGAAGAACTACAGCAAGAAAATTAATTCCTGCAGATTTTGTTAGTCCAACCAGTGGAAAACACTCATACGTTTTCTGGCATTCCTTCTGACACTGCATTCGACATTCAGCCGGTACACAAACCTTGTATTCCTTTATCCCAGGCTACCCTGTCTCAAGACCAAGGTCGTAACACTGCTACAGCCAACGATATTGCACTCATTGTGGGAGACTCTCAACCAGAGTACGCTGTTGCCAAAGTGATATGCTCAAGATCAGCTTGGCAAGCTACACAACCTCCCAGACTGCTGGAAACACTCATTTAACAGGACAAGGCATTCAGTATCCTGAGGTTAGTGAAGCTGGTCCTGTGTACAAAAGCCCAATACTGACCATCGGTTGTCTTAATGCTTCCCCAGTAACTACTAACCATGATAACTCTAAGGTCAGTCTTCCTATTGCAACACCCGAATTTTCTGCTACACCAGATTCTGAAGTTGTAGAACAGGCTAATGGAACATACCTGTTACAAGAACAACTCTTACGCCTTAAAAGACAAACCGAAGACCTCTATGACGAATTTGTCTATTTGCATAGTAAGAACCTAGCAAAGGGACACAATTTACCAGACCATCTAGCATTATGCCCAACACCCGACCTTCTGTCTTT
Organism: Ambystoma mexicanum; assembly: GCF_040938575.1. Taxonomy (NCBI): domain Eukaryota; kingdom Metazoa; phylum Chordata; class Amphibia; order Caudata; family Ambystomatidae; genus Ambystoma; species Ambystoma mexicanum. Next base: position 1,400,811,395 of record NC_090921.1, read on the forward strand.
AGAGATTGGCATGATATGGCCTGGAAGGGTAATACAGAAAATGATACAGACTTATACAGAGCAGATGGAAGACCTGAACTTGGCGTATGCCTACCTTCTAAAGTTTGACTTAGCTCATTCACTCACTAGCCACAGTAACTCAGTCTGTTGCTCCGATAGTGAAGAATTAACTCCTTCGGTGGGCCAAATCACTCACACTGACCTTACACTGACTTTACACCACAAATCAAGTGTAATCATCTGGCTGGAGATCCTGCTTAATCAAAGGAGATTTATTTAGTCCCTGAGTTAGCATTGTTAATCCTAGTGTTGTAGGATTCAGCTTTGGCATGAGTGATGGCTGTTTTATATTCCCTTGCAATCGTCGTGAATGTGGATTTGTTAGGTTTGGTCGGGTTTCTTTTCCATGTGGCAAGTGATACCCTTTTTTTGGCTCGAAGATCCATGAGTGCTTGGGAGAACCAGGCATTAGAGTGCTTGGTTTTCTTAGCTTTTTTGGCTGTAAGAGGGGCAATGATGTCTACAGCTGTAGTAATCACCTGGTTGAAGGTGTTGGCTAGGATTACAGGATCATTGGGAAAATGAGGTTGCAGTGCAGGAACATGAAGGTGAGGTAGGAGAGTGTCTTTCGTCAGCTTCTTGGAGCTCCTAGAGAGAGCAGCAGGGAGAAGGATAGTAGGTTTGGAAGAAGCTGAGGACGTGTCAATATGCAAGTTAATACAGAAATGGTCTGACCAGGGTATGGCGGAGGTGGAGGAGAAGGGAATCAGGTAATTGTGATGTGCAACCCAGTCAAGGGTATGCCCTTTGATGTGAGTAGGCTCGGTGATACTTTGGACAAATCCGAGGGTGGCTAGTCCTTTTTGTAGTGTGGAGGCATTAGTCATGGGGGTCGCCTAGGCCAAGATTAAGGTCGTCCAGTATTACTACTTTGGATGTTTTTTTCAAGTTGTGTGAGAGAGAGTGGACGATGGATTCTTGGAAGTCGCCTAGTGGCCTGGAGGGCGATGTACGAGATGGAAGGCAATGGAGGAGTTGGGGGAAGTTTTGAGTTTAATGAGGAGGTATTCAGCATTATGTCCAAAATCCCCCTGATTTCTTCTAATGTCAAGGGTGTCCTTGGCTATGATGGCCATACCTCCACCCCTTTGTCCTTGCCGGTCCTGCCTGATTATGGTGTATCCTGATGGGATAGCCAGCGAGAAGGCAGGTCCAGAGGTGTCTTGTAGCCAGAGTACATATTCACCATCAAACTACCACTCTCCCACACAGCCACCATCACAATGCATGTAATGTATCGCCCAAAAGGTTCTTTTAATTCTTTTGAAGAGGACCTCCTATATATCATTGGCACTAATATGAAATCAGTGTCAAAAACCATCCTCCTGGGTAACCTTAGCTTACGTCTCAACGGCACTGAAGACACCAATGGTGCCTCAGTAGCCAATTCCCTCAACACCCTAGGATACAACTAATGCATAGTGGCACCAACACACTCAAAGGTCGTACCCTGGACTGGCTTGTATACCTCAATTTTCAGGTCTCTGTCCTCTCCAATCTTCCCTGCACTTGGACAGACCACAATGGAATTTCTTTCATAGTCTCGACTAACGGCCTTCCCACACTCCTTGCCCCACCCAATGTGGTCCACCATTGCTCGTAGGTGGTGTAACCTTACCAAAGCCCAAAGTTTGACCCTACTTGGTGTACTAC